>NC_141360.1:5586265-5786265 GCF_057382095.1 Aulonocara sp. 'chitande type north' Nkhata Bay | reverse complement strand
AAGTCTATAAACAGCATTCTGGCGTAGGTGTTGTTGTTGTCCAGGTGTGAGAGGACAGAGTGCAGTGTGATGGAGAGTGCATCCTCTGTGCTCCTGTTCCGGCGGTATGCGAATTGGTGGGGGTCCAGGGTGGGGGGGAGACAGGATTTGAAGTGTGCTAGGACCAGTCGCTCTAAGCACTTAGTGATGATGGGGGTGAGTGCTACTGGGCGGTAATCATTGAGGCAAGATGGGTTGGAGTTTTTGGGTATCGGGACGATGGAGGTGGATTTGAAGCAGGCCGGTACCACAGCGTGGGCCAAGGACAGATTGAATATGTCTGTGAGCACTCCTGCAAGCTCCCCAGAACACGCTCTGAGAACACGCCCGGGGATGCCATCAGGGCCTGCAGCCTTGTGGACATTGATCCTGCTCAGCACCGCTCCTACATCGGTGGGGGAGAGAGTCATAGGTTGGTGGTCTGGCGTCATGTCTGCTTTGGTTGTGGTTGTGGGGTTCCCTCGCTCAAAACGAGCATAAAAGTTGTTGAGCTCGTTGAGGAAGGAGACATCAGAGGATGCGGGGGAGGGTTTGGTGGTCCTGTAGTCTGTGATGGTCTGGAGTCCTTGCCACATGCGTCGGGGGTTGGAGTTGGAGAAGTGTTCTTCTACCTTCTTTTTGTAATGGTGTTTGGCTTTTTTGATGCCCTTCTTTAGATTAGCCCTGGCTGTACTGTAGGCGTGTGCATCTCCTGACCTAACTTTACAACGTAAAGCACTCTAAAGTTGCTGTGGTGATTTGACACCATATGAATAAAACTGAATTGAAGTATATAATGAAGTGTAGCCACAAAAACTTCACACAGCAATACATTTGTCTCGAGCACCAATATGCCCTAAAGACCCGTATGAGCTACACCTGTAATTTATATCAGCACCATGGACAGAGCTCATCTGCACATTCACCCAGTGTATATACTATATATATATATATAATGTTCTTCCTCTACACCCCCCAATTTTTGCACATGTCGAGGAGCGTGTCAGGCTACATTTCACTGTGTGTTATACTTGTATAACTATGCATGTGACAAATAAAGAACCTTGAACCTTGAACCACCTCTGAGAGACGAAGAAGCGGAGGCTACATATATACAGATGCTAGGCATAAAATTATCATCAAAAGAATATCATCAAAAAGTTGATTTATTTCACCAGTTCCATTCAAAAAGTGAAAGTCGTATAATGTGTACATTCATTACACACAGACTGACATATTTCAAGTGTTTATTTCTTTTAATTTTGATGATTATAACTGACAACTAATGAAAAATTCAGTATCTCAGAAAATTAGAATTTTGAGAAAAGGTTCAATATTGAATCAGATAATTAACTCAAAACACTTGCAAAGGCCTTTAAATTGTCTCTCAGTGTAGTTCTGTAGAGTACACAATCACGGGGAAGACGCTTGACCTGGCAGTTGTCCAAAAGACGACCATTGACACCTTGCAAGAGGGCAAGACACAAAAGGTCATTGGCTGTTCACAGAGCTCTGTGTCAAAGCACATTACTAGAGAGGCGAAGGGAAGGAAAAGATGTGGTAGAAAAAAGCATACAAGCAATAGGGATAACCACTCCCTGGAGAGGATTGTGAAAAAACCCATTCATTTCATTACTTGTCAGTTATAATAATCAAAATTGAAATACATAAATACTCGAAATATATCAGTCTGTGTGGACTGAATGTATTCATTATACAACTTTCACTTTTTGAATGGAATTTGTGAAGTAAATCAACTTTTCAATGATATTCTAATTTTATGACCAGCACCTGTATGCATAGGTCTCACATATATTAAACCTTACCTGCCTTCTTAGGTGAGGACGACACCAGAAAACCCCCCAGATGGATGAATCTACATTCCTCTAACAATCCTTGCATGAAGCCTAAAAATGTTCTTGAGAAAATGTACTAGTTTCATCAATCCAGTATTGGGACACTATGAAATGAATGAACTATGAAATTAACTTCAGCTGTGACAAAATATATCTAATAATATATTTAACTATAATATATATCTCATTAAAACAATGAGCTAAAATGCAACAACAATGGAGAGGAATTGTCTTTACTTTTAGATACATCCCATTACTACTCTATAGAGCTTATATTGATCTTCATGAAGATGAAAGTCAGAAACATGATGGAAGAAAGAAATCATCAGAACACCTTTGTCTGGGGAACAATCAGACAAGAGATGCGTTCTTACCTCTAGGCATTTATTAAATATCAAAACACATTAAATTACAATTTACAACTGACCTTATCTTTTAAAACAGATCTGGATGCCATTTATAAAAGTCATGTGAACAGTTCTGAAATCCTAACAAACTCCTGTTGACTTATAGGCGAAAGAGTTCATCAGCTGTCTCATCAGTAGTCTTCAAGCTGAGTGTGAAGCCCTGAGAAAAGTTGTGGCACAACAGATTCACAGGAAATCAGCCAGCACCATTAAAGCGAGAGGAATTTTAAAAAAAGTGTAAAATCCAGTGTGCAAAGTACAAAAAGAGTGACAGGACTGCATGACTTCAGTCCAATCAAGATAAGCAAACAGGTTAAAACATTCATATATGGCACACATTTGGATAAATATTAAATCTTGATTTATTATTCTTTTTGTTTAAAATGTATTAAAATGTCTTTTGTGACCTGCAGGAGTCCAGTTAGAGCTTAAAGTGGCTCATGAGACTTCCATATTAAAGTTTTCCATGACAGTAGTGGTCAGCAGGTCTACACCATGTACTGAGGAAACACATATCTTCTGTTTTGTCATTTAAAAACAAACAAACAAACAAACAAACAAAAAAAACTGTGCTGATGGAAATAATCTGAGTAACTTGAGATGAGACGCCTTGCTTTGTGAACTGTTAGTGGTTTGGGACTTCAGTGCTGACGGTAAACTGAGCAGAAGCAACATGAAGCATCAAAACAAGCATCTCAGACATTAAAAAGATAATTAAGGCAACTCTTTCAGTCCCTCCTCTGTGATTGTTAAAATGTCTTAAAGTGTTTGATAAAAGTGGCGTTAGTTTTCAGAGGAAGTCGCTCCTTCCGCTTGAGGTCTGTAATGTCACTTTTTACTAAGGCCCAAGTTCGATCAGCTGATCTGAGCTGGAGCCTCAGCACCTGTCCAATCAGGCTCTGGTGTCCTTGTAACTTGGCAGCCTGAGGCTCCCAAGGTCAAACGTAACCTCACCCATTGAATGTGTCCTGGGTTTACAGTAGCAGTGGTGTGTGCTCTCCCACCGGCTCAGTGCGCATGGTGAGCTGCCGCACTCGTGCCAGGAGGCGGCTGGGCAGAGAGGGGAAGTGGTGGCTCGGGTCCAGGACGTTAGTTTTACGCCGCTCGCGTTCTTGCTGCCACATGAGGTACGGGCTGGGCGGGAAGAACGGCCGGGAGCGCTCGCGGTAGAGTTGCAGTACGATGCCGCACACGCTGAGCACCACCCACACTGTGATCATGACGTAATCTGGTCAAAAGGAAACCAGAGAGTTTTAGTTGAAGTCCAGTAACTCAACTTTGCCAGCTTTGCTGAGCTCTTGACATTCACTCGTGTACTCACCGATGGTTTGAAACGGCACGTCAGTGAACACTGCACTGAAGGTGTTGTTGAGCAAGCGCTTGAGGATATTCAGGGTGATGTAAGAGAGGCTTGTGTAAATGTAGGCGTTGACAGCCAGAACCACAGCGTAAGCGCCAACGATCCCACATGTGGTGATGTTTCCCTGAAACACACACATGATTTTTACTGTTTGAGCTATGAAGGCTTGCAAAATCAATGCTGCACTCTGTGTGTTGTAATTGTGCTTTGGACCGTGCCATTTCTCCAAAAACAGTGAATTTATCTTGTGAGCACACTTGTTCGATCATTTTGGGCTGTGTAACTTAAATTATTATTATTATTGTACTTTATTGAGCCCCGTGGGGAAATTGCTCTCTGCATTTAACCCATTCACTCAGTGAAGCAGTTATATAAAACTGAAATTATTATTCTAGCCAGGCAGCAATGCAGCAATGCAGCAAAGTGCGAAGTTGATTGAAACAGGACATGAATGATGAATGAAATAATGATGGATTAAGCACCATTAGACCCTTACAGTCTCTGGTACCTGCTGTTGACCTAAATGTCATTCTTGACATGACCACCAGGTGACGCTAAAAACCTTTAAACACCTCCAGCTTCTGAAGCGTTAAATCAGTTACCTCTCTGGGCCAACGCACGAAAAAGAGTGGAACGATGAGCGTGACGCAGCAGAACGTCACCCAGAAAACAGCGTCGGATTTCCTGAACACATCGATGTCTCCTGCAGAAAGACCACGACACACAGAAACTTATGGAACATGAAGCGTTTAACAATAAGCTGTAGCTTTTTCTCACGGTACTGAAGAGTCAACGACACACAACAAAAGCCAGATTTATTCCGTACCTAATGGAGTGAAGAGGACAACGGAGGCGAGGAGGAAGCCGAGCATCAGGCCGACCACAATCACGACCACGGCCACGACTGAACCGAAACGCCACCATATCATGACCAGGATGATCCCGCCCACCACGCCGAGCACAGCCGACAGGGTCAGACGGACTGCACAGAGAAAGACACAGACAGCAGTGAAAAGCATGAAATGCTGCACATCATGTGAAAGTACTGAAAGCCTAGAATCCCCCCCCGACTTACTGTCATAGTCCAGCTCTGTGGTCCTCGTGATGAGGATGAAGAACAAAAAGGCTGCAAAGCTGAATCCCATGCAAAACAGCTCTGTGGGGTTCAGGAGAGGTGGAAACAGGGCCCAAGAAACAAAAGTCAGAGGGAGGAGAGAGAAGAAGAACCACACATAAGATAACAGCAATTCATTCTCTTCACATTTCACACAAACATTGTTAAAGCTACTGAAATTCCAGCTCCTGGGACGTCATGAAGCCTCGTGCTCCGGAATAACAAATTCTCCTCAGACCGAGGAGACATACTGTGTCTGTCATTATCAGATTAATTAGAAGCACTGGCAGCAGGGGCCGATCACAGTGATGGGTTCAGTTTGGAACAAATGCATTTGTTCGTGACAGGCCAGGGAGACCACATGAGAGGCACGCCACTGCTAAAACCCACCGACTGAAGAGTGAAGGGCTGAGAAGATGTTGCAGCAGCTCTGTGTGCAATTGAGGCTTTTTCTTTGTTTAGTTTCTATGATGAAGTTATCTTTTTTTTTTTTTAAAACAGCTTCTGACCCCATAATTCTCTCTGCTGACCATGTAACGACCCGTGATGGGAGGCTCTTGTTTATAAAATAAACAACTGGCAGAGAGCTTCAGAGTCTAGAGAGGAAGCTTTAAAGGCTTAAGACTAAAGAGTGGCTGAAACCTGAAGTTTCATCAGCTACAAAGATGACGATGTGGACCGATCGATACCAATAAAGTTACTGACACAAATCAACAAAAAAATCTGACTCACGCTGGATTAGTATCCTGCATTCAGAGCTATATACTCACAAATGTCCTGACTGTAGTAGTATTAATACTACACAGACTGACCATCATGCACTGGGATACTGTAGCACCAAAGCCACACAAAACAAGAACTAACTACTCACCACATTTAAAGAACCGATGCCCAAAGAAGCAGACAAACAGCCCTGCCAAGCCAGTGATGGTGAAGAAGATTTTTGTAGATATCTTCCCTGAAAAATCATTTACAAACCGCAGTTAAAATAAATCAGTCATTTATACAGTCAGAAATCCGTGCTTCAATAGCATCGAGTTTTCGACAGAGCTCAGAAGCTCACCTAGAGTTTGGCAGCTGTCTAGAGTGGAATTGAAGCTGCAGGCGTAGGTGTGGGCGGGCACGTAAGAGGCCGAGGTGTTCAACAGCGGGTCTCTAACGATCACAGAGTAGATTATGCCCTGACCGGGGATGGAGTTGAAAACCATCGAGCTCACATCTGTCGATTCCAGCGTCATGACCTGCGGGGAGACACAGAGAGGAAAAGGCAGGAGACTTGTAAACACGCAGCTCCGGCACATTCGACTGCTAATCTTCGGCATCCGCTGCGTTCACGTTGCATACCCGTTTGCCGTTCTCCATCATGCCCTGCTTGTCGGCCACGGCCTGAAAGCCGGTGAACAGGCTGCGCTCTGACAGGTCATTCTCAGGCAGGAAGTACTGGTAGATGTCGTACTGCAGCCGCCAGCGCGTGTCGGCTCCTGTGGATTGGCTGCAGGCTGGAGGAGCTCCATCTCTGACGGACAAGAGCAACATACATTTATCTTTGGATCACCACAATTTTGTTTTCATTTTTTCAGAGTATTACATTTTTTCAAAACCTGTAGCACAGCTAAGACCTGAATCTTAGCTTAGAGGGAGTGGTCACCAGGCCGACTGATCACATGATATAATAACACATAACTCCAGTTAGACATGTCAGACAAGAAGAGTTTCTAACGCATCACTAAACCAACCTTTAGTGTTTAAAGTTAAACCACTCTAGCAACTATATCAAAACCATTTACCATGTTACATGCGTGATGCTTGAAATATAAAAAAACCAACAAAACAAAAACAAAAAAAGTGTGACACTGTCTAACAAACATATTATCTACAAGCAAATAAGATGCATGTTTTCCCCCGAAACCTTTCACATTAAAATTTGAATAGAGTCTCCACAGACCAAACAGGAAATGACTGTGTGTAAGTGAGCAAAACCATTTCAGGACAACTCTGTGGCACTGATATACAAAGCAAAGCGTGAGAAGGTGAGGCTGTGTGTGTGTGTGTGTGTGTGTGTGTGTGAGAGAGAGAGAGAGCACGAGATCATTTCAAAGAAAACAAACGGAGGTGGTTTGACGATAGCGCGCGGCAAATGTGATCTCTGTACAGAGCCGCTGATGCCTGTGGCTCAACAGGCTGAACAGGAAGTGAAGAAAACAGTAAGAGTCGGTGTCATGTGCTACCTCTCATATCCCAGGTTGGCAGGTGCAAAACGGATCGTGGTCTCATAGAGATTGTAGTGGATGTAGATGTTTGGGTCAATTTCCAGGTCAAACTCCATATTGCACGCTCCTGGAACTGGATCTGACACAGAACACATTCACTGTTAGACGCTGGACTGGACGTGGTGGGCCAATAGGAGGAAGGCTGAGAGTCATTCTGCTATGTCAACATGACTTATTAAAATAGGTTTCAACACCCAGTGGAGGTAAACCAAATCAGTGCGAATACAAGCTCGTGGTCAGCTCAGGTTTCCTCCAGTGACAATCACACTGTGCTGACATGGTTTGTTTTAGTTAATGTCCAAAGTTTTTGCTTTCTTCTCCTTTTACTTTCCTGTTCTGTGCTTCTCAGGCAACATTCAAAGACAGTGAAACAAGTCAGAAGAGAAGCACACTGGTGTATTTTGTACTGGAGGACAGTTCAAGTGTTACCGGTGCTGGAGTAGGAGAGGATGACCCCGGTCCCTGCCACAGTGTTGCCATCAGGAGAGGACAGGAACAAGGTGAGGGACGTTTGGTCCCGCCGGAGAGCCGACACGAGCCCCGAGTCCACCGCAGTCAGGGAGAGGCCCAGGCCCGGCATCTGATCCGAACAGAGATATCAATTAGTAAGCAGATAATATGCAGAGGCACATGCTGTGCTGTTTAGAAAACATAGAAGTGCTCCCATTCATGGTCTGACCTCATGATGGTGCTTGAGGAAAAATTCACCAAGCATTCAACTTCATGGTGGTTATAGATGAGAGACTGTGGATTACCAAAGCCATCAGGCCCTCATCTCTGAGGACCATGAAACATTTCCATGCAAACGTGGGTGAGATAGTTCTGTCTTGACCAAAATGATGTACAGTCTGATCTCAAACTAAGGTGGTGACGATCCCCTGCCAGTTTAACCTACATAAACACTTTCTCCTCTGAACGTCTCAACACACTTGGTTCTTTGTTTGGTGGATTAGTGTGAACTTGCCAGCGATTATGATTCACTGCAGACTCAGGTCCTAACAAAGTTAAACACCTTAAATGCTGGTGTCTGTCTCCAAAACAAGAGGAAAGAAAACATTACTCAACTTGTGCTATGAAAAAAAAAAGGACATACATTCCAATAATAGAGCTCCTAAGAAGAATGACAAACATTTTATTTTAAGAGTCAGATCTTTAGGCCTAGGAAGCACCGCTACAGTAAAAAAAAAAACAACTTCCTTCTGCTCTGATTTCTAGTTGGTACAATGGCTCTGTTCTGTGACTTTCACACTCTTCTGTCAGAGCAGTAAGACCTCCTGTAGAAAACAGAGCAGGCATCAAAGAAAGCAGATATGAGACTGATTGAATCAGCATTAAAACATGTGTCGGGGTGGGCGTGGTCTGCAAAGCAGCTTGCAGATGTCCTGTAGTTTTAGGATAGAGCTACGTTTGTGAACAATACAACAGCTACTTCATTTGGAAATGAAAGCTGCTTGTGATTGAAGAGATTGCTGACATGAAGAAAACTCCCTTTCTCTCCTTTAACTTTGCATTAAATTGACTTCTTACTGTAAATGTTTTTTTGTTGTTAAAACGTCATTAATTTGAATTTCACTGCCTTTGAGAGCAGGACGAATCAAACACAGGCGTGTGCTACATGGTATACCACATCCTGACCTGGTGAGCGCTGCGTTCACATGAACAAGCTGGTTTAGCGTTAGAGAATATGTTGTATCAAAGCAAAAAATACATTATCGCACGGGTTAGAGCGCGACATTATACGTGCTTCAGCACTGAGCCAGCAGAGTCTAATGAAAACCGAGAGACTTTACATTATCTGTACTGTGTTTCACGTGGAAAGATTTTTGCTTGTGACAGACAACAAATGGAAAAAGCTCATACTCAGGCAATGATCTGAATTACTATTGTGTGACAGGCCTGGCGGCATAGAAGATCTGCGCCCCCATGACATGGCTCTCAGTCCCACTGCTGTATAATAACTGCATTGTATCACCATCTCTTGTGGACACAGACGCTGCTGGAGTATGTAGAGATTCTCAAGACAGCACAGGCTCAACTTCAGTTGTGTCATCAGCCGCAGAGGTGGGGTCGCTTCAAACCCAACTATCACAAGTGAGTTAAAGTTTCAACACTTAAGTCACCAACAGGAAGTGGGTAAAACAGTGATATAATTAAGTGTAGGTTTGGTTTATGAAAGCATTTCCTTTAAAAATGATTAGTTTATCTGTTTTTATGCTTCTAATTGAAATAGTCAGTCACCAAAAACACTGACAGCTGATAAACAACGACAAATATAAATCAGGATCTTGTGGTTATCATGTCAAACAAGCCAGAGTTATAAAAAGGAAGAAAAAAAAGGAAACTGACAAAAGAGATAAGAATATAAAGGAAACTGATGTGCACAATCTGCATATTCACTTTTCATTAAGCTTTATCTGATGCTGTGTAAAAGCACACTTCCTGTTTTGTTCTTTCTAAATTTCTCTGTGCTTGTTTTTGGTGATTGCTGGTGATCTTTAAACTTGAGACATGTCTTAATGATAAGGCGAGTCTTCAATCACATGGATTTGTTTTTCTGGCCCTTTCCACTGTTGCCACCACCAGAAACGTAAATAAGGAAAGTTAAGCTAAACTACTTTCCATGCTCCTGTGTGCTGCATGGACCCAAACGGCGCTGTCTCCTCAGACTTCTGGGACTGACGCCAGAAGTTTTTCCCCCTGAGGAACGCCCCGTCTGCCACTCATGACCAGAGGACTGTAGATCAGCTGACTGCGGGTTCTCTCAGAGGGTCAGACGACCTCACTCACAAAGCCTCATTCATTAGCCAGATGTAGAACTAACTGCCCGTGATGCACTATGAAATAAGCCTCTGAGTTTATTTCCGTTTATATTTTAGCTGTGTCATGTGACCACACTTCTGAAGGATCACCCAATTTAGATTACACATCTGATTTGCTGATGTAACAGAAAACATCCCCTCTTTAACTCTTTGTAAAATGCACTTCACACACACACAGATCGAGAAAGAGCTATCACGTTTATTTCTGGGTTTGCTTATTGTGACAGTTCAGGTGGAAAGGTGGCCGGGGCTCCGAACAAGCCGAACGGAAGCGTGACGAATTGGTACAAACCATACGGAGTGGAGAAGGCAGTTTTTTCCTTGGACTCGGCAGACAAGGGAATCTGCCAGCAGCCCTTGGTTAAATCCAGTGTCGTGAAAAAACGGGCCGTGCCCAACCAGTCCAGGAGCCCGTCGACCCGGGCATGGGATAAGCATCAAAGGGTGACACTTCAGTAGGGGTGGGTTTTAATAATCGATTCATTGATTAAAATCGATTCTGGCTTGGATAACGTGATATCGATTCATTAAAATCCTGAATCGATTTTTTTATATAAATGTATTTTGCCCAAAATTCCAGAATCTCAGGTGAAACGTCACAAAATTTTGACAACCACCAAACAGCTAAAACAGTAAATGAGAGCAGATACACGGCTTCTGCACAAAGACGTAAACACACAGCGCGGAGCCGCGGATCAGAATCAGTGAGATGTGGCCTTTCTCACCGACGGCACGGACACGGTCGGGGCTGAAAGCCGACAGCTCGCTGATTCTGATGTTTCGGCAGGTCCACGCTTTGTGTTTACGCCCTTTTTGCGCCGATTCTAAAGCTGTTAGTTTTATCTCTCTCCAAACAATATTGACTGAACCAGCAGCAAAAGAAGATCCAAACTACGCTTCACATACACATCGTCATGAATTCCCTCTGACTTTTGCTGTTTTGCTTCCACCACAATAAAAATCACACTTCATGCACAGCTCTCTCTCTCTCTCTCTCTCTCTCTCTCTCTCTCAGTGTACTTCAAGAACAGTTTCCTGTCTATCCCCGAAATCTGTGCTTGCTTGTTACGCACAAGACTACTATTATTTACAGGCTGTCGGCCGATGTTTTTTTTCCTTTTACTTACTTCCGAAAAGAAAACCTAATTTCTGCCGTTCAATAGGCTTCTGAACAAATTTAAACTTTTTAAAATTATGCAAAATGCAAAACGCTTAGCGTGTCTCTAATAAAACCGCTGTAACTTCAGAGGTAATGTTCATATGTTTATTAATGGTTTTCTTTTGTTTTTGATGTACTGCAGAATATTTTTATAAAATCCAGGCCAGGAAAACCACCTTCATGTTTTTCTGTGTTTTATCTTCAGCTACTTTGACACAAAGGCATCTGCTGTGATGCTCACACCTTTGATAAAGTCTTGCGTGTGTCAGCTTCCTTTTTATAGATACAAAAATATGTAAATGTACTGATCTGAATTATAATATTTCTGACTGTCTGAGGCAAAATTTCCCAGATTCAAATCGAATTGAATCGAATTGAATCGAATCGATTCTAGAAATCAGTGACGATACCCAGCCCTACACTTCAGTCACCTTGCGATAGTCGACACAGAACCGTATAGACCCATCCTTCTTCACCACAAGAACTATGGGGCTAACCCAGACGCTGTGCGACTCTTCTATCACTTCCATTTTCAGCATTTCAGCCAATTCCCTCTGAACAATTTGTCGTTTATGCTCAGGAAGCCTGTAGGGCCTTGAACGCACTGTCATGCCAGGCTGAGTTTCAAAATGATGATCAATGAGAAAACAATATTTTCACGGACCAGCCTTTAAGGTGTCGCGGATAAATACAACAAAATAAAATGATAAGACCAAGACAAAAACTGTGGTATTATATATAATAATAAATGCGAATTCACTGTGTGATTGTGTAACTTTATTAGCAGCGTCCTCCTGAAATGCGCCAACAAAATTGAGTGTAACATCCTCCTCTCTGCCCCTTAATGCTCTCTGGTCGTTATGGTAACGCGTAAATATTTCTTTCAAAATCAGACGCACAACTACAACACGGGAAAAGACCCAGGGAGACCGAGTTGACGATAAAAACCCTGAAAACCATAAATTTCACACCTGAGCCTGAACTCTCATGGCCCAGCACCAAATGACTCACAGCCCGGGGGTCCCCAACCCCCGGGCTGTGAGTCATTTGGTCCGTGGCCCGCAGGTTGGGGACCGCTGGCTTAAAGAAACAGTTAAACAAACATGGAAACTGTACTTTAGCTGCCTTCACTAATTGTCATGACACGTTTCTGGATTCACAAAGGCCTGAGGACAGACCAATGACAGCTCAGCCAGCTGGTTACTAAAATCACTGTAAACTTCTTGTTTGCCACTCACATCCATCTAAATGAACTAATATTTACACACTAAAATAAACAAATAACCACTATTACAATTTGTTGTATTTGTTAGTTTCAATGTTGTGTCCTAAATATATGCCAAATGTGAAGTATTAACACAATATATCTACACAGTTTTACTGAAGAATGTGGCTGAGTAAGAAATGGCAGCCTCAAAAGCTTTAAAACGATAGTGACAAAGCAAATCATATTAAATTGAATCAAATTAATATTTTTACAGCCATTTACAAAAAAACAGTTTTGATCTTGACAGCTTATCTCTGCTCGAATAGCAGCCGTGCAGGGAAATAATGGTACCCGCCATGAAGCTAAAGTTTAAACTTCAAAGTGTTCAGAAAAACATAACCATGTGACCTACGTGGCATCATCAGTGTGCTGCTGGCTTTCTGTTGAACAAGCAGGTTCATCACTGTACGGTTATTGCAATATTCGAATTTCAAATTTGTCTACTTGCCTACTGACAAAGTGATATTGGTGGCGTTGGTGCGTTTTTAATGGAGGAACAAAACAAAACAAAAAAGTTAAGCCTTTAAAAGGTGATGTCCCTGTGGGTACAGCCAACCTTTATATACAGTCTATTACTGATAACACCAGTTCTTTTTCATTTAATTAAGTAATATTTCAACAGCAGTTCTACTTGAGGGCACACTTTCACTGCTCTTTCCACCTCTTCACACCAGAGGTTAACATCTCAGCATTTCCTCACCCTTGTGTAGGAGATTGTTGCGTTTCGATGCTGCGTGTGGAACTGCAGAGTGATGAAAGCGACCTCTGATGGGATCGTGGACACCACCGCCTGCACCGTCTCATTCTGCGAGATGCTCACGTTCTGGAACCTCCCCGGCAGGAAAATCACCCGGTCTGAGCAAGAAAGGGGAAAGTGTGATTTATGTATTCTGTAAGTCAGGATTTTTGGTTCTCTTTTAGTCACATCACTCACCACCCGGCCTGCTCGCCAAATTTATCTCACTCACTCCAAAAATTAAAATAAAGTCTTCTGACACAGTGGTGGAGAGGCACAAGTTGAAAGGGATGTGATTACCACAGAGGGATCTTTAACAGTACTTAAAGAGGTTCAGATAAAATTTGACGAAAATTAAATTTAAAGTCATGTGAGCGCTGATTTTTATAAGCCTAGTCCAAGAAAGTTTATGATAAATTCATCACAGTACTTGTACACAGTATTTGTTCTCCTGCTTTAGTCGGTCTAAGTTACTGTGGAAAAGAAGACTGGCTGGCAGGTTGTAGCTGGTACTAGTCAACATACAGTAAAATGCTAATCATCTGACACAGCAGCAGTTTTGACAGTAGGTGATAAGCCAAACACGCCACCTTAAACCAGATCCTAAAACCGATTAATCACACAAAAGCCTGAACGAAGGCAGCGTGCTCTCTGTGCCGAGGCTACTATACGGAAATAATCGAGTGTACCATCTAAATTTGATACGTTGATTAAATGGCACCATAAACATCCTTCAACATCTCAGAAAGTGGAGGCTTTGTCAGAGTGATGGCTGGACCCGAACTGTAAAATGTCAGCTGCTCATTTATTATGTTTCCTGTTTTGTAAAGATCTGCATACAGAGATTCAGTTCAGAAAACAAAACAAAAAATGTATTTATAAACCGCTTGATAGACTAGACTCATAAAACATGTCTTCTTCTTCTGATCATCTGCTTACATGACTACTGGTTTTCGTTTTGTTTATGTTCTTTCTAACAGATCTGCGTTATTCCATAAAACAAAGTTCCACAATAACTGGAACCAATCAGGCAGCCTATATCTTATCAGTGTCCTCACTTAACATCAAACTACAGGCTGAAGTTTCCTTACTGGCCATTTCTGACTCATTCGCCTGATTATATATAACCCACTGCGGTCTAAGCTCCGGTGAAGACCTCTAATTCTAACCATAACTGAAGGCAATCAGAATGAGGGTTTTTTTTTTTTTTATCATAGGCCAGTGTTGATTACACTTAACAGTTGTATTTGAAATATTAAGACAATGAAGCATAATTCAGGCACCAAGACTGACAGCTACAAATGTGGCATCATACGGCCCTTTAAAAAGAACAGATTACACTGGAAAACAACTGTTTTTTTCCCCTCTTTGAAAGGTGATGCAGATACACAGAACAGACAGTGAAATGTGAACATGATTATGCCATTTTTATATTATTGTAGGGTCTTTACCTCACAATATAAAGCGCCTTGTGGCAACTGTTGTTGTGATTTGGCGCCATATAAATAAAAGTGAATCTTGGTAATAATTAAACAAACCAAACCAAAACACTGTGTTGGTAACTGCACTTGTTTTCAGTTAGGCCACACTTCTGGTTTTGTTGCACTCACACACAGCAATCTTCCACACTTCCTTAACTATTACTGCATAGTTCCTCAGCAGGAACTGTGTGGGAAGACTTCAAACATCGAAGACTGTGTGTTATGAGGACGAGAGGCTCACAATGTGTGAGGTAACTTTTTGCAAGATTCATTAAGTTGCTGTGTGAAAATCAAAGAATGTTTTGAAGTTTTCAAAACACACACAGCTCAGGATTATCAGTGCTTTTAGATTTATCATTCCTGACAGATCCTGCTGACCTGGTCAGTGATTTTAATTTAGCGCTTTGAGGTAGGGACAACATGACTGGTTAATTTCAAAGCAGGCTACACACACTGCAAAGGTGCCTACGCACTCCTGACATGCAGAAAGAACTTCAGCCTCAGGGCAGAGTCTGGTGTAACACAAGTTCAATCACTTTGCATCGTGTTGACTGCCATCTTTGCTTTTTGCATCAGCCGAACTGCTTAACTGACAATTATTGAGCCCTTTATATGTAATCATATTATATATATATATATATATATATATATATATATATATATATATATATATATATATATATATATATATATATATATATATATATTACATTTGGATAAATTGATTTAGATGCACTACTTTCAAAGTAGCACCCCCTGGATGACAGTCTTACTTCTGCAATTTATGCAGAAGCAATTTAAATTCTGATTTCCTTCTTGTGGCTCGTCTAAGGTTCTTCTTATGGTAAGACCTAGCTGCCTCTTCCACCACATCTGAGACAGATTACTGTTTACATTTCCTGTTTGCAGATAAAATATGTAAGTAAGCTACCTGGACCTGTAAATCTCGGCATACTCGTTAAGGACAGCTTTAAACGCAGAGCTTAACTCACAATAGGGTTAGGCACGACTAACATCCTGTGTACGAGCATCCCCTTATTTCAAACTTTAAACATAACCGAATTAAATTGTGTGGGATAAATAGACAGTTTTAGTCCGTTACATAGAATAACGCGTTAATTAGCTAGCTAATGCCATACAAGAGGGCAACTCTAGTGTCCTGCAGCCCAAACACAACACTACTAGTTTGAATATGATAGCTTTTTGATTATATACCATTTACATTTAAAGGTTTCTAAAACCGAAAGTCACTTTGCATCAGATTAGAAAGAAAAAAAATCCTCTGGTAAGGCTACTCACTTTCTACCTGCGCTTCAACTTCATACACCAACTGAAGAAGCAGTAGCAGCAGCAGCGGGAACCAAATCCACCGAGACATTTTCCGCCTCTCTATTTTGAATTCTTAACAAACCCTTTTCTATCTGCTCCTCCGTAAAATCATTGGTAATGTGGCAGCGTCCCGTGTTTGGGTTGTAAGAGTCCCTGCAAACTCGAAAGCGACATGCTTGACTGACGTGAAAGCCTGCCTGAGCCGACCTTCTCCCTCTGCAGCTCTGACTGCCTAACGAAGCCACCGCGAGATTCTCGTCCTCCGTCCCGCGATATCCCCACCTCCCTCTGGCGTCACCAACCATCAACACGATCTCGAGTGACTTCGATACATCAAATTAAATGTGTCAATAATTAAATAAAACGTTAAACAATTAATTAACAAAATATATAAATGATGTATTAAATTAATTTCATTTCAAACATTTAAACAATTATTTATTTACAATTTAAATTCGTTTTAATTAATTAATGATGACTTTACCTCATTAGCCGTGTCTCAGTTCGATTAGATCTGTCCATCAGACCGTAACAAATCACAACAGGAGACTAATTGGCAGACACTATTTAATGTGCGCACAAAGCAGCACACGAGCTGCTCTTTACCAGCAGTTACATTTAAATTAAGTTTTCAAATATAAACCATAGAATGGGTGGATGCTTTCTAACATCCCTCTGGTGTGCCTTGCGTCTGCAGTAAAAAAATATGGGGAAAGATAACTTAAAGACTGCACCCAAGTCCAAATATGATGCAGTGTACTTCTACTTTTCAGCTGGTCTAAATTCTATTCCCCCAACACAAGTTGGATTGAAATAATAGCCAATTTATGAAAAGTTCTTATTACAGTCATCTCACTTTGTATGCAATAATACCACAAATATTCTCTTCCATCCTCTAAAATGCACAGACTGACTGCTTTCCAATTATATATATATATATGTATATTTTTTTTTCTTTTTTTCAAGTAGTGGATAAAATTACTGAAAAATCTAATGATATAAATGTGCAACAGTGAAACAATGAAGCACTTGTTTACAAGCCTTTCAGTGGAGTATAACTACACTGTGGTTTGACAGTGTTGAAATTTTCTATTCCACAGCTAGCAGCAGATGCACCTCACCCTTTGGAGCAGATCCTCTGTGGATATGGTTTCTATTCCCGCCAGTGACAATATTGGTGGGAATAGAAACCACTTTTACTGACACGAGTAGTGAAAGTGAGAAGTTGTGTATCTGCAGGAGCAACCAAAACAGAACAAGAAACGTGTGACATTTGGAAGGTGACACAAACTCTACAGACAAATTTTCTTGCTTATAGATTTATTTGAACTCAAGCCCTTCATTTACTCATTTACACCTTAAAATGTTGCAGGCACTGCGGGCTTGTGCATGCTGCCAAAATGAACAAAACGTTACAGCAGTACCAAGAAACAAGAAAAAGAATAAAGGGAGGTGGTTGGCTCGCTGCTTGTTGCCCGAATCATCAGACAGGGATGCAGGTCTGGAGCAGCGATGTTCTAAATGCACCAGGAGACTCATCATCTGAAGTGGTCACGTGGTAACAGGCTGTAGACTCTGTACCCTACAGCGGCAGCAGTAGGTGGGCGGGTTTGGTGGGCTGCCCTGGGCTTTAACTTTTTCGTAAGCTCACGTCGGCACTGGTGAGCAGTGGCGACAGCGACGTGCTGTCTGATTGGTCGTCTCTCTTCAGAACCAGAAAAGCTTCCCGACTGATTCCCAGCAGCTCTCGGAGTCCATTGTTCTCCAACTGAAATACACAGAGATCTGCTGTGCTTAGTGCTGTGTTTAATGCAAACAAAAACAGAATGATTTGCAAATCCCATAAACCCAAATTTTATTGAGCACAGAGATCTCTCCAGATTCTCAGAATCTTTTGAAGATATTAAGCTGCAGATAATTAGATATTCAAAGTCTTCAGAATTATATGTTGACAAATGTTATTCTGAAATTGTTCCACAAGTTGCAGATGCCTTTTATTTTTTGCAGATTGATGAACCTCAGCACATCTTTACTTCTGAGAAACTCTGCCTCTTTAAAAGGCCTTTTTATACCCAATCATGTTGAGTATTAATCTTTATGCCAGTTAACCTAAAATGTTCCTCCATTTTTCCAGCTTTTTGTTGACCCCATCCCAACTTTTTTTATTTTTTTATTGCTAGTATTAAGTTCAAAATGAGCTACTGTTTCTCTTAAAATGCTACTTTTTCCACTACTGTGAATAAAATATGGGTTTATGATGTTTTAAGAGTTTAAAAGCTCACTGTTGACATCTGGTGGTTAACATGTGGAAACACTACAAATGGTTCTTACTGTCAAAAGCTAAAAGCACATAGCAATGCTAGTTAGCTAAATAGTAACATAAATCTAACTTTTATGGGATTTATGGATAATTTCAAGTAGTAGAGGATGGATGGATGGATCTATATATATATATATATATATATATATATATATATATATATATATATATATATATATATATATATATATATCTGTTTAACCTATTGAAAATAGGTTAAACTAAAATAGGTTAAACCCCCCCCCCAATTTTTTTTGCACATGTCGAGGAGCGTGTCAGGCTACATTTCACTGTGTGTTATACTTGTATAACTATGCATGTGACAAATAAAGAACCTTGAAAATAGAGAGGCAGGATGTCTAAATAACAAAGTAGGTCAAAGGGACAAAAACAAAGCTAGGAGGAAATGTAAATAAAAAGGCTCATTTTTAATTTAAATGCCCTGTTAAGATCTGCTTTGACATCTCAACTCAACATGAAGCTTTAGTTCATTTTTAAACTCCAAACTCACACTAAATATACTGTTTAAATAAATAAATGAATAAATAACAGAGCACATGAACATTTTTTAACTATGACTTGTGATCCAGTTTTGATTCCACCCCTCAGAGGCTTGATCATTTAAGTTTCTACTGATGACTTTTATTGGCATTTGTGTCAAGTGTCAATTTCTTTGACACTTGTGATCCTCTGTGTCACATGAACAGACATTTTTTTGGGTGGATTTGTAACTTCTGTGGATTTTTTGTACCTTCCCCTGGTCTCAAAGCTTTGGAACAACTGAAGTAATGCTGCTCGGCTTTTACCTCTAGCTGTTTAATCCTCTCCTCATCTTCACATATTCGCTCCTCATCCACCTCTATGGCTTTCCTCATCACGGAGGCCATTTCGTTGATCTTGTCTATGTGTGCTTGCATTTCCTGCAATGATTTTTTTTTAATGCACAAGAAAAGTAAAAAATTGCAGAATAATACATTAAAAGTACTTGCACCAGACACTGACCGTAGTATGCTGCTCCTTCAGCTGGGTAACGATGGCGGGGTCGTCTCTCTTACTGGCCATGAGAAGTCTGAACACCTGCTCCCTGTATTTGGTCATGATGAGCTCTAAGGCAGACTGGTGTTCTTCCAATGATGTACGCAGCTCTACATGAAGTATGAACACAAGTTTGATTTGCAGGAAGGATCAAATTCTAGCTTTATATTCCGCAAATCAAAGCGAAACTAAAAATGCACTGACTGAGAGTTGACATTGAAGGAAACTGCCTACCTTTGTTTTCCTGCTGGAGCTCCCTAATTTGCCGGTTTTCCTGCTGGATTCCCAGGACTAGACTGGAACGAGGCCGATGACGTGCAACCTCATTCAGGGCGTCTATCTCTTCCTGGTACTATCAATAAAAAGAACAAGCACACAAACCTTCAGTCTGAAATATAAAATGATAGATCATAACAATTAGAAATACTTTTAAAAAAAATGTTATTCCAGCTTTTCAAATGAAACTTCACGGATTCTACATCAAATGCTTTAGGCCTCACATTTCCCCAAGTTCATGTGACACCCTACCTGTTTCATGGCCTCTACTCGCTTGTTGAGATGTGTCGTCTGTTCGATTAACATCTCAGCAGCGTTGTCATGGTTGCGAAGCCTTTCCACTAATGATTTGGCATCTGCCAGGACCTTCTCTAAGGTACAGTTCATGCCTGAGGAAATACAAGTGATTCTTAAGAGGAGCTAGGACACGGTTGCTTGCAAACATAGTAGTCATCCACCTTGTCAATCCTTCTTTTCTTCCCTTAAGTATTACATTTGGTTAAAGCAATTATCCATTAGCAAGCTATTCATTATAGTGATGAATGACACTATTGAATTATATCTTATTAAAATAGCTTCTTTATTTAAAGGTAGGCTGACTTTGTATCTTAGTTAGACAATGGGGAAAAACTTTGGTCTATAATCTGTAGATACAGCAGCTGCAGTCAAGTGAAAGTTTTCTGGGAACTCTGAACAGTCCTATAAAAACCTATGTATATACCATGATGCAGTAGCTTTTTGCAAGCTACAGGGAGTGCAGAATTATTAGGCAAGTTGTATTTTTGAGGAATAATTTTATTATAGAACAACAACCATGTTCTCAATGAACCCAAAAAACTCATTAATATCAAAGCTGAATGTTTTTGGAAGTAGTTTTTAGTTTGTTTTTAGTTTTAGCTATTTTAGGGGGATATCTGTGTGTGCAGGTGACTATTACTGTGCATAATTATTAGGCAACTTAACAAAAAACAAATATATACCCATTTCAATTATTTATTTTTACCAGTGAAACCAATATAACATCTCCACATTCACAAATATACATTTCTGACATTCAAAAACAAAACAAAAACAAATCAGCGACCAATATAGCCACCTTTCTTTGCAAGGACACTCAAAAGCCTGCCATCCATGGATTCTGTCAGTGTTTTGATCTGTTCACCATCAACATTGCGTGCAGCAGCAACCACAGCCTCCCAGACACTGTTCAGAGAGGTGTACTGTTTTCCCTCCTTGTAAATCTCACATTTGATGATGGACCACAGGTTCTCAATGGGGTTCAGATCAGGTGAACAAGGAGGCCATGTCATTAGTTTTTCTTCTTTTATACCCTTTCTTGCCAGCCACGCTGTGGAGTACTTGGACGCGTGTGATGGAGCATTGTCCTGCATGAAAATCATGTTTTTCTTGAAGGATGCAGACTTCTTCCTGTACCACTGCTTGAAGAAGGTGTCTTCCAGAAACTGGCAGTAGGACTGGGAGTTGAGCTTGACTCCATCCTCAACCCAAAAAGGCCCCACAAGCTCATCTTTGATGATACCAGCCCAAACCAGTATTCCACCTCCACCTTGCTGGCGTCTGAGTCGGACTGGAGCTCTCTGCCCTTTACCAATCCAGCCACGGGCCCATCCATCTGGCCCATCAAGACTCACTCTCATTTCATCAGTCCATAAAACCTTAGAAAAACCAGTCTTGAGATATTTCTTGGCCCAGTCTTGACGTTTCAGCTTGTGTGTCTTGTTCACTGGTGGTCGTCTTTCAGCCTTTCTTACCTTGGCCATGTCTCTGAGTATTGCACACCTTGTGCTTTTGGGCACTCCAGTGATGTTGCAGCTCTGAAATATGGCCAAACTGGTGGCAAGTGGCATCTTGGCAGCTGCACGCTTGACTTTTCTCAGTTCATGGGCAGTTATTTTGCGCCTTGGTTTTTCCACACGCTTCTTGCGACCCTGTTGACTATTTTGAATGAAACGCTTGATTGTTTCATGATCACGCTTCAGAAGCTTTGCAATTTTGAGACTGCTGCATCCCTCTGCAAGATATCTCACTATTTTTGACTTTTCTGAGCCTGTCAAGTCCTTCTTTTGACCCGTTTTGCCAAAGGAAAGGACGTTGCCTATTAATTATGCACACCTGATATAGGGTGTTGATGTCATTAGACCACATCCCTTCTCATTACAGAGATGCACATCACCTAATATGCTTAATTGGTAGTAGGCTTTCGAGCCTATACAGCTTGGAGTAAGACAACATGCATGAAGAGGATGATGTGGACAAAATACTCATTTGCCTAATAATTCTGCACTCCCTGTATTGCTGCTGTTAAGCAGCAATAGGTTACATCAGTCATTTTCTATAAAAGTAGTCTTTTTTTATATGATGATCACTTTAATATTTTTTTAAACACGACTTAAATCAGAAATGCTTGATCTAGTTCTGTTTTATTTGTTCAAACAACAACACCGCGATATTGGTATTATACAATTTTAAAAATATCTGTAAACCAAGAAGTAACCTCAACTGAAGCGTCAGCTCTGACTTCGAAATACCAGCTAAAAATCATTCATTGACATTGAATCTAGGCTTTCTCCTCCTCGACCTCCCCTTACGTGTTTTAGGTGTCAGATTCACTTTACATGATTACTTTGGAAGCATATTCGTCTCAGCTATATAAAACGTGAAGGGGATTAGTATCTCAGTTTTCCAAATTCAGTTAGCTGACAACGTAAAACATATTTTAACAACACATACATACATACACAAGCTCGGCTCACTTATTAGCCAACTTACTAATCAGAGTTAAGCTTTCATGCAAATCCACTTACATGCTCGCATTATAAACGGGTGCGTATAACAAATCAGTGTTGCCATTCAATTTAGATAATGAATTAAAGAAACAAAAATGATCATACCTGGGGAAGCCACAGTACAAGACATTGGAATTGCGTTAACCCCGCTGCTACTTCCTGTTGATGTTTGGCAGCTAATATTAGCTAAAGGCTAACATTAGTCCTCATAAAGCACCCACAAACAGGCTCTAATAAAGATCCGTTCCTCGTTAAAATAGAAGATAATCTCTGCTGATATGAAAATATCGATTTTAACGCGTTTCAAGTTTGCTGTGAACCCAGTTGTGAGATGATAAAAGTAAGTAACCCAACCTATGACAACCAAGGTTCCCAAAATACCGAATATACCGCGAGATGTTTTATGTTCTCGCGACAGTTACGTCAGAAACAGACAATATGGCGGACCGGCTAACACAACTTCAAGACGCAGTCAATTCGGTAAGGCAAATGTTGAATATTTTAAACATTCTTTGGTAGAAGGAGGTGTTAAAAATATAAAATGCATCGTTATGTCGTTTAGAGTTGGTAGCTAACGCAAACCAGTGGCCCTAATAGTTTAGTAACGTGTCAACAACACGGGGTAGCTAACCATTATAGCAATTATGGCTAAAGGCCTGTGTTACTAAACGACCAAACCAGCTAAGTTATTTTAAACAATGAAGTGTTACAGTGTTAAAACGTCGTTTTGAGTAGCTTCATTGAACAAAATGATACAAAATAAATATATTTGGAAAGAAAACAGTGTTACTACAATACTGTGCAAAGGTAATTTCTTTATATTTGGCTTGCAAGGGACCAAATTTGCTTATTTTTTTCAGTGGTCTTGAACAGATGTTGAACTTATAGGAATTACGAATGGAGAAAAGTAGGTCAGATTTTGATCCTTCATGTTGTACCAGCTTGCTAGAATACTGCAAAATCTGTTTTTGCCTTACATACTGTATTTCCACGTATTTTCTCCCGTTTCAACTATTTTCAACTCCCGCTGCAACTATTTGCCATTTTCCAAAACAAACAAACAAACAAAATAATAATAATAATTTAAGGGTGGTTCTAGACCAGGGATGTCAAACATCCTTTTACTAGGTGGCCTACATACAACACACTTTGGGCCGATCAGTGACACTCCCCTTTCTGTCACTCTCAGTCAGAACTTTAACTATACATTTAATCCCTGAGACATTGTAATATAAGAAAAAGATGTTGGTTTTAACAGTCCTTCTTAGTTTTTCTGCACAATAAAGAAAAATTTGTCAGTGTGACTCGTTGGGCTTAAATTGTAGGAAATAAATGTGCAAAAATAACAGAAAACGTTCTTTTGGCTTGTTGTGTAGACTGTCCTGTAATAATATATTTTGTAATGTGACCCCATTGTAAAAAGCATAGATTTCTATAGTAGATGGTTTAAAAAATGAACTTTCTCTCATTTAATTATTTGGGGGACGTTTTATCTTCAGGAGAAGCTGTAAAACTTATGAAAATACATTTAAAAGTCCAAAACTTAAGCACGCCTTCACATTTTCACAGTGGGTAAAATTGGATTCTGGCCTCCTTATGGTTGACACTGGTAAACTAAATACCTATATTTTATAATTTAAAAAAAAAAAAACATACCTTGATAAAACTGGTAAAAGAAACCTCTTTAAATTTCTTTTGCCTGAAGTTTATGTTCTCATCAGCAGCTATTGTCTTGTTTAAACGACAGCGTAACCTATTACTGGTTTTGTTTTGTGTGTCCAGCTTGCGGATCAGTTTTGTAATGCTATCGGCGTCCTGCAACAGTGTGCACCTCCTGCATCTTTCAGTAACATCCAGACAGCTATCAACAAGGATCAGCCAGCAAACCCAACAGAAGGTTTGTGTGTTTTTTACTATGACATTAATTTTAACCATAGTTTTTATATCAGTTGATATTAGTTATTTGTCTCTCTATTGATATCTGCTTTTTAAAAGCTACTAAATATAAAAAAATAAAAATTCAAGAGGAGATGAGAGAAACACTCATCAATGACGTTGCATAGCTTCTCCACCAGAGGTCACTGTGCATCTTCCCTATGGACAACATGTGTTTGTTGCCCATGCAATCAGAAACAGATTGCATGTAATTGCCAACTTGACCTATTGAACCTCAGACTGATATCAGTCAGAATGACTCTTATTTTATAGTAACATTTGTGGCAGGTTTTAATAACAGTGATGGGGGATGCTTGACAATCTCATTTTGCAGTGAGATTACTTTATCTCATTGGATAAAACAGATACTGATAAAGTTCAACTTTTAGGACATAAATTGTAGTATATGTTATTGCAATATTTAACATATCATATAATGTTGAAAATGACAGTAATATATTGTAAAAATGTGGTATCAAAGGGTCTCTGGTGATTTCCAGCCCAGTATATAGCTGTGTGTTGGTACATGTTATAGCTGTGTGCTGTCACCAGAGGGCAGTATAACAATTATGCGGAACAGTCTGTGAGCTAGACTTGTTTGCATTTGTTCAGTTTCTCCTTCAACTTCGACCCTGATACAGAAAAGATATGTCATAATATAAAAATAACTTCTTTGCAGTGAAATGAAACACGGTATTGAAAATTGTCTACGTATCCACTGTCTGTGTTTCTCATGCTGCTTTTTTTAATTGTTGATTATTTTTTGCCACTGTTTCCTCTTTGTGGTGAACTCCTCTGTTACTCCCTTTCCTGTTAAAGTGAACTCGTCAGCAAATTAGTTTCCAGTATTATCACTGTCAGCCAGTGCTACATGTGCTGTTGATCTCTTGGTGCACTGCACACAAGCATGTCTGTAGAGGTTGCATACCCAGATTCATCAGGCTACACTAGGGCTGCCACAAACGATTATTTTGATAGTCGACTAGTCACCGATTATTTTTGCGATTAGTTGACTAATCAGATCATGCATCCTTTGGACGTAAACCTTACAGCTTATTGCACCAGCATGCATCTGCTCTCATATAACTATCATTAGCTTACAGCTTTAAATGTGTAAGGTATGTGCTAACTAAAAATAAAGACAAGATGATAGTTTATTACATTTTAATGAAATTTGCAGATTGTTTTGGTGAAGTTTAATAAACTCAGCCGTCTGCTCCTTGCTATCTAAAATATAACAGGACACCGGAGTATATTCTCGAGCATCTCACACTTCTGATAATCAGTTATCTTCTTGACGTTTATTCAGCTTTGTAAAAACTATAACTTTAATTGCAGCCAAACCGATTTACTCAGGAACAAATAAAACACTGAAAAAAGCCAAACAATAACATTTTTAAGTTCTCTAAGTGACTTGTATATCGTGTTTAACCTGAGTAGCGAAAGACGGCGGTGGATTTGAAAACGATTTGCTGGGAGTCCGGTGTTCTCACCGGCTCTAGTGAGCCTTGAACCCTGGCTAGCTATCGAGCTGGTGGGTAACAGACGTCTCTGAAAACGTTGGAGCGCTTTTAAAAATATGTGGTGTCTTGATAAACTGAGCAGATATTTGAGGTTGATACAGTTACAGTCTCGCCTGAAAATATGTTAAACGTTTATTTTGTGACCCAGAAAAAATAATAAGAGTAATATTAACACTAACTAGCTGTTGCCATTGTTGGAAGCTGAGCAGGGCCGCGCTATGAATTCTGGGATAGGTTGGGCCACGAAGTATACACCTGACCCATCCTTCAAATCTGGGGAAATGAAGGGCGCATTTGTCGGCCGCATTTGTCGGAGTCTTCGAATTCGGACAGTCTTCGTCGTATCACTGTAACGTAATCGGCCTACAAATGGGGGCACAGTAGGATGCAGTTCCTGAATTTGGACTCGGCTACGATACCGGACACTACTTCTTCTTCTTCGGGGTTTAACGGCAGCTGGCATCCTTGTACATGCAGTGCTGCCATCTTCTGTTTGTCTGTTATTACACTCTTAAATGCTACTACTTATTCCCGCGTCTTTTGGGATCTTACAAAGCTTCAAACGACGCGCGACTATTAAATTAGTTGTCGACGATTTTGATAGTCGACGTAATCATGACTAGTCGACTAATCATGGCAGCCCTAGGCTACACGGACAAAATCTTATGCAAACTGACATAAATGCAGTACAGACTGGCTTACATAATGTGGAACAGCTTGTTAGCTTGAAAAAATTTGTCTGAAACAGGAATGAAAATGTCCACATTGGTGCTTTGTACAGTACTCCCCCCTGATCATACAACACCGGGTCTCCATCACTACACCTACATATCATTCATGATGAGTGTCTCTCTACAACTCAAATGATTTAGTTTCACCACTTTACATTTTACTCAATATTTAGTGACATTTTATCTTTTCACTCTGAATATTATGGTACATAATGATTTTTCTCTTATAAAAAAGGGGGGGGAGGGGGTACTTTCTGTGGTTCAACAGCACGTAGAGTGTGTGTTTGTGTTCTGTTATTTTTTATATATATATATATATATATATATATATATATATATATATATATTTATTTTATTTTATTTTAATGATATGCAGGATCATTCACCTGTGTTTTGTTTTTCGTGATCTCTGTTTAGAGTATGCCCAGCTGTTTGCAGCCCTTATAGCCCGAACAGCCAAAGATGTGGATGTACTCATAGACTCGCTGCCCAGTGAGGAGTCCACAGCAGCTCTGCAGGTCAGCACATTCATAAGTATCACCGACTATTTCACATGTGTGTATATATGTATTTCAATGTATTAATTCTAATTTTCCCGGACATAAAAAAAAAAAACTAATTCAAGTAGAGGAGCACTGTTAGTATGTCTAGCTATCAGTCAGCAGAGGGAAGTGTGTTTTGTGTGTAAGCAAACTGTTTATAGTCTATAGTGAAATATGTTAAAGACAACAACAGTCATTCTTGTGTTGATCTCTCTCCCGTAAATAGAAAGATACATGGCATCAAGTGTCACTTTCCTGTGCACTGCTTTCTGCTATTAGATTAGACTAGAATAGATTAAAGAACAGAAAATTGAGAATAGGATGTTTCCCAGCAAGCATATTTGAGTGCAATACACAGTACTGCCAGTGAGCATTTGTAACACAAATATCTTTGAATGACATTAGTGGTACTTGGAAAACTTGCTAACTTTTTGATCTGTTTCCAGAGACTTTTATCAGTAGACAAAAAAGCAAAAACATCTCTTTTAATATTTTATGGCCTTCACTCAAGAGAGGAACGATAAACACCACGGCTGGAGTGTTCCGATAACGAGATTATTTTGAGGAACATCCATTAAGTAAATGGTAAAGCTCACTTAAACCAGTTAAAACTGCCAAATTGGTAATGTTTGGGAAACTTAGACTCTGAGTACACAGGGAAGGGGGGAGTTTCCCTGCATAGAGGAAGTTTTAGTCTGAGCCAAAGGAAAATCACCAGCATTGTTGTTAAATGATTTCTCTAAAAGATTCATGGATCTTGGCAGTATGCACATTTTTGCTGATGACGTGACTAATAATTGTATATATTGCTGGAAAATTAGGTATTTAAGAAACAAAAAACAAACTTTCATTGCTTTTAATCTGCATGGACCAATCATGCTTAATGTCATTACAAGCTCCAAATGCCTTTTCTGAGCCGAGTAGGTGCTGCTCTTTCTCAAACAAGTATGATATTTATCTCTAGGTAATGTTATAAGAAAGTAAGCCATCCTTACAGGCAGCTCATGTCATTTCTAGCTTTTTATAAGTCGGAGCAGTAGTCGTCAGTCTTTCTGAAAAACAGCCGAGCAATATTGTATAATCAGTGGTGTTGGTTCTTTGTGCAAGGATACTTCTATCTTCATGCGGACCACAGGGCAGCATTTTTTTTAGATATTAGTGCTGTCAGATGTCAGTGGAATTTTGTGAATGAGACTTGCACAGCCCAGAAGTTCTAGTTTCCCTGTAGCTCTCTGAGGGCCGACAATACACGCAACTGGTTTTAGATATAAAGTAAAAAGACATCTGTCATACAAAGCTGTTAGAAATTATCAGCTGTAAGACCACGTCTCAGGAGACTTTCTGCACACATTGCGAATCATGCATGGAATCTCGTCACAGTCTGATGGCAGCTTTTGAACCGTGAAACAGAACTTGTACAAAGTGGTTCTCATCAACTATTTAAAAGTTGCTCACACACACCACCTGCGTTGTGTGGGGATATTGGGTGTACCAGGTGGGAATTCTTTTATTATTCAGTCAGTTATTGTGAGATCTGATGCTCCCAAGTTATACACAATTAAAGGAAACCTTCACTCAGTTGTTATCAGTTATTTGACGCTCCACAAAAGGGAAAATAAAAACACCAAAGCTGTTTTCATTAAATCTGACTGACTGTGACCTCTCATCAGGCGGCCAGTCTGCGGCAGCTGGAGGAGGAGAACCATGAGGCAGCAGCTCGGCTAGAAGAGGTGGTTTACCGCGGCGATATGCTCCTGGAGAAGATCCAGAGTGCACTGGCTGACATTGCCCAATCTCAGCTCCGCACCCGCAACGGGGCACCCAGCCAGCCATCACCGGCTGAATCCTGACCCGAGGAATGCATAATATGATTCTGGACAATTTTCAGTCTTTTCAGCTATTTTTATTTTCTTTGCCTTCAGCCACAATAGGCCATCGTTGAAACTGCCAAACATGGTGTGTGTTCACATGTCAAATGTGTGAACATGTAGATGCTGAAGCGGTTCTGTGTGGATGAGGTCATCTTTATGTTTTTTGTTTGTTTTCTGCAGCTCAGCTAAAGAAGGATGAAGGATGGTGTCTTTACATGCACACGGATCTTTTTTTTCCTGAAATTTTTATTTTAAAAAAACAAAAACAACTTTTGTGGGCCTGAGGAGACCAATCTGACAGGTGTTATGTGATTTATGTACACTATATGTTATATATTTATGTCAGATTTTGTAGATATTGATAGCTCATCTCTCTGAGGTATTTTCTTTTTTAAATAAACCGTGGACAGCCACATAAGTGTTAATAATATTCCTTTTTTATATAATTTGCAAACTGTTACCACAAGCGTTTTGTACACAAACCATGTGGGTGATGTTAATTGTTGGAGTTTGTTTGTGGCATTGCATCAGTTCCAATTTTTTCATTGGAACTGATACACTAGCAGAAACTGACATGACGTACTGCGAGCCTTTACCAGGAAACAATTACAATTAAAGAATGACCACATTTCAGTTCATGTGACCTTTAAAGGAAATTCTGATGGACACAGCTTTGAGGAACTAAGCTGTGGCTCTTGTATATTTCATAATGTGTTTTGACAAAAACAATAGTGAAAGGAAAAAAAATTTTAAAGGAGGGGAAAAAACAACTCCATAATCTGGTTCTATCGACGGTTTGAAACGTTTCAGTAAAAGGCATGAAAATTTCACATTACAGAAAGTTATGTATATGCGTGTGTTCTGTTCTAACTCCTAGTTAGTCTGATACATCATATTTAAAAAAAACCTAAAGAGCAAAAATCACCTTTGTCACATTTGCAACTAAAATATTTTCACAAGTCATGCAGTGCAATCTTGATTTTTGCAAAACAAATGCTTTCATATTGGCTGAATCCATTTCAGACTGAACTTTGTGAAGCCCAGGCTGCAGGCCAGAGACTTTATAGCCCAAATCTAAATATAGGTGCTGTGTCACAGCTCAGTGGGCCCCATTGATGTGAGAAATATAAAAACAGCCTTGTCTGCTGGCCACCACACCCAGACGTGTTAGCGGGACCCACCCGCCTGTCTGCATGTTGACATCATGGTCCTAACAGTAAAAGCACTTAACCCGCCCGAACGAGGAGATTTATGACAGCAAATCTTCACCTGCCCTGGTTTGGTCAACAAAACTTTGTCTGTGCTCAAATTTTGTTATCTGCGTTTTCATTCACATGTGATTAGTGTAGCTTCTCCCTTTAATGTTCTTTGTTTATCCCAAAGGTCTATAGGACAATCTACAAGGAAATGAAAGAGTCCAGATAGGATGAAGACATTTCTAAGCACCACTGATGGGATTATTAAGGAAACAAGTCCGTTCCTTTTTGAAGGGCTCTACTGTAACAATGTTGGAATGCGGACACATTTATTTCGGTTTCTAGTTTAAACAATGAGCACTTTTTAAAGGGTTTGTAGGCAGACAAGCTGTTATCATCTCAAACTGCTATGGCAAAAGTCTCAGATTGTGCCTTAATAGAAAGTGCTATAAATGTGGACTGTGTGACTTTTATCTTATCATACTTTATTACGTTCTATCTGGTTTATTGCCACTAGATAAACGTTGTCCAATAAAATATCCGTGTGGTTTCGATTAGTTCTACTTATATTTTGAATAGCAGTAACATTTCAGTATAACTAACTCCTGCAGCTTTTTCATTTAGTCAACAATTAGAAACCTGATGCTTGTTTATTGATCACCAATGTGACCTTTTATTGGCTTTACATACCCTCTCATTCATACGGTATTTCATAATTATGTGTGAAGAACATTTTGCAATAAAATACCATTTAATACTTGCAAATTATCAGAATAATAAAAGCTATTTTAGTAAGAATTTGCGTTAAGCACAACCAATAAAATTATGTATCAAAGCCTCCAACTGCTGGAAATTCTTTCATCGCTGCAAACGCTTGCTAGCTGGACCCGTCCCCGACTCTTGCAGGGCGGCTTGGATGCTCTTATTGGCCAATCTATCACCCTTATGTAGAGGTCACGTTTTATTGGGCAGAAGAAAACACGGATTCTTTTAGTCATCGCTGATTGGTCGGCGTTAGCGTCATTCAGGCGCTACGCCGTTGCGTTGTCGGAACGTCTGACGAGCCCGACGGTCTCAGGAAGCAGCGGAGCTTATTTCATATTTTGTAGCCATAAAGGACCGAAGGGAACAGTGTGTTTTTGGGGGGTCGGTTGCCACATGTACAGACAGTAAAATATTTTCAAATTATTTCGGCGTGGGGTATTTTTGCCGTCAGAGGTCTTTTGTTATGATTTGGGGTCAATAGCGGTGATGTTTACTGTGCAGCCTCTAAGGTTCCTCTAAGGGGTAGCCTATAACCAGAGCCTCTAGCTTCCAACTGCCTAAAAAATTAGGCAGAAACGATATAAGACATTTCATTTCTTCATTTGGGTCGTGGCCTGGCGGCACGCCAATAATTGACTCTGGAGCAGGACACGGAGGTAAGTGAAAAAGATTTATTTAAAAAAATACTGTCCATTTTTTATCCTGTCCGAATTGAATTTATTAATATAGTTGAACCTGCCACACAGACACGCAAAGGGAATGTAGCAAATAGGTAGCTCGCACAGTATAGCGTCAAACAAGCTAACTACAAGAAAGAAGCGGTGAATATTCTCCCTAGTGTGAGGCATGCAGCAGTGGCGGACCTATGGTAGCTGAGGTCCGACAGGGTGGCGTCAGTGTAGGTGAGCCGGGAAACATTAGCTAAGGCAAACATGTGCATGTGTACATACCGGTAACTGGTCAATCGCCACATATAAAGGGTGAAAAGCTTAACAGCTGTGCCTTAAAAAATTGCCATTTTTTGCCATATATTTTGTTCACTTCTAATATGAACTGACTGCTCTCTCTGGTGGATTGGATTTCAGAATGTATTTGAGATAAATGTCCTTTTGTTAAGTTGTTAATATACTTCAGGAATCATTTATTGAGTTTTTAACACACACTTGGCTGTTTAGCTTAAAATAAACTAACTGTTCAGGGGAACATATGCTTTCACAGTTTCTCTGTGCGTAAGCACACATTTGTGTGTTGATTCATGACTGAGTCCTTTCATTCAGGAGGGAAAGGGTTTCCTGTCCACTCACTCCGAGTGCTTTAAGGGTGGAGTGTGTGAAACTGAAGAATTTTTCACACAAAACTGAGAAATCAGTGGTTAACGGGTACACTGAGCTTCATCTGTCCTGATTCTTCTTTCTATTCAAAGTAAAGTATTTCTCCAGAAACACCTGCAGCAGGCTGGATTTTAAAGTTCAGTGGTGCATCCGGGGTTATAGCTTGCCTGCTTGTATGACACTGGCTTCTTCTCGTGCAGATAGTCTCAAACTGATCCACAGATCTCAGAATTCCATTGAGAAATCATTTCTTACTAACTAAAAATCATTCATGTTGTTCTGTTGGAGGTTTTTAGTACTTGAAAGTGTGGTCAAACAATCTGGCAGCTGCCAGTAACACTTTATTTTAAGTGTAAGAAGCTATGTATATATTATGTATTACTTGATTTGTGTAAAATGAATAGATGTTGCCATTGCTGGTGACCCAAGAACAGCCTGTGAACCGTAAAGGAAATGAGTCTGTGTTAGCTTGTTTGACAGAAATCTTCATTATTTTCTGATAATTATGGCTGCTTGATAGACTGGAAATCCTCATTAGAACTGGCTAAAAATAATGTTCCTATGGTTGGACGCTTTCATTGGGACCAAATGCTTTACTGGAGCCACTGGTGTATTTCAGTTCTAGTGGGCTGTTTTAGGCTGCATTCTTAAGTTTCTAAATAGCAAGCCCGAGTTGGTAATGCCTTCCTTATAAGTGCCTGAGTTGCGCAGCCGTGTTTGTTTAGCTGTGGGGTGGATCTGGTTATCTTCAAGCCAACTGAATCCCCTTTAGGCAGAGCTAAGGCCTGGCTGGCTCAGTTATGATGTAACAGTTTAAATGATGCCTCTTTTTCCACCTTGTTTGGAAAACCAGGAAAAAAAAACTCCATGAGGGGAAATTCTGAGTCTCTTTTCACATATTACGAAAAGCACATCATTCCACTCATTTCCTTTCTATGTGGATAATCCAGGTTATCCAGTTTAGGTTGTGAACATTTCTTCTTCTAAGACGGATAAAAAAATAACAGCGCAATCAAACTAAATGAAAGAACTGAATATACTATTTGACTGTCATCAAGATAATTTAAACCTAACACCATGTCATCCTGGATTAGTTCTGCTCTATTCCAATAGCATGCAGGCTCTAACTAATATTGGTGCTTTTTCTGTCAGCACATTAGTCATGAAACCATGATATTCCCAGCCAAGAACAAATTAAGAATGCACAATCTTTATTTTAAGCATAATAATAATAATAATAATAATAATAATAATAATAATAATAATAATAATAATAATAATAATTATTATTATTATTATTATTATTATTATTATTATTATCATTATTATTATAGATGGATAGCAAACAAGCTCTTTTGTATAACCCATTTATCTTAGTCTGCATGGTAACGTATGTGTAGAAGCCAATTTACTGTAAGTTCATGTCCCTCTCTAATGACTTTAGTCGAACATACAGTGAAACTCCTGCTCCTCGTACACACTGGTGTTTATGTGTGCAAAAGCAACTGTCTAAAATACATAAAATAATACTATGTTACTTTGTGACAATGAGCACTAAAGAAATAGTCAGCTGTCTTTCAACTGAGCGCGTCATAGGTGAGCTGCACCTTCACTTTCTGAACCGCAGCAAGCAGCGGTCCTCGGTCTGCTCTCTTCTCTCAGCAGTGAACTTGGTCTGCTGGCAAACGAATCAGCTCTCCGCCTGCTTCAGGTTCTGGTTAGAGTGATGCTCCAGCTCAAATCGGTTCTCTCAGGCTGAACAAGGACTGCCGTCACTGATGTCTGTCTGATTGCAGAATGGAAATGGGAATGAGATGGGAATGACCCAAGCTAGCTGGTTAAGAGTGACCATTAGCTGTGCATATTGAAGCTCTGTATATGGCTCTGTATTTCATTGAGCCCTAAATACTTATCCTGTGAAAACTTTATGGGAGACTCAGGATAGATGTCTGCACGGCAGTAGTCATGACCCATGTTGTCTCCTTTAAAAAAATATGCAAACATATAATTTATATAAAATACACAACTCAAGGCCACATAACTTTGGAGGAGGGGTGGGGGCAAACTCTTCTATATTTCAAAATAATGAAATGGAGAGACTGCATAGTAGACAGTAGGGCTGCCACGATTAGTCGACTAGTCACGATTATGTCGACTATTAAAATCGTCGACGACTAATTTAATAGTCGACGCATCGTTTGAAGCTTTGTAAGATCACAAAGGACGCAGGAATGAGTAGTAGGATTTAAGAGTGTAATAACGGACTGAAACAGAAGATGGCAGCACTGCATGTCCAAGGATGCCAGCTGCCGTTAAACCCCGAAGAAGAAGAAGCTGTGTCCCAGAATTCATAGCGCAGCCCAGCGCAGTTGTCAACAATGGCGGCAGCTAGTTAGTTTTAACTTTACTCTTATTATTCTTTCTGGGTCACAAAATAAACGTTTAACATATTTTCAGGCGAGAATGTAGCTGTGTAAACCTCAAATATCTGCTCAGTTTATCAAGACACCACATATTTTCAAACGCGCTCCGACGTTTTCGACGTCTGTTACCCACTAGCTCGTTAGCTAGGCGGGGGCAAGGCTAACTAGAGCCGTGAGAACACCGGACTCCCCCGGCAAATCGTTTTCAAACCCACCGCCGTCTTCCGCTAGTCAGGTTAAACATATATATAAGTCACTTAGATAACTTAAAAATGTTATTGTTTGGCTTTCTTTAGTATTTTATTTGTTCCTGAGTAAATCGGTTTGGCTGAGATTAAAGTTATAGTTTTTGCACAGCTAAAACTGTCAAGCAGACAGCTGATTATCAGAAGTGTGAGACGCTGGAGAATATACTCCGGTGTCCTGTTATATTTTAGAAAGCAAGGAGTTTATTAAACTTCACCGAAACAATCTGCAAATTTCATTAAAAATTAATAAACTACCATCTTGTCTTTATTTTTAGTTAGCACAAACACTTCAAGCTGTAAGCTAATGATAGTTATATAAGACCAGATGCTGCTGGTGCAATAAGCTGTACGTCCAATGGATGATGATCTGATTAGTCGACTAATCGCAAAAATAATCGGTGACTAGTCGACTATCAAAATAATCGTTTGTGGCAGCCCTAGTAGACAGTGGTATACATACAAGCCCACAGCAAATGAGCAACAGCTTCTGCTGGGTTATTGCAACACCACTTGAACAAACCACCTGCAGATATGAAATACTACACCAGCTCATAATATTACTGGTCATTTGTTTACTTAATACTTATGGTTATAAATCTGTTGATTATTTAAGGCAGTGGTGCATAGTTGTAGTATAGCAATTTTTTTTATTTTTTTATTTCACAATATTTGGATGGACATTTTGACTACATGCAGAGGATGTGACCCCCTTCCTGTTTATGCATTTAAACGATAGCTCCGTGATAACCTACACTTTGGGTTAGCTAATACGGTATCCTTTTTCTCCAGAGTGCTCTTATCGTGTCAATAAAGTCGTCTAATGGTGGGGATAGGGAGGTATATGTCTATAATTCATGCACTTTCTTTTAAGTCCAGTCTTATTAAGTAAGGCCCAGCCATTAGCCGGTGCCTAATCAGCAGTCAAAATCATAAATCTAGTCAGTAACTGAAATATTAGCTGCAGTCACAGAGAAATAAACTTGTCCCAGAGTGAGTGACCTCTAATGTAGTAGTTTGTAGTAGTTGCTGAGGTGGTGTGGTATCCACTTCTTTATGAAGAAAAGTGTGCTTGCAGGTAGAGTACACAGAGGTCCAGTCATAGCTGATGGAAACCTTAAAAAAGTTGCACCACATCTTGCCCACGTGAATGCACAAGTGTAAGTGTGCTTGTTCAGAGTTGCTGAGCTCCCAGCGTGTGCTGTGGTGCAGGTACATCAGCACAGACCTCGCTAACGCAGAAGCCATTGTTTGCTACTGATCCAGTTTTCCTCCCAGTTTGCAGCAGTGATTCAGGACTTTTCTCAGAAGTCAGGAAATGTCTTGTTGTTGTGGGATCGCGGGGCCATAACGGGAAAAAGACCAGTGACTAGACGAAACACGGGTCCTATCTTTTGCCTGCAGGGCTGTTTTATCTCCTTGTGAGCTAATCAAGCCCATTCATACCTTTTCTGATAGCGAACTGCTGAAATGTTTTGATGATATACACGACCCCCCTTCTTCTTCTTCCTTCCTTCCTTCCTTTGTTACATAATATGTTCACAGTCTGTTGTTTTTGTGTTTGTGTTTTTTATATTCTATGAATTTCGCTGGGGGAAAATCAAACTTCCTTCTTCTTTTTTCCTTTCTTGTGCTCTTTAGCATGATCATTTGTCTCTGATTATGTTTAAACTACTAGTGGCCTCAGCCTCACGTGCATGTATGTTTCTTTTGCTGCCTGAGCTTTTCATTCCACCCACATGAGGGCTTTGTAGAGAAAACTCTTCCCAAGTAGTTGAACGTTTTCAAGCTCTTTCATCTGGACTTAAGGCTACACTGCTTGGGATCTGTTCCAGAGCTGAACCCTTGGCATGAATGTACATTGTCACTTTTACAACACGCAAGGGTTTGAAACAGTAAAGCCAGTGTTGGTAACGCCTGCTTTTTCTATAAAGTGTGCTGTTCCTGCAGTTACACTAATAAACTGCTTTGGCTGATAAAGTGGACAATATGAGCTACGGTAATTACCAGTAATATTACACTGGTATCTATGGCACATGACACATGGCAAGAATGGCTGAAATGACTTAATTCAAGGATGTCAAACTCTTTTTAGTTTGTGGGCCACGTACAGCCTTCTTTGATTTTAAATGGGCTGGACCACACTCTACTTTCTGTCAGTGTAAACTACACATGTAATCCCTGAGACATCATAATTTAAGAAAAAGAAGTAAAATTTAAATAGTGTTTCCCAGTTTCTATAATGAAAAACTTTTTTTTGTCTATTACTTAATTACTCTGGTGTAGTATGAATGGCCATGGGAGAGGTCTTTATCAGCAGGAAAAGCTGTAAAACTAAAAAATACAGTTAAACGTACAAAACTTATGTCCACCTTCACATTTTATATGAATATATGTTATTTATGTGTTATTTAAACCTCTCTGACTCCAATCCAGACCAGTGGATGGGTATGGAGTCAGAGTTTCGGAGGTTTAAATAATATATCCTCTTTGAAGTAGTGGCTAAACAATACTAGATTTGATGTTGAGAAATCCTTCCTGCATTCTTAAATTTTAAAGTTTGAGCAACATGCCATAAAGGTAACTCTGTCACAGGCAGCATATTAGCAGATGATATGAGTTGGGAAAGCTTGGTAGATACTCACTGTCACAGTATTAGATATGAAAAAGCAGCCTGAGGCATCACTAACATGTGCAAACAGCACAGGCTGTATCAAACAGAATCATGTGGTTCTGCAGCTGTTAGCCCGGCAACGACTGTAAACACTTTCGTGAGTTTCACGTAGTTGCTGGTAGGGAGCAACAGCAGTGGCTGCAGTGGCTCAATACATGCTTGCAAAAGTATGGGTCCAGTTTACTATCTGGAGCACATTGAGCACTTGTGAACATGTTTGTGTGTAAAACTTTAAATTCAAGAAATGTATTGGCCATGTATTTGCCACAAGCTTCCATGTCCATTACTTTAAAAAAGCACAGCCTTTTGAAAACGCCTCTTTGATACACCCTGCCATTGGTTACACATTAAAATACAGTATTGAACAATCTGCTTAGTTACCAATCATGGCGACAACACCTGACTCAGAAACATCATCCAGTCAGCTGCGGTGCTGCAGACAGGGATGAGGCTGTAGTAAACCAGTGAGTCGGAGCTGCTGTGCACAGGCAGGGCTGTTTATTTTGGCGCATATGTGATAACACTTATGTGGATAGTAAAAATAAACTAAAAGTACTGGCTGACTGATGGAACGGTCTGGCTCTATTTTGACATTAGACCTTTTTTGTTTGCTCTAAAGCAGACACTTGGCACGCCAGGAATAATGTTACTGTCATCCTTCTACATGTATTTATGTAGTGTAGTACTTTTATGGTAAGTCTGCCGTGACAGTCATGGTGGTGTGCAATCCCTTTCCAGTTCATAGAGTATGTGTAATCGTACCTCAGATACAGGTGTGTCCACGCCCTCGTCGTTACCTGAGGGCTGCAGTATTTGTGGTGGAAACACTGTCATGGCCGCGCAGAATACAGCACAGTTTGCAAACAGGACGGGCAGAGTGTAGCTTTTATAATCTGCTTATATTCTGTTTCTATGAGAGTTACTTCACAAGCTGAATGCATGGAGTGAAGACTTGCAAGGTCAAATTTTAGCAGAGGACCGAATCAACAGACGTAAGATAATAAACGGAGCATATTATATTGTTGTGTTTGACTGTGTGGAAGCATAAAATTAGTTTAGAAAGCAGTCAGAGTGACAGTTTCAAAGGAAATTCCTTTGAACTCCTTTGTTTCTGTTATCTGTTATAGTTTATTGATTTATGTTAAAATTGAAAGGAAAATAAAACACAGACAAAGAATTTCTGGGTGTGGCCTGTATCCTGGTGATATTTTAAACCTTCCCTGAGGTTACCTGCTGTCAGTCGAGCTCCTACCTGGCAGTGGGGAGAAAACTTTCGCGGCGCTCTGATTATGGAGTTTGCACATGTCTGTCTATATCTTTGGAAACGTTAGTGTGGAGTGGATAGTACAGATACTTCCTGCACATCAGCGGACCGATGTGCACAATCTGATCTTTGTTCTTTTATTGTTTCTGTTGTCTTGCAGGATAGTATGGCCATGACGGGAGGGACTGCAGCTGCCCTTCCCATGAGCAACCACACCCGAGAGAGGGTGACAGTGGCCAAGCTGACACTGGAAAATTTCTACAGCACTCTGCTCACCCAGCACGAAGAGCGTGAGATGAGGTACTGCATAGAACTTTTTATTCCTTTACTAACTGAGCATCATACCATTTAAATGCTTAGGTTATGCACGCATCAAGTGTCCCTCCGACTAACCACTGGAAAAGCTAACAATGCAGACACGTTTCATCCTAGGTGTGAACACAACACAGGGAATCTGACCGCTTCTGTTCTCACGTTACCTGAGAGTCGATCTTTTGTCCAGGCGTCACAGTTCAGTGGCTCCTGTAAAAGAAGGCTGGGTCCCTGTTTACACCCCTCCATAAACAGGGGGGGATTCATTTTCAAGATTTGACACGTCCGAGGTCATCGAATCTCTTCCTGTTTTTGTTTTGTTTTTTCCCCCCTTTTTTCATTTTTCCTCTCCGCTCTAATTTGTGTATCATGAGGAAGCTTGTGTGTTATTTGCATTTTTTTTTTTTTAAAGGAATCTATTGTTTTTATTCATAGGCAGAAAAAACTGGAGAAGGCCATGGAAGAGGAAGGTTTACCAGATGAGGAGGTACAGTACGCTTTGTACTTTAGTTACATAATTCCTACTTTTCTCTTTTCGTTCTTAGACTTATTCACAAATCTGTTTTCTTTACAGAAAGTAATGCGGCGCTCTCAGCATGCCCGAAAGGAGACAGAGTTTTTACGACTGAAGAGGACACGACTCGGTTTGGATGACTTTGAGTCCCTAAAGGTCATTGGACGAGGTGCTTTTGGAGAGGTACATTTAAACAAAAAACTAAAACAAAACTCGAGCCTCCAGGATTGTGGGACTGTAATCAAAAAGGTGTCTCTTTGTGATTTTGACTGATGCTGTGTCCCTCAGGTGCGTTTGGTACAGAAGAAAGACACAGGCCACATTTATGCCATGAAGATTTTGAGGAAAGCAGACATGCTGGAGAAAGAACAGGTAATGCGTTTGCCTGCGTCACAGTTCTCCAGGATAATAAGCCATACTTGTTCTGCTGCATTCAGGATCCTGTATCTGCGCTCTCCCCGTAGGTCGCTCACATCCGGGCAGAGAGGGATATTCTGGTTGAGGCAGATGGTGCCTGGGTGGTCAAGATGTTCTACAGCTTCCAGGACAAGAGAAACCTCTACCTCATTATGGAGTTCCTGCCTGGAGGTTAGTACTGGCAAAATCCACAGACCATCTCAGGTCACCTGATGTTAGGATCTCAGATCTAAAAGGTCTGACCTTTTTGCCAGGTGACATGATGACACTGCTGATGAAGAAGGACACTCTCTCTGAAGAGGCCACTCAGTTCTACATCGCAGAGACAGTACTGGCCATTGACTCCATCCACCAGCTGGGATTCATCCACAGAGACATCAAACCGGACAACCTGCTGCTGGACTCCAGAGTGAGAACAGAAACACAAAAGCACATGCAGATTCACAGAGACGTTTCCAGATTTCCGATATCATAATCTGCAGACTCCTTAATTAAATGTTCATTTGCTCACAGGGACATGTGAAACTGTCAGATTTTGGCCTGTGTACTGGGCTGAAGAAAGCTCATCGCACAGAATTTTACAGGAACCTGACGCACAACCCGCCCAGTGATTTCTGTGAGTCACGAACATGACATCCTCAACAAAATAACATAACAATAATTCTGGCAAAACTATTAGAAACAAAACTTTTCATGTAATTTTTTTTTAATGGTTGTTTTTCTTTATTTTTCAGCCTTTCAAAATATGAACTCCAAGAGGAAAGCAGAGACCTGGAAGAAGAACCGGAGACAGCTGGTATAATTTTGGCATTTTACTAGACAAATTATAGGAGAGAGGAATGGCACTCCTGAATTGAAGTCAGAAAATTGACTGATTGTGTCAGTGACAGAAGTAACTTTTCAAAAATTGTATTATTATTAAAAATTCTATAAAAGCAGAAGTTTTGGCAGCTTGTTTGCCTGTAGAATGGTGAAAACCAGGCACAGCATATCAGCACAAACACCACACGCTAACTGTCATGAATGTTAAAGGAGGTGTGATGTGCAGCCACAGTACCTGCACACCTTGCAGTCAATGAGTGGGACTTGAACTCCTCTGTATACCAGAATGGAGTCCAAGTTTGAGCTAACTGGGTCATATAACAGGATGATGATCCCAAAGGAAAAGAATCAAGGTGTTGCAGTGGCTCAGTCAAAGTCCAGACCTCAGCCTGATTGAAATGCTGTGATGGGATCTAAATAGAGCTGCACATAAATGAACTGAAGCAATGTTATAAAGAGTCAGACAAAATTCCCCTACAACAATGTGAGAGACTGATGAAGTCATACTGAAAATGAGTACTTCAACTTATTGGAGCTAAAGTTGGCTGTTGAATCACAGGGATGTGAAAACATTTTTTTTCACATGACTGTAAATGAGAAGCTTTCAAAGAAAAGAGTAGGTGTACTACAGACAGCAGAATAATAAAGAAAGCATCTCCCTGTTACAGTAAACTTGATGTTATTGTTTCTACGTTTCAAGGTAAAAACCTTCACCTCTCATCTGGTGTGACTTTCAGGCTTATTCCACTGTGGGAACGCCAGACTACATCGCTCCTGAAGTGTTCATGCAGACGGGGTACAACAAACTGTGCGACTGGTGGTCTCTGGGTGTGATCATGTATGAGATGCTCATCGGTAAGCATGACACACACAGAGGGCACCAATATAGGACGATTTGAAGAATTGCATTTACACAAATACAACTGATAGCTTACAATGTTATTATCAAACATCTGCTGTCAATGGCAAAAATGCAGTATATGGAACTTTGTGAGCAGGATTTCCTGAACTTACAGAAAGTACTGGAACCTGAGCAGGGACTTTTTGTGGAAGAAAAAATTATTTCCCTGGAACTTTATTTAGATCCAGGTCCCTGTGATGGAAATGTAGTGATTCTCATAAGTTTCTGGTTCCTTGAAAAAGTTCCTGCTGTGAAAAATAGCCACTGTTGGGTTAATATTTCAAAGACTCTTTCATGCTTTGCAGCTTTTAAATGGATGTAAATGAAAGAAAAACTGAAGTACCCACAGGTTCTTGACAGAAAATCATTAACTCGGCTGGATTATCCTGTCAGAAGAGTCAGTAATATCAACTGCTCTGCCACAGATGTTATAACATACTTGTTGGTTCTCTATCAGGTTATCCGCCCTTCTGCTCAGAGACACCACAGGAGACGTACAGGAAGGTTATGAACTGGAAGGAAACACTTGTCTTCCCACCTGAAGTTCCCATCTCAGAGAGAGCCAAAGACTTGATATTAAGGTATAAACTGTATGTTTGGCTAGACTGAGCCTTTATTCTCAGAGGAGAAACTGCAGCTTGAGCTGCTTTTCTTTCCCTTCATTTCACTGTAGTCGATCTGGCTAACTGTGATGATAATTAGAAGCTAACAAATTTCTGTCATTGAAGCTTCAACACTTTTTTGGGGTCATTTTCCTGCCTGTGTGTTTTAGATATTCAGAAAAAAATTTAAATCTTACACAAACTTGCAGCACAAAGAACAACTTTGGTTCTCGTGATGATGACTCTGATGGAAGCTACAAGCCAACATGTGTGGGTTAAGCAGTTACATTGTTCCTTATTCTACAAGTACTACTGGGGATGTAACCTCTTCAGATCTCTTCCTCGTGAAGCTTGGAAGCAGGTGAAGTTATGCCAAGAAAACCTCTGCTGTGTTTTAGGTTTTGCACAGATGCAGAGAACCGGATCGGAGCTGTGAGCGTGGACGAGATCAAGAGCCACCAGTTTTTTGAGTCGGTGGATTGGGAGCACATCAGGTACAAAAGAGCATATCTGCTGCTTATGAATGCAGTCCCCTCGGGAAAGTGAAAAACGCAACGCATCTTATTTCTATTGATGATTCTCTACAGGGAGCGGCCAGCCGCCATCTCCATAGAAATCAAAAGTATTGACGACACCTCTAACTTTGATGACTTCCCTGAATCGGACATCCTTCAGCCAGGTTTGTTTTCCGAAAGCTTTTCTGTCGCCGCTAGAGGAAAATCCTGATTAGGAACACTAACTAGCCTTTCATCAGATTCAGACATCGCATGACAAACCACAGATGAGTCATTGCAGTTCTCAACAAAAGCAGAAGTTGTAGTCCAATTTAACATTTCATCATTTCTGTAAGCTCTAAGAAACAACTGTGTTATATCTATCTTCCACCTTTCTGTATTTCCTGTCATAAAGCACCCAAGCTACAAAAATGTTGCGATACTGTCTGAAGCAAAAATAAAGACACAATGCAGTAATTTTTTACATTTACTTTATTGATCCTATAACACGGAGTGAATGTGATGGATTGTCCATGATTAGAGCAGTTTGTTCAGTCCCCTCACTGACTTAAATGCCTCCAGATTTTGGCCAATGATGGTGCTGGCTTGGCTAAGTTTGTCAATCCTGCTCGTTAGGAAAACGACACAGTCCTGGTTGGGATGTTGGAATCAGAAGTTTAAATAGTTGATGCCATTGATGTCATCCCCATGTGGATCTCAGTGCACGTGTCAGTCTGTAGTGTCAAAGCAGCCATGCACGGCCTCACCTCGGTAGCTTGTTGACTCCACCGCCCCACAGACTTGGTGACAACAAGGAGTCTTTGAACTGCAGGGACACACTGAGGTGTTAACAGGACCAGCTTGTGGGCTGATCTACATAGTGAGGATCAGGCAGAGTCTTTTTTTTTTTTTTTTTTTTTTTATGAGTTTGTGTTGATACACAGACAGTCCAGTTTTATTGTCGTGTGTTTTACAATCGACATACTACTGAGAAGTTGGAAGAGTGGGCACGGTTAGTCATGGTTAGTTGCCACTGATGGTGATGAAAATCTCAGAGTGTAGTAGGAGCTGGTTTGGAAATACAGAACCATTCCTCTCAGTGCATTCATGTGTTTGGAAAAGGACATGGATCAAAGGACTAGGTGTTCATTCTAAACAATTTCAAATTTCAATGGGCTGACCACAACAGCTTTGCACTTTAAATGTGTGTTGGCTCAGGGAGAAGTTCCAGGATCTTGCTCACCTATAGCTTCTTCTTTGAGAGATAGAGCTTTAACCTGTATTTGTGGATGGCATAGTGAACTGTGTTCAGAGAAGATGATTTCTGGAAGTGTTCCTGAGCCCGTGCAGTGATTTCCATGACACAGTAATTTCTGATTTTAATGCAGAGCTCCCTGCGGGCCATGTGCATCCACTGTTGATTGTTAGCCCCGTGCACACAGACATTTCTCCAGATTCTCTGAATCTTGTGGTAATATCATGTACTGTAAGTTAGATATTCAAAGTCTTCACCGTTTTACTGACCTGTAGCCAATTTACTCTGATTACTTGCAAAGTGTTCCTCCAACTGTTTCCTTTCAGTGCCATTTATGTTTGTTGCCCCATCCCAAATATTTTAAGTAATGTTGCTGCCATCAAATTTAAAATGCATTAATATTTTTCATGAAACACTAAAACATCTCAGTTTAAACATTTTACGTTTCATATGTTCTAATGTGAGTAAAATGTGGGTTTTTTTATATTTGCAAATAATTGCATTCTGTTTTTATTTATATTTTATACAGTTTTTATGAGCCAAAAGCTTAGGCTTGAAGGTATGTCATTCAGAGTGAATATCTCTAAAATGGTCAGCAGCTTCACCCACCTGCTGGTCAGACCTTATGTTTGCAAAGGGCAACCAGTCAGAACACAGCTGGATTAAAAGGAAGAAGAGCTAAAATGGCTTGTTTCAGATACAGACTGAGGGGCTCAGTCTAAATAAGTCATATTTTATATTGTAATGTGTTAAAATATATGAGGGGGGATATCATTGCATAGTCTGTGGTGCCCCCAAGTGGTAAATTGCTTTTGTTGTTTGTCTTTGTGAAACAGCTAACGCAACGGAGCCAGACTTCAAATCAAAGGACTGGGTGTTCCTCAACTACACCTACAAACGCTTTGAGGGCCTGACTCAGCGAGGGACCATCCCCACATACATGAAGGCAGGGAAGGCTTGACGCACTCAAACGGGTGGATGGTGTGGTGGAGAAAAATAGACGTTTACGGACACAGGGTCGGGCCCCGGAGCCCCGCTGGTGCTGAAGGCTGCGCTGTCAGCCTCTCAGTCTAAATTTAACCTTCATCATAAGTTATTTAGGTCTGCTCAGCCGCGGCAAGAAAGCCAAGAACTCGGAAATTAAAGAGCATTACCGCATTACCTCGGTTGTTGATATTGTATACACGTGCCGTCTTTAGCCATAGCACTCAGGCCAGCTCACTAACTAGGACACTAAATCAGCATATCTGCATGTTCAGCGGCATACTGCTTCTGGAGAAGTTGGTTTTTTTTTTATTTTATATATACATACATACATACATACACGAGAACAAGGCTTGAATTCAAATGACTGCTCAAACTTTTTAACATAAGTTTTTACACTGGTGGCTAGTCAGATGCAAACTGCATTTCTGATATTGAAAATGAGCTCTATACACTGTAGTCAAACTCTGGATGATTGGTAAAATCAGGAACCCCTCACTTATTGTATCCAATACTCTGTTATCAAGTTCCAGCATGATTTCCAGTGGTTTTTTTTGCTGACTTTCCAAAGTGTAATTAAGAGTTAACCCCAACTGAAGAATATAGGAGCCAACTGTCTAGTGGTCAAACAAAAAAAAAGTTTTTTTAGAACTAAAATATTAGCTCACAAAGTTGTAATGGATCCCAATTAAAGGTCAGTTGGTATCAAAACTGTAAAACGGCTTAGGTTAACAGCACAAGCTATGTGTTTGGATAGTTGTAGTTTGGATAATGCTAGCTAAACGGTGCTGCTGGCTCAAGGTATAGTTGGTCCAACAATGATTGGACAGGTGTAACATCGTCTAGTGTCATCATCGGGTCAAAGTTTATGCGACAGAGGCCTCTAAAGTTAGCGATAGCTGCAGCATTCTCACAGTCTCAGCTTTGCTGTCTTATGCTAATTAGCAAATGTTAGCATGCTAATACACTAAACCACTGTGGTGAACACGTTAAACATTTTAGCATTGCCACTCTGATGTTAGCATGTAACACCACTGTAGAGCATTCTTTACACTTAAAGTGTAACAAAAAAATTCTCTCTATATATAAAAAGTGACTTTGCATTCACAATCTAGCTATTAGCATTTAGCTGTTAGCCTGGTTCAAAATCAGTAGCATCAAAAGGATAGAAAATCTAAAAGAAATGAGCAAAAAACTCAAATCATGCTGGAACCATCCTCTAACCCTCGTGCTAGTGAAACCGTGTGAGTTTGTGGCAGCTCAGTGAGGGGAACCCAGCCTGCAGCGTTGTCTCAGCACAGTTGCTTTTCTCGCATAAGAACAGCTTGTTGCCAGGAAACAATGAAATGCAGTTTACCCTGTGCTGGACATCAGTTTCTGCAGCGTGTTGCCCTATTTGCATTGCCAAACAAACTGCTGAGCGTGCCCCTTCTGATCTGAGTTTTGGTCAGATCAGTGCTAAAGTACTTGTTATTTCCTCTGATTTATTTGAAATTCTGATCAGTGCACGGGCCAATCGCTTCTTTTTTTCTTAGGTCGACAAAACATGCAAAGTGCCTTTTCATAGAGCTGATAAATATTTAACCAGATATATAGGTGAGACCAATAAGACGGCATTCATTATAACCAACTGTTTTGACTCAAAGTGAAAAGGAGTAAGCGAAAGCACTGATGTTTCGATTTGATGTGTCTGCAGAGTGATAAGGCATATCTGTGGTGATAAAGCAGTAAGAAACAACAGGACTACAGAAAAGCAGGTGGCTTATAGGTTAGGTAATAAACGGGAGACTCATAAAATATGTGTCAAGGAAAACACAATGAACAGTTTGTCTTTGTTTGACAAGTAAGGATGAAAGTTGTAGATTAACACAGTGGATCTTTGTGTATTCAAGTTCCTGCATTTTTTTTTTTTTAAATGTCTAGAAAAGGATACCTTTTACCATGAACAGCAGATCTGAGGCTGTTTTCTCACTTTCTCAACAAGACATTTAAGCTTCATGTGTGCTCAGAGTTGGGACAAGGCACAGTGCTAAAAAATGCTTACCAAAGAACTCTGACCCTCACAAATTCACATGTAGCTGTCGCTTGCTGCACTTAACTTAAAACTACCTGCAAAGAAGGGAAAAAAAGGGTTCCAGGAGAGCTAAACTTGGTTATGGAATAAATTGCCATTTCTATTTGTACACATGTGAGAAAATGAATGTGCGGGAGATTGATGTTTCTCAATTAGGATATCTATAGGTTCACCCGCAGGGAAGGGAAATCTACTGAGGACTTTACCGCAGTTCAGCCGTAGCCATCACAGGAATGAATCCTTTATGAAACTGAAAGTGTTCCTTATTTCTGAGGGATGACGGAGACAGTGCATCTACAACTGATTGATTTCATTTATATTTTTCCCCTTCCCCTTCAAGCTAGTCCTGCTGAAAATGTGATGACACATATGATGACTAATGAAGGATTTTGAGGGCAGATGCGTGAATATTTTTTCTGTTATTTATTATTTCCTTGTTTTTCATTAAAATGCTGATGAATTGGATTCATTGGGAATGTTCAGTATACTGAAAAAAGGATTTTTTTTTTTATTTTTTTTCTTAAATGTTGTTTGACCTCAAATGTAAAGGGGTATTAAACTTGATGCCAGGATATACTGTAAACCTGACATATTCTATAATGCAACATATGATGTGGTGTTTTTCTATCTCCCAAAGCTTGTGTCTTCCAAACTCTGTACCGCCTGTTTTTAAAGTTCATAGTCTGGTGACATCACTGTGACATCATCAGAGTAAAGTTTTCAGACTTCTCCCTCTAGAAAAACACCAGACTACACTATACTCCTGTCCATAAAGGGAGGCTAATACTCCCTATGAAAATTGGTGATGCCCTTGAAACACAAGCCAAAACAATCTGCATCATATCACACAGTCAACCCTATGGACTGTTTTTAATTGACACGGATGGGGCTAAGACCTGGGTACAACAGGTCAGGAGCAGGACCCATACATTAGAAGCGGATTGTGTTTGCTGATGGCTACCGCTGCACATTCAAGGTTCTGTCTAATCACTGGAATGCTCTGACACAACCTGGGTATCAGCGCCCGAGTGCTGTATTCAGAGCTTCCTGTTTCACAGCCAAACAGTAGAGGTTGTTCATGGTAAGCTAGTCTGTGAGTGTGTGTGCAACTGCACGAGTGATTAAAAATGCAGTTTTTGTTAAGTAGATACTTTCTGGTGTTCAGTGTCCTAACTCTGTTTTGTGATAGATTTTTTTTTTTCTTCATGAAAACTGAGGGTAAATCTTCTATTGGTATCCATACAATTCTTATATATACATACTGACTTGAAATCCATTACTGTGTCACTTTATCTAAAGGGAATAGAATTATTGTGGCTTTTTCACGAGGTCGAGTTCATGAAATGTTTCACTTTTATCGTTCATTAAGCCAGACAATTTACTTCTGATGGACCAAACCAGCCTAGACGACTCAGCCTTGGTGTCAGACACGTCATTGTTGCCCAATGTTTCAAGAAATATATTTAACATTGACTAAGAAAGCTTCCGAGTGATTTGGCAAATAATTTGAAATTTTCCCTTTGATGAGGCAAATTAAGGTTCTCAAACCACCCTCCACAGGCCAATACTGTGTCGTGCGATATTTTGTGTAATGATGTGTACATATTGTTGTAGACACTTGAAGGCAACTGTGTGGAGTTGAAGAGGAAATGCTCATTAATATATTCATTCACATCATTGAGTTTTTATGTTGATAAAATGCTTAAAATAATAAAATTAAACACTTCATGTCTTAAGATTTCTTCAATGTTTGGGGGGGGGGGGGGTTCATACTGGATGATAAATGAATGCTTGAACTCTAATCAGACTAAAGTGTGATCACACATTGATAAAAATGGATTGTTAGTGTTTATTTAAACACCTAAGGCTAAACCAGCAGGGCTTCCTGTGTGCCGCCTGTGGAGAAGGCTGCAAAATGACTCTTGAAGAACATAAGGTGTGCTACTGTCCGTGACTGCGAGGACTATAACTTTTGCAGCGCTGACCTGGGTCATCGTTTTAAGTTACAACACTGAGCGGGTCACTGCACAATGGATAATCAGAACTTTCAAAACTTGAACTTCAAAAAGACATTTCCATCAAACTCTTATAATATAGAGAGCAGGCGTAGGCAACTTGAGGCCTTGAGGCCTCAAGTGCTGGTGTCCTGCTGGTGTCCTGCAGGTTTTATATGTCACCCTGGGTCAACTTCAAGACATAGTGAGGAGGTATTTTAACCATTTAAATAAGTTGTGTTGGATCCAGGACACATCTAAAATCTGCAGGACACCAGCCCTTGAGGCCTGGAGTTGCCTACCCCTGATATAGAGGCACAAGCAGTGTCAATCCATTGTCTTCCTGCTATGATTATTGCCGCTACTAGAGGGAGCTCTTGTTGCAGCTTTACTGCTGATCAAAATCTTATGAATGGATGTTGTGGTTTAGCTAGCTAGCTACTGAAGCTACATGTTGTATACACTGTATAGATAGCTGTTTACACTCACTGGGCACTCTGTTCCACCATATTCAAAAGGTGCTCTATTGGATTTAGATCTGGTGACTCTGGACACCTTAAGGGTATAGTAAGCTCCCTTTTATCACCAATAAACCACTTTGAGATGTTCTGAGCTGCTGATGTGTTGCATTGTGCTCAGTTGGTTCTGAGGTACCCAAAGTTTGTCGGTGGAGGAGTGACACCCAGTGTGGTCTTCTGCTGAAGCCCATCTGCTTTACAGTTTGATGTGCAATAGATTCAAATATGCTCGCCTACACACCTCAGTTGTAGCGAGTGGTTGAGTTATTATTGCCTTCCTATCAGCTTGAAGCAGTCTAGCCATTCTCATCTGACCTCTGATATCAAGAAGACACTTTACAATGAGAAATGCTGCTCACTAGACATTTTCTCTCTTTCAGCCCATTCTCTGTAAACCTTACAGATGGCTATGTGGGAAAATTCCCAGCAGAACAGCAGTTTCTGAAATACTCAGACGTCTGGCACCAACAACCACGCCACGTTCATAATCCCCTTTTTCCTCGTTCTGATACTCGCTTTAAACTTCAGCAGGTCGTTGTGACCATGTCTGCATGCCTAAATGCACAGAGTTGCTGCCATGTGTTTGGATATTTAGATATTTGCCACCTTAAAGTTAACTTTAGGGATGTATTGAACAGCTTTTTGATTGCACATTTAAAAGCAATCTTTCTAAATCTGGTCTATTTAGATTATTTTGCAGGTATATTATTCACGAACAGCTTAAAACATAATGATTATTGCTTACTTAACTGTATGGGGACTAAAAATAACATTTGTATTTGCTTCACTGTACATTTTATGTTTTACAACCAGTGATGCAGATCTCTCCTGCCATCCCACCACAGTGCTTTCCCTATTGACTCCTGAACACGAGCCAGGCCTAGAATAAGATAAGCCAAGAATTCACCTTTTTTTCCTCCTCCCTGCAAAAACACAGTTGTGTTAACCGGGTTTTTCTATAATCCCTTACCCCGATTAAGAAACCGGGTTCCTGGTGTCCATGAAGAAATCAGGTTACTGCAGAGAGCTCACAACAACTAGGTTATGTAAGTTCTCGTAAGTGCACCTGATGCAGGGATGATATTGCCATGTCACAACCCAGTTATTATCGTGCATCCATAGTTGTCTACCCGTTAAGTAGCTGCTTTATATTTTTTCTTTTTTTAAATAAATAGAATTTGAAGTTTAAAGTTTAAGACATTTGTATTTTAAATTATTTATGCTGATTATTAAGCATGTTAAGCAAAGTAGGATGGCAAAACCTTGGAAACACATCCTGAATTAGAGGTTAAAGAGCCCTTACCGAAGCAGTGTATCTGCATGTGGGCTGATAAGGTTGTTTTACTGCTGCGTGAGGGTAAAATTCACACCACATTACTGGTGGAACATGTCACCATGGTGAGAAAGATGTTTTTTTGTCTTTATGATTATAACACAGAGGGGGTCACAAGCAGGATAGCAAGCCAAGAGCCAACAGAGCCAACAAAATAGCCTGTTATTAATAAATTAAACCTGGAGTACAAGTCACTGCGCCCCGAAAACATACACATCCAGGGCCGAAAACAGACCGCCAGGACTCATATAGGTTTCCATGTGTGACAGGAGTGAATACGATACAAATAAACAACTGAAAAGCACACCTGCCTGCTTGCAGCGATATCCAACAGAACCTCTCATTACAAACTGGGCCATAAAAAGTCATTTTCGAAGCTGTGCATTTTTGATAGCTTTCCACTTTAACGTCATATAACCGTCACTATCCCTGCCTAAGCGCGTATAATGTCGTGTGTCTCGGCGTCTTAAGGTGTTTCCTGTCCACTTGCGATGTTTCCGGGTGTCTAAAGTGCACGGGACTACTTTCCCTGCCGACGGGCTTTAAATGGGTTAACGAGCCAAGCGCCACGTGACTGTCCAGTTATATAATATATAGGTCAACACGTTTCTCGCTCGCACGTGCAGCCTTCCCCCTTACGTAAAGTCTCGTGCAAAAGTCTCGAATTACACTATGTAGGTGAGAGCCAAAGATCGTCGATATCTGCGATAAAGAATTACTGAAATCTTTTTTTTATCTCAAATTTTGGGGAATTTTGGTGTTAGAATAATTAGACTTTTATATTTAACACCTTTGCCTCTGTCTTTGTTTAAATAAACAAAAATAGATTTATTTAAAGTATTCTTATAAAACAAGGATATGAGGAAACCCCCAAATTACAGACATTTTCACCCAGTCTTAGCCAACTTTCTACCTTAGCTTAATGTTTGCACATATTCTAGCATTAAGATCACAGGTGGGTGACGTGAACAACAGAGACCCCTACTCCATTGAAAGGACACTACCCGACAGCGGTGGGGTGATGTGTTTGCTTCCACATCACCCCAAAACATCTCCCCAAACAATCCCATCAAGCATCCATAAGATGTGCTGGGATAAGCCTGGTCCACAGATACCCCAACCCCCGTGTCCAGCAGCAGGGCAGAAGGGAATCAAATATTACATGGGTGTCAGACTTAAGGCCCAGGGGGCCATGATTTTAACATCCGTGATATAATGGGTATGTTTGTTTTTTTGAAGTTGTTGCTGATGTATGTACATGTGTTTATTGTGTGTACACGTTCATGCTTGGACATAACGGTTTTCGGTTTCTTCTGATGAAAGAGGAAACGACTTTGTAGTTTTCAAAATCTCAGTCTAGCAGGACCACCTTGGTTTAATCCCATATACTCCTTCAATGTTAGCCCATGAACGCGATCGTGTTGGTTCCAGGAAATAAGTTCAGAGTGAGACATCTGTCGCGTGGCAGCTCTGTTTGGAGGAACGCGAGAGAGTAGCAAAGTCAGATCGGTGACGCGCACTTGGTACTTTTTCAGGTCACCAAAACGTGCGCTGCATCGGGTAAACCAATCCCTCACCGGTCCTGTCAAGCCAAGGCCGGCTGTATGAATGAGAGCTCGTTTATTAGCGCCGTCACGGCGTCATCCCACGTTTCCTGGCAGACCATCCACTTCCTGACAGACTTTTAACATATCCAAGGTGTGCCAATGGAAATTCAAGTCTGTGCCACTATTATTCCCAGCATCCAAATGCCAAAACAACGGTTTAAAACGAAGATAAACCCCTTTACAGTAAAAGCTGACATTTTTAAGTGCGTTTTCAAAACAGCAGTACATTCAAATAACCGATTTCCTACGAATGTTATCGTCACGCAGCGAATAGGTTATTTTTGACAGATTTTTTTCTCCATTCCGACTAACGTGACGCTGATTCATGACTTCTAGTCGCGCTGATATGAATGGACTCAGCAGCTTATAACACCGTCGAGTGAACACGGCTGTGAATGAAGCGAGCAGGCGATTAAGGACGAGACAAGTGTGAACTCTTCCCTTGTTTCCTAAAGGACCTGGGTGTTCCACTCTCACCCATCCCTCACGTTTCTACTCCCCCCCCCCTTGTAAAAAAACAGATAGGGGGGAGGAGGAGTCGGGTGAGAGGGAAAAATGAAGTCAATTATACGACACCCCGGCTCTCCTAACCTCCCTCCTCTCCTTCTGCTACTACTACAGCTGGTGGCTCCTCATGCGCCGCGGCGCTGCGAAGCCTTCACCGGGCACACCGGCTGCAGTCCGTAGGCATGTCGGCTGGGGGCTCTGACGGGACGGCGGAGAGGCCAGCAGGTAGGGGCTCCGGCTTGACGACGTTGTGGTTATTGTGGGTAGCTTAGCTTTGCTTCTTTTTAATATATTCTTTGGGGCAACTACTTTTCTCCTTCAATTAGCTGAAAAAATAAATTAAGCACTAGTGGTATGCCTTCTTCCACGAATTAGTTCTGAACTTCTTTCGTCCCTTGACGTGTTTTTTCTTTAACGGCAAGTTAGGTTATATTGAGTGAAGGTTACTTAAAAAAGAACTTTACAGAGACATTGAGAGCAGACGACCTCACAGCGGCAGTAACGATAACACTTAACCGAGTGGCAGCAGTCGCAGTAGCCTTGCTGGACCAGCCGCTACAGTGCGTCGCACCGGTGTCTCGAGCAGCTGGCACCTGCCTCCTAAAACCGAACGCGTCGGCTGGCAACGCGCGTGACACCCTCTCCATTCATTCCCGTACTATGTGGTGCTCGTTTCCAGGGAGGGGGACGCGAGCGGAGGGGGGAGTTTTGTCGGCGAACTTCACACTCACGATGAAAACACGTCACTGTAACCATGACGACGACTTCATCCTAAAAGCCCAGAAATACTTTTACACTTTGCTAACAAGCGGTTCCTTTGCGAAAACCCGGCGTCTTCTCTAAGCCTGGTGCTGATATTAATATTTGCCTAACCTTCACCAAACTGGCCTCGAGGAGCTTATATTGTCACGTGGTTCCTCGAGATTTGCCCCCCCAACATTCTTTCTCGTTCAGCTTCTTTCAGAAACTGGGTCAGTAGAGCAGTAGAGCAGCTCTGCCTTCGGTGTGCAGCAGAGGGAAGCAGTCGCTCCCTGCCGTTTCCGAGCCGTACCAAGAAGCACAGAGGAATGTCAGCTACCAAACCCTTCAGTTCAAATAATGCAGACTAACGGCGGGATATTAAAACACAAAGGGGTTAAACCATCACCGGAACTTTTTAAAAAAAAGTTGAACCACGGTGGTCTAAGTGCTAACATTCTGGTAAACACAGTACAATGCACAGGAGTAAATCATTACAGGGCGTAAATACGTCTGAAAAATATGTTTCAGTGCTAGCTACATTCATGGAAGATTAGTTCAAATCTAGGTATTGAAAAGAAATCATACAGTTTATATAAAATGTGCAAAGACACTTGATGTAAACCCCTTACGTTATTTAATTCAAAATACAATCTAAAATTATGACGAGAATATGAAAGCTATTGTCAAATACCACATTAAAAGTACAACTCCTGAAAACGAACAAAAAGTAGCCTCTTGTTTAGATTAAATGGCAGGTCTGTGAATGTATCGCTTTTCCCCAGTATGATATTTTGACAGGAACAGTAGGTAACACAGGTGTTACTAATGACATTAGTGATATTCTGTTTGGGTCAAAGCCCTGGTTAAATGGATTAGTAACACCTGTGTTCACTTGTTATTTTCTCTCAAACTAGCCACTGTGAGTAAGGTGCATTATGTATATGTGAAAACTAAAATTTTCACTTTTCAACAATGAAACTTTAGCACCCAGAATTTCCAGTTGGGTATTTTCTAAAGCATTTTCCTTCAAAGCTGCCTTGCCCTCCTTTTGTCTTTCGTGCTCATGAATATGCATTTGGCCCTTTGTTGTTTTACAAAAGCTAATCTTAAGTACAGCCATTTGGGTTGCAAATGTAACATCACCATGTAAATAGTGTGGATAAACTTATTTCATGGTAGTAAAACTATTAGCTCTGTGCTAAAAGGCTATCACAATGACAACATGCATGAAAATATAAAGCCCTCTTAAGCCATACATAACCCAATTTTCCTCTGTAAATCCATATATTTCAAATGGTCCTGTCAGTATTTTAAAGTACAGCTGTTAGCACTGTAATCATTTACTGTAAATGTTGAAACCATCACATTAACTCTCTACCCTAATCCCACACAATCTAGCCCCTAAAATGTTTAACTACACACAACTGTTACCAAACTTTTAAATACAAGATTTCATCTTCAAACTGATTGTTACTGTTAGGCAGTTAATTAAGTAAGTATGTTTAAATGGGGTAAATGCAGTTCTTAAAATACATGTTCAAAATACTTTAATACTGTGTGATTTGCTCTATAAATACCTCAATTAAAGAATCATAGACTCAGATATTATTTTGTTGTGAACATTTTTTTGGTAAACTGTACATTGACCTCAGTATAGGTTAAAAAACGCATGCTTTGTAACAGAATAGCCCCTGTGCCACTTGTAAAAGAATATTCTCTTATTGCAAAACATCCTTAGCAATAGCATGTACTGGTTTTAGCGGTTGTAGGAAATTGTAGGTCAGTTGACCAGAAATAACCCAGAACATATTGCACTGTAACTGTAGGATTTAGGGCTTGACCTTTCTGCATCCATCCAAAACTACAACCCTGCTATTATGTTATGTTACCAGAAGTACGCAGAGACACTGAGCCTTGGAATAATGTGACATTTACTTTATTATGCACATTATGAAATGAAATGCAGTCCAGTAAAACACCTCTGCTATCAATTCTGATTCAATAAAGCTTCTACATTTTCAGCTTTTGTCATCTAAATGAATGTAATGGGTGGTTATTGTGTACTGAACTGTATAACATCTAAACATGGTTTTAACAGGGTTAACTAAAAAACAACTGGGGCACTATTAAATCAAATGGGTTTAATTTCTCAAATGAGTAAAATTGTGTAAAGATACACAAAAGGTCGTATTTATCTGTGCAGTGTAATAAATGAGTGCCTAATAACCAATTTAAACCAATCACCTTGCTCTTTGTTGTGTAAACCAGATAGTTTATAGCAATGGAAAAATTACGAGGCATTGAGCCACAGAACACACCCTTCTTTACAGGTTCAAAAGACCACGACTGATACATTCATGTCCTGCTGCTGGTTGAAAATACTGAAGTTAACCTTCAGTATTCAGCTGAGATAGAAGGTGGTGCTTTTTTCCCCACTTGTCATCATTTTCCATGTTTTTTGTGTCTTTCTGGTCATTTTAAGTCTCACTGCATGTATTTTTGTTGTGTTTTTCTACCTCTTTTTATTAGTTTTGTGTATTTTAGTACTCTTTGTAGTTAACGTTTAACTGGAGTTATTCTGTGTCTTTTGTTTCTTGTCGTAGTGTTGTGTCTCTTAGCAGTCATTTGGTTACTCTTTATAGTTATTTCTGCTTGTTCCTTCTCATTGTATATCTCTTTGTAATTAACGCTTTGTAATTAAATTAATCATTTTGAAGTCCTGTGTCATTGTGTAGTTGTTTAGTGTCTATCTCTACTTAACTTGTGTTTCTTTCTACTTATTTTACATTTCTTTGTAGTTATTTTGTTTCCCTTTTAGTAGCTGTGTCTTTGTGGTAATTCTCATTAAATTTGTGAAATGTCAAGTTCAAATTTGAATGGAATCAGTCTATTGTGAATGAAATGTCATCAACTATTTACAAGTTCAAATAGTGTCAAATATTTTAAGGTAACCAAAGCAACAACAGTTCCTTTCTTTGTTCTTAATAACAGGCAGTCATTCAGTCACTTGGTATGAAACTAAATTGATCAAGATATGCGAGAAGTGATATTTTTAAGTAAATTTTGTTTTCCTTTGGCTGTCCTGTTAGGATTGCCTCCCTTCTGTGTGGATCTCTGTTCATTTTCTGTGTGTACCTTTTTGTCCTGCCTCTCCCATTCATATTTTCTACACTCTAAAAAGATTAAAGTTCCAAACTCGTCACGCTTAGATCCTTATTCTAATGACATAACATTAGCAATTTACCCCCCCCCCCACACACACACACACATAGCAGCAAATATTTTAATTTCAGGAACTGCTGAATTTGAAAGTGGCCAAAAAGGAATAAAAAGTGTTCAAACGTGTTTGATTTATTTGTTTTAAAGATATCACGTCCTCTTGTGTGATGTTTTTGACCTCTGGTGTGACAGCCCCTGTACGTCACACTTGTGGACATTTTCTGAAAGCACCTCTATGTTTTTGTGCCAGCATGGTATGGAAAACCTGTCATTACTAGTTGGTAAGATAATTTGTATCATATCTATAATTGTGTTGTTGAAAGCCGCATATTCTGAGCTTAAGTGCAAAATCCCAGTTAGTGTTTGGTGTCAGTATGTTTAGGTAATGGTGTCATCACAACTTAAAAGCCTTCCAGTAGCTAGTTATCTGCAAGCCCCTGCTGTCCACACAATTAGGGCTACATTTATTTTTTGTTTATTTGTCTTATGTGGGAGAGTCATCGTTTTTAGCTTATCAAGAAAATGGCTACGTGTTGGTTTATAATGTATTAAATTAGAGTAACTGTGCTACTTTAATTGGTGTATTATAGTTTTTTTAGGGTATCAACAAACTAAATCAGGCCATATACAAACTTTTTCCCTCAACCGCAGGTAAGACCCAAATGAAGACTTTGAGAAAAAGTGATCCTTTGGTGTGGGTGGTGTAGAGCCAGAGCATACAAAAATAATAACAAAGAACTCAAACATAAATCACACCCACAAAAAGAAACTGTGAGCTCACAAAAGACCCCAAAACATCCCCACCTCCAAATACCTTGAAGTGATTCAAGTGGTACACTTAAAGGTGGAGAAGTACATGTAGGTCATAACATGCTGACTCTGTTTCATACTGAGTTACACTCCTGTGCATTTCCACCACAGGTGGTGGCCTGTGTTCCTGCGTTTCTGTAATATGGTATGTCATCTGCTACCCTGCAGGCTGGCTTGGCCTCTCATCAGTACTCTAGTCACGACTGGTGCTCTCAGCTTGGGCGTGACTCAGTGTTGACCGTCTAGACGTGCACTTTGCACCGATAAAAGCAAGGGGCATTGCTTTAAATATGACTTGGCAGTGCTGGTGCAGGTGGCAGGAGAACACATTTCTTGACTAACAAAGAAACGGGGAAAAAAAGTGTGTGGTGCAGCAACTAGCAGTGAAAAGCCATGGTGGGTGGAAGTGAGAGCCTGCAAGTGTCACTCCCACATTTCACTTTTGCGTCAGTGATGACCCACTAAACTCCTCTGGAGGGATTAAAGAAAATGATGTCAATATCATTAAAGTTCAGTCGGGCCCTGATCTCATAGTAAGAGTTTTTGTTGATAGTGAAAGCTTGCTGTGCTTGTTAGTGGGACACATGTACGTGAGAAAAGGGTCACTGTGACAACCTCTGGGTTTTCTGTTAAAAATAAACTTTTATTTACAATATATATTATTGTACTTTAAAGATTCAAACATAAAATGGGTTTTTTGTTCAGTTTGAGTATTGTGCTATTTGCTTTTCTTCACCTAGATACGTGTCTGTCACTTTATCAAAACATTTTTCCTCACAAATAGATGTCATACTTTATAGAATGGGATCCCCGAGTAAGAAGTAGGTCAGTGTTACAGTATTATATAAGCATTAGTGAATACAATGGGCCAAACCCTATTTAAACTGCAGGAGTGCATAGCATGGGGGTTTGGCGCCATGTAACGGCAACTTTTAGCCAGTGCATCAAAAGTTTGCCTAGAAACAGAATGTGTGTATGAAAATTGGCAAGAAAACAGGGCAAAATGGGAAAAATAAATGAGCTGTCCAGCTATAAAATTGTTTTTGGGTCAGCCTTTAAAGTGAGCATTCCTGGCTGAGATTTCAGCCTTCAAAAATACTTTCCGCCTGTTAATGCAGAAAAAATTATATGAGTCATTCTGATGGTGCTCGTTTTCAAAAAGACACAATTTGTGTATGTTCAAAAATATAATTTGTAAACAGCAAAACGCAGTAAAACAGTTGAGTTTGTTAACCTTCAAAACTCAAATTAAGCATTATTTATTCACTCATACATGTAGATGAAAAAAGTCTTTAGCCTACTAAATAAAGTCTCCTCCTTTTAGTCACATACCACTGATATACCAGATACCTGGGTGATGATTTTTGACTGTCAGAATAATCTCAACGTGTTTTTTAAGATCTTTAATGGTATTTTCATTTGATATAAAGTCAACTCATTAAAATCAGAAACCCCAGCCTCCATTCATTCATTCATAGTGTAAACAGAGCAAGCGTTATTAGAAAGATCAAGGTTGTTGTACTGTGTTCATTTGTAGCTTCTCACATCACTGTGGTGATTGTTTTCATGTATCAGATCCTGCTCCAGAGGATGAAGGGCCAAGCCAAGCAGGCTCCTTGCTGCCAGCTGTCGAGCTGCCAAGGAAACGAAAGGGAGATGTGGAGGAGAGGTCAGATGCGCATGTACAGTAAGAGCAGTGTTATGTTGTCTAAGAAGAAAAAACAAACTCTGAGACATTTCACTCTTGTTTATGCCTGTAGCTAAAATTATATGGTACAATGTACACAAACTAAATGACGCACCGTTTGTCCAACCGATCTCACAGGCAAAGCCTTGACATCCAAATGGACGATGACCTCAGCAGGTACGTTGAGTTGTCCGCTGTATCTGCATTGAGTTAGACCGTGCTGAAAAAAGAATTTGATTTTTGATGCTTTCATTTGCAGATCTGAAGGGGAGGATCAGCAAGTCAAAATGAAATGCTTCAGGTGATTCTATTTTTATATCAAACGACTGCGCCGTCTGTGGCTTTAAAAAAAGTCTCATGTAGCTTTCCTTGGTCTCATTTAGTTTAAGATGTCAGCTATTTAAAACCCTAATGACTTAGACAGTCTTAAAATAGCTCCATTACAATTTCCAGGTAATTATTTTTCCCCCCAGAAAAGACACAGCAGGTAGTAATGTAGCTATGCATTCCCCTTTCAAGTTCTAAGATACAGACTGTCTGATGGCTGAATGTGCCTACAGGGAGCCTCACCGTCAAATTGAGAAGCGGCGGAGAGACAAAATGAACAATCTGATTGATGAGCTGGCTGCCATGATCCCTGCCTGTCAGCCCATGGCTCGAAAGCTCGACAAACTCACTGTGCTGCGGAAGGCTGTGCAGCACTTGAAAGCCCTCAAAGGTACTTCTTAACCCACGTGGTGATTTAAGTGGTCAGTGATGTTGATTTTTGTCACTCTAAAAGCTCCCCTGCTTTCAGCTGGGATGGGCAGCGCCTTTTCAGAAACCACCTGCAAGCCTTCCATCCTGCCTCACGATGACCTCAGACACCTTCTGCTGAGGGTATGTCCTCGTACGTCTGTTTCATTCACGCTTTTATGCTTTTATTAACACGTATTTCTGTGTATCTACCAGGCTGCCGATGGTTTCCTTTTAGTCGTAAGTTGTGACCGGGCGAAAATCCTGTTCATCTCCGAATCCGTCTCCAAGATCCTCAACTTTAGCCGGGTGTGTTACCCTCCCACCACACGACTTGCAATATTCATTTACTGGTTGCAGCTCTCTCTTTTTCTGAATGTTAGCAAAATGAAGATGTAAAAGTACAGATCGGTAAAACTGAACAAAGTACCTCACAAAATTTGTAAAATAGCTAGGTCCTATATTATATATATAGGACCTAATTTTATATATATATATATATATATATATACATATAGGTCCCTCATCCTATTCATGTAGCCCCTTCCACCGGGGTTACTTGCGTAGTAGCATTCCAACAACGCCCTGTTTTCGTCCCTTGCCCACCGATGCCTTCTTGTTCCAGTAGCCCACTTTTCGTCAGGGTGCCCTGGTTCCTCAACACCTGACGCGGACCTTGTTGATCCGGGCGACGTCCGAGCCGGCATGCCTTCATATTTATCTGTCTCGCTCATGTCTGCGGTAGGCTTGCTTAGCATAGGGGGTCTAGCCTTAGGACCCTTACTGGATACAGACGCCCCAGGCAGGAATCGAACTTGCGATCCTCTGTTCCAAAGGCGTGTAGTCTAACCACTACGCTATCCAGCTGCACCAAGGGCTCAGAGAAGAGCTCGAGAGGATGTGGAGGGTGAAGGTAACGGTGGTCCCCGTGGTAATCGGAGCACTAGGTGCGGTGACTCCCAAGATAGGCGAGTGGCTCCAGCAGATCCCGGGAACAACATCGGAGATCTCTGTCCAGAAGAGCGCAGTCCTGGGAACAGCTAAGATACTGCGCAGGACCCTCAAGCTCCCAGGCCTCTGGTAGAGGACCCGAGCTTGAAGGATAAACCGCCCGCAGGGGCGTGCTGGGTGTTTATATATATATATATATATATATATATATATATATATATCACTGAAAAAAGAGGCTGGCAAAAGGTTTATATAGAATGCAATGTTTCATTGTTTTCATGGACTGATGTTATCTCCAAAGTTACCTGCGTTATAACCAAGGCTATTATGATATTAGATTTTCACTACGTGATTGTTGTGGCTCCACAGTAGTTATTTTCCTAACATTAAGGATCGATGATTTGGAAACATAAATTCCTTGAATCAGGAACGGCCTCTGGTATATAATCTACACTGAATATGTGAGGCAAGTGAAGAGAGTCTGGAGCCGTAACAATTTTACACTAATATCAATATTAATCTATCAATATTATATTATTGATAGAATATTAATATTTCACTCTTTAGTTGTCAGTACAGTCAGTGTTGGCTATTGCCAATGCAGTTAGTTGTATATGACAACACCTTCATGGTGACCATTTATATTCACATGTACTGTCAGGAATTGCTTTTTAAAAACAGGTCATTAAATGACCTTAAATTTAAAAAGATGTAGTTTTTAGTTGTGCAGTTGCCCAGCATCAAATGACAGGTATAGTAACATTTAGAAGATGAAGAGCCAGACATTTCCCTCAGGGGATGGTGGAGCCCAAAAACAGAACAAAAGTGGATTGAAGTGGATCTGCATTCATCACCAGATAAAGGCTAATGTTGCTTCCTGTTTGCAGTAAGTGTTAGTAACCAACCTCTTGGCTTTTGTTAAATCAAGGAAACAATATGAAAACTTTTTTTTTAACCTTTTGGACGCTCAGAGTAGAAGTTTTATATTTTTATTATTATTATTATTATTATTATTATTATTTTTAGAATAAATTCATTTGTAAATGTTCCACACTATCCACAGTCCTTTGTGGCTGAACTAAATCTTTACAACTCAGTGTTCACATAAATTGTTGTTCAGTATGAAGCATTTTATTGATGCTCTGATGAAGACTCAGCACTGCAAGTAAAAGTTAATAATCAAGGCAATGCCCTGATGTTTCTGCACAGCTATTAATCTCTAAGCTTTGATACATTTTTGAAAGTATCTCTGTAGTGCATGCTTTGCTCTACAGTTTCAACTTTAAGACTCACTGTGTGCAAGCAGAGAGGAATGGTGATTAGGAGGGATAGCAAAGAAAAGCTTCTAAGAAACGAGTCCATGTCTGCATGGCAGTGGATTATGTACAAGGAGATAACATCACTGAAAGTGAAAAAAAGGCACAGCATGATTTAGCTGCTAATATACAGTGTATAATGGTTGGCTGTCACTTCCAAACAAAAACATTAGAATAGCAGTTGGGTGGGGATTCTGTGCTCACAGCCAAGGCTGTGTACCAATGATATCAGCCCTTACTTAGACCATACAGAGCAGTGGAAAAAAGTGCATTTAAGACTAAAACTTTATATTTCGCTCTTCTTTTCCAATCACCTCTAAGTGGTCACAGCAGATGGCTGCCCCGCCCTGATCCTGGTTCAACTGGAGGTTTCTTCCTGTTAAAAGGGAGTTTTTCTTTCCCACTGTTGCCAAGTGCTTGCTCAAAGGAACTTGTCTGATTTTTGTTTTTTTTTCTGTATTATCGTAGGGCCTTTACCTTAGTGCAACTAAAGTGCCTTGAGGCGCTGTAGTTGTGACTTAGTGCTTTGTAAAAAATTAAATGAAATTGAATTTACTAAACATTAAAAAGCTGAGTAAATAGATGTACAACATTTGTATTCACAGTTGGAACTGACTGGGCAGAGCTTGTTTGATTTCATCCACCACAAAGACATCAACAAAGTGAAGGAACAGCTGTCTTCGTCAGAGATGTACCCTCGTCAGCGTCTTCTTGATGCAGCAAGTAAGTCCACCGGAGCTCCAGTATTGTGCAAATGTCTTGAGCCACACCTCATTTCCTTATTTCTTCCAAGGAGACAGTCTTTCTTGTGATTTCTTTTCAACATGGTCTTGAGCAACAGTTCCTCTCTTTTTTGCTAAAGCTGATAGTTTGAGCTGGGTCAGGTGACCCTGAACCATCCCTTGGAAATGCTCCCATAGGCACTGTGCACTTCTTCACCACTCGCCTCTTTTCAGTGTCCACTGTTTATACAATACTGCAGCATGTTATTATATTTTTGTCTTCTTTCTCCCTTTGCACTGGGTCTCTTTTCTCCTCTGTTTCTTTTTTTTGTTTTCCCTTCAATTATAACTGATTGCAGCACATGGCTGCTGTTCCCTAAACCTGCTTCTGCCGGAGGTTTCTTCCAGTTAAAAGGGAGTTTTTCCTCCCACTGTCACCAAGTGATTGTTCATAGGGGGTTGCTTCATTGTTTGAGTCTCACCTAGAGTTTTGTAGGGTCTTAATCTTACAATATAAAACACAGTGAGGTGACTTTTCTTATGATTCTGCACTATATAAATAAAATTGAGTTGAAGCAAAACAAGGAACTCAGTGTGCTTAGGTGAGGTGTACACAGAGTGACAGTGTGTATGCAGACAACTTATCAGTCAAGTTGGAAATTGTATTTTTAGCCACTTTGTTACTAGCACCCTGATGCCAGTAACAGGGTAGGAAAAACCACAAATTCAGTTGTTTTTTTTTTAATTTATGAAAAATAGCAATGATAACACAATTTAACAGTCATCAAATAGTATGTTTGCACCAACCAAGAGCTATTATTAGGCTGTCATGGTGTGCAGTGTGCCTTAAAAGAAAACTGAGAAAAACTAAACAAGTGGACAATATGAAGCAATATAAAGGAGTGCCAGCCCAAAAAAAACTATCTACAGCAGATGAACAGTATCTAATTGTCATGTCATAAAGAAAGTGATCACAAGATCTTGACATAACTGATCAAATTATGAATATAGACAAGAATCATAAAAAAAAAAACAGAATAGGCCAGATTTTTGTCTGATTAGGAAAATCTGATTGGTTCAGTTTCTAAAATTTGCTATATTTTGTTTAGCATGGTAAAGGCGTCAGTGCAGTAAAAGCATACCTGAACAGAAAAACATACAATAAAACTGAAACAGCGGGGCAGCCGGTGTGTTTGTGACGTGGTCCCAAGTGCAGACATGGAAGGAGACGGTACTGAATCTTAACAAAAAATGTTTATTTGGCCAAAAAACATGATTACAAAACAAGGCAAAAATGAGCAGGGCCAAAATTTAAATTAAAACCTAAACTGGGAAAAGCTAGGCTGTGGAAACTATGACAAACGAGACATGAACATGATTCTGAGCAGGAGTATGGGAGTAACTCAGCTTACGTCATGTTTATTAGTAACTAGTAAACATGACGTAAGCTGAACAGAATCATGAGGTACCTGGAATCAGAGGAGGGAAAACAGACACACCAGCAATGAACAGAGGGAGACAGAGGACTTAAATACACACAGCTGACACAAATAATCATGATGCCACAGGGGAAGCAAAACTTAACACACTGAACATGGAAACAAGACTTTCAAAGAAACATGGAAACATGGAGAGACATGAACTGGGACACGCAAGCTTGACACAAAATACAGAGAGAGGGAGCGAGAGAGAGACACACAAGGGGAACCTACACAGACGAGATGATAACACATGACAAACAGAAAAAGACTCATAAACAAGGAGACATGGATGATAACATAAACTAGACTGAAACTCAACTAAATCCTGACTAATAATAACAACACAAGAACTTAACATTAATGCAATCTAACATAAGAAAAACTAAAATACAAAATAAACTCAAAACCCTGGGTCACAGCCCAAAAATGCTATCAGTCATGGATTGCCTTCCCCTGAACCTGGACTTTATGGAAGCAGTATGGGATCAACCTAAGAGAAAAAGGAACAAAAGGAAGCCAACATCTAAAGGAGAGCTTTGAACATCAAGAAGCCTGGAGAAGTGCTCATGAAGACTAAAGACGGTTGACTTCAAAAGAGAGTTCATGCTGTGTTGAAGAATAAAGGTGGCCATGTCAAATATTGACTTTCAGGCTTGTTGGAACTGAACAACCTTTGTTTTTGCCTTATATGCTTTATTTTCATGCAAGTTTCCACATTTCAGTTAATTGCTATTTATTTTCTTAGGAAAATGTAAAGGAATGAGTGGTGGCTTGAGTGTTTTGCACAGTAGTCTGTATGAGATGATGTTTAGAAAAACAGAATAAGCACTACGTGTCCCAGTCACGAATGTGGTCCTTCTGTGTGCAGCTGGGGTTCAGGTCCAGGTGGATGCTCCTGTCAGAGCGACCCACTTAACCACCGGAGCTCGGCGATCCTTCTTCTGCCGCATGAAGCACAGTCGACTGACAGAGAAACACGAGGACAAACACTCGCTGCCTACAGCTTCAAAAAAGAAAGGTGGGTTCAGTCTGGAGGTGGCACGACGTGTAGATATGAAGTATCAATTAATAATCGACGTGCTGTGAATATGCTGGTGAAACATGAAGGCTCAAGCAACTGCACCAGTCTAATATTGTTGCTTATCGAATTTAGATTCAGTGAAGACACACACACACACACACACTGGCTCTATTCATAGCTTCAGACTTTGGAGTGTCTTGTTTATCTTGCGCTGCTCTGATGAGAGCGCTTAAGGTGATTCAGCTGCGAGAAACAGCCCGAGTGAGTTATTTATTGAATAGACTGAAACTGTTCCACTTTGTATAAACGCTCAGGTTCAGTCCTGGTCCTGCAGAGCTAAAGAGATGAGGAAGAGGTCTGAAGATGCCTACCAAAAACATAACATTATATATTAAAATAAAATGAATTAAAATATATGATATGTTTATATATATATATATATATATATATATATATCTATAGCAGCTGGATAGCGTAGTGGTTAAACTACACGCCTTTGGAACAGAGGATCTGCCTGGGGCGTCTGTATCCAGTAAGGGTCCTAAGGCTAGACCCCCTATGCTAAGCAAGCCTACCGCAGACATGAGCGAGACAGATAAATATGAAGGCATGCCGGCTCGGACGTCGCCCGGATCAACAAGGTCCGCGTCAGGTGTTGAGGAACCAGGGCACCCTGACGAAAAGTGGGCTACTGGAACAAGAAGGCATCGGTGGGCAAGGGACGAAAACAGGGCGTTGTTGGAATGCTACTACGCAAGTAACCCCGGCGGAAGGGGCTACATGAATAGGATGAGGGACCTATGGATTCTTCGATACCCAACATCCACAATGACGGCGAAACAACTAGTAGCTCAGTGTTCCAACATTCGAAAGAAGGGACTGCTCTCACAGCTAGAGATTGACGAGGTACAACACAAATGCTACGGCAAGGAGGAGTCAGGACGCCAGGTCAGGGGGGAGATATCATCACCCCCACCCGAGATTGGGTACATAGCCCCAAGTGCGATAGGAGAAGGATCGTTGAGTGCGAGAGGAACTGACCTGAAAAATAGGATCATGGCCAAGCTTGAAACCTGGATCCCCCGTAGCCGGTTACCAAGATTACGTGAAGTACCCTCAGAAGGTCTGCTAGATGATGTTAATGCAGCACTACGGACAATACCTACAACCACGGTTACCGACACTAACAAGCTGATCTACAATACGGCAGCAGTGATCAGTGAGATGCTTGGCTACAAGTTGAACAGCCACAAGGGGCAGTACCCTCCATGGAGAAGGAGGCTAGAGGGCAAGATCAAAGTAGCACGGAGGGAGGTTAGCCAACTAACGGAGTTGCAGAAAGGTGCGACAAATAAGGTGCCTAAGAAATACAGCAAGCTGTCCATACCTGAGGCCTTGGAAACTGCCAAGCAAAGACTCACAGCCTTGGCCAGCCGCTTGAGGAGGTACACCAGAGAGATAGAAGGCAGGAGAATAAACCAGCTGTTCTCCACAGAACCAGCAAAGGTGTACTCTCAGTGGCAAGGGAACAATAAGAGAACAGCACCACCAAGGCTGGAGACAGAACAATACTGGAAGAGCATATGGGAGAAGGATGCAACCCATAACGGCAATGCTCAGTGGCTAGAGGATCTGAGGGCAGACCACAGCGACCTCCCTGAACAGGGTCCAGTAACCATCACAGTGGCAGATATCCAAGAAAGGGTCTCCAGTATGAAGAGTTGGACAGCACCAGGGCCCGACATGGTTCACACCTACTGGCTGAAGAAGCTGACTGCACTCCACGAGCGTCTGGCAGCACAAATGAACCAGCTGCTAGTTAACGAAAGACACCCGGAATGGCTAACTGAAGGCCGGACGGTCCTGATCCCCAAGGACCCCAAGAAGGGACCGGTCCCCTCCAACTACCGACCAATAACCTGCCTCAGTACTACATGGAAGCTCCTGTCAGGTATCATATCGGCTAAGATGAACAGGCACATGGGTCAATACATGAGCGGGACACAGAAAGGAATTGGCAAGAATACCAGAGGTGCAAAACACCAGCTACTGGTAGACAGAACAATCAGCCGAGACTGCAAGACCAGACTGACCAACCTGTGCACTGCCTGGATTGATTACAAGAAGGCCTATGACTCAATGCCCCACAGCTGGATACTGGAATGCCTAGAATTGTACAAGATCAATGGGACCCTAAGAGCCTTCATCAGGAACTCAATGGGGATGTGGCGTACAACACTAGAGGCCAACTCCAAGCCCATAGCACAAGTTACCATCAAGTGCGGGATCTACCAAGGAGATGCTCTGTCCCCACTGCTGTTCTGCATAGGCCTGAACCCCCTCAGTGAGATCATTAACAAGACTGGCTACGGATACCGACTACGGAACGGAGCAGTTGTCAGCCACCTCCTGTACATGGATGACATCAAGCTGTATGCCAAGAGTGAACGAGACATCGATTCACTGATCCACACTACCAGGCTATACAGCAATGACATTGGAATGTCGTTCGGACTGGAGAAGTGTAGTCGGATGGTAACAAAGAGAGGGAAGGTAGTCAGAACTGAGGGGATTGAACTACCAGAAGGCAACATTGCAGACATAGAGGACAGTTACAAGTACCTGGGGATCCCGCAGGCAAATGGGAACCATGAAGAGGCCGCTAGAAAGGCTGCAACCACCAAGTACCTGCAGAGGGTCAGGCAAGTCCTGAGGAGTCAGCTGAATGGTAAGAACAAGATCCGGGCCATCAACACATACGCCCTGCCCGTGATCAGATACCCTGCTGGGGTAATAAGCTGGCCAAAGGAGGAGATAGAAACCACTGACATAAAGACAAGAAAGCTCCTTACCATGCATGGAGGGTTTCACCCCAAGTCCAGCACCCTGAGGCTGTACGATAAGCGGAAGGAAGGGGGCCGGGGACTGGTGAGTGTCAGCACCACAGTCCAGGATGAGACAAGGAACATCCAAGAATACATTGGGAAGATGGCCCCAACTGACCGAGTGCTCAGTGAATACCTCAGGCAGCAGAAACCCAAGAAAGAGGAGGGAGACGAGGAACCATCATGGAAGGACAGGCCCCTGCACGGTATGTACCACCGGCAGATAGAGGAGGTGGCTGATATCCAGAAATCCTACCAGTGGCTGGACAAAGCTGGACTGAAAGACAGCACAGAGGCACTAATCATGGCAGCACAAGAACAAGCTCTGAGCACAAGATCCATAGAGGCTGGGGTCTATCACACCAGGCAAGACCCCAGGTGCAGGCTGTGTAAAGATGCCCCAGAGACAATCCAGCACATAACAGCAGGGTGCAAGATGCTAGCAGGCAAGGCATACATGGAACGCCATAACCAAGTGGCCGGCATAGTGTACAGGAACATCTGTGCTGAGTACAACCTGGAAGTCCCGAGGTCAAAATGGGAGATGCCCCCAAGGGTGGTGGAGAATGACCGAGCTAAGATCCTGTGGGACTTCCAGATACAGACGGACAAAATGGTGGTGGCTAACCAACCGGACATAGTGGTGGTAGACAAACAGAAGAAGACGGCCGTAGTGATCGATGTAGCGGTTCCGAATGACAGCAATATCAGGAAGAAGGAACACGAGAAGCTGGAGAAATACCAAGGGCTCAGAGAAGAGCTCGAGAGGATGTGGAGGGTGAAGGTAACGGTGGTCCCCGTGGTAATCGGAGCACTAGGTGCGGTGACTCCCAAGCTAGGCGAGTGGCTCCAGCAGATCCCGGGAACAACATCGGAAATCTCTGTCCAGAAGAGCGCAGTCCTGGGAACAGCTAAGATACTGCGCAGGACCCTCAAGCTCCCAGGCCTCTGGTAGAGGACCCGAGCTTGAAGGATAAACCGCCCGCAGGGGCGTGCTGGGTGTTTTATATATAAATATGTCTGTAAGCAATGAGGCCAAAATTTAGGCAGCTGCAGGAAATCAAGCACATGGAGTGAACTTAGTGTTTTTGCCCTGTCTAGTTTGCATGTTGGGGAAGTAAAGAAATTATCTTATTAAAATTTGGTGGAGAGTGGATGAGAGTGGCTTTTCTCTTCACATTTTCTCTTGTTCTATGGAGCTGCTTATTAAGCTACTAATTCTCTAGATACTTGTATGTTTTCACATCAACAGTGACTTAAATAAAGAAACAAACATGACTGCATAAAGACTTTTTTTTTCTAGTCTTAGATGCCACAATTTAAAACATGTTGTTTTGCACAGTAAGTAGGTCACTGCTAGCCATTGTGTAATCACCAAATTAGTAGCTGGTCAAACTCTGCTAACTGTGCAGCAGAAAATGAAGCTTTGGTACCACTCAGTGGAAAAACCAAGCAACTGCCTTACAGTCCGTTACAGCAGCGGTCCTCCGGCCTCTTTTGTTTTGTTGTATATTGTATATATCTGCGACACCTTAAAGGCCGGTCTGTGAAAATATTTTTGGACATAAATCGGTCTGTGGTGCAAAAAAGGTTGGGGACCGCTGCGTTACAGTCTACAGTACATTGTAGGCTTCAGTATGATTTTCCCACTTACATTCTAAAATAATTAGGAATATTTTAATGTTATTTAGTAGCATTATTTATCCATCAATCTATTTTCTTAACTGACAATCTGATTTACTATCATGAAGATCCTGAAGCACATCACAGCTGTCATAAGGTGAGAGGCAGGGCTCACTTTCACTCCTGCTTTATTTTAAGTGTATACAACTCTGATGTGCTGTATCTTATTCCTGAGTGACATGGATTTGGTTTATGTACCAATATTACTGAAACACAGGCAGTCATGTGAAGAGGAAAGCACACCCTCTTTAACTTTTGTGGTTTTATATATCAGCACATAATGCAAAAAAGCCCATTCGCTCTTTATTGGTTGCCGAAGCAGTGTGTGGAAAAGGAAACACACTCTGTGATTCAGCAGCTTGTAGAAGCACTTTTAGCAGCCAATGGTTTTCTGTGTGACTTCATCCACGTCTCACATTGTTGTGGAGGAATTCTGGCGCACTCTTGTTTCTAACATTACTTTAGTTTACTGAAGTTTGCAGGCATTTGTTTATGCACAGCCACAGCATTTAAGTTGGGTTGAGATCTGGTGATTTTTTAAAATCATATCCTGATACATAAAACCTTTGATATGAAAAGGAGACGGGAGGATTTCTTGTTCACATGACTGTGAGTTACACTGTTAAGCACTGTTCTCATGTTTGCTTTTTCTTGTTTAAAAGAATCCACATGAGAAATTCAGAAGTCAAACCTCTCTTTGACAGGCTTACTGTCTGAAACCAGAGGAACTGGCCAACCCAGTTTCTGGTTTTCTGTAAAAAGCTTAAACAAATATGAACCCACGTGTTGAAACTTAAACAATACCTGTAGATTTTTGTCTTCAGGTAAGCTGTAACGGCAGCTGTGAATTAAAGCATGTTGTTTTTATCTAACATGGAGTGACGTTTGAAGGAGTAGCTGCTTCCTCATGTTGCCTGAAAAATAAGCTGGACTGTTGAAACCAGGTCTGATTTTATGTTCTGTGCCACTAAATATACACAGTTCACCCAAAACACAATCTAACAATACTAGAAAGGATATTATATCATACACACGACTTGTTTTCTACCTGCAGACACTTACAGATTCTGCACACTGCACTGCACCGGGTACATGCGGAGCTGGCCGAGCAGCCAGCTGGACTCGCTGGAGGCCGACGCCGACAAGGAAAGCTCGACCCTGACGTGCCTGGTGACCATGTGCCGCCTCTACTCTCACGCGTCCCATCAGCCTTCCAAAGACATCAACGTCAAGCCCACTGAGTTCGTCACTCGCTGTGCGATTGACGGCAAGTTCACTTTTGTAGATCAACAGTGAGTTTCCCCTTTCTAACTACATTCATGTGCACCATGTATCTTTCCGCCGTGAGTCATGGATTTGTTGTGCGCACGCAGTTCTGCTGAGAAAAGAATGGCAGAGGCGTTGCGTGGTGTGGAGGCCTCTGAGCGCAGCAGTGTGAGATTTGTCGGTCGGACTGTCAGTGGAGATAATCATTTCTGTGTCTGCCGTTGTTTCTCAGAAAGACCTGAGCATCTTGAGGGCATCACGTGAAAATCTCTTCTCATTTTTTGGGAAGTAATTTCACAACACAAGTATAGTGAATCACTTTATTAAATGAATTACCCATGTGTGTGACTGATGAATGTTACATGAGAGGCTTATTTATACTATGCTAACACTTTATGATAAGGGAGGTGAAAACTTTCTTAGTTGCCGAAGAACGAATCAGGAATGCCTTAATGAATACTTACTATAAAACAAGCCAACATCTACTTCAAAGTACCATATCACCCTGGCAGAGCCTTGACTGACTGCTGGCTTACTTGAATACTTACTAGAGTATTTAAAAGTACCCTAGCTTTCAGCTGTCAGGCCTCTCTTCTGTGACACCAGCTCCTAGTTTGGATTCAGAAGACAGACACTGTCTCTCCTTTCAAGATTAGACTTAAAACTATAGTTCAGGCTGGATCAGGTGACCCTTGCTTAGTTATGTTACAATAGGCCTAGACTGCTGTGCCTGTGAGGCACTGACTGCTTCTTCTTTTTACTGTATATGTTTATACACCATCTAATCATTAGTTATTACTAATTACTATTATTAATTACTCTGGCTTGGCTCTCTTCCACAGTGTGTCTTTGATCTGTCTTCCTACCTCCTCTCACCCCCAACCAGATGGCTGCCCCTCCCTGAGCCTGATTCTGCTGGAGGTTTCTTCCTCTTAAAAGGGAGTTTTTCCTTCCTGCTGTCACCAAGTTTTTGCTCATATGGGGTTGTGTGACTGTTGAGGTTTTCTCTGTATTATCGTAGGATCCTAATCGTACTTAAAGGAGCTTAAAGCGACTGTTTTTGAATGAAATGAACATATGCTATTTCAGTGGCGTGTCAAGTATGAATTAGTTCATAACTGTCTGGAAGCTAATCTCCCTGTTTCTTCATTAGCCTTCCTGATCAAAATGTAACCATTTATTTATTACATATTATCCAAAATTCCAATCAATTTCAGTCAGATTTATTTGCAATGTAGCAAATAAACCATCCACAAATATGACATAAACCCATTTGTGTTTAATGGCTGAATATTTTGGTTTCATGAAACATACATTAAATGACATTATTAATAGCATTTTTTAGACATGAAGCAAAGGAAAAGTCATGACCAGAATCACAGTTAGTCTTTTCTCAGATAGTGGGTGACAGATCAGCTTTGCAGGACGGTTATTGGCCCCCTAAGTTTTTCCTGAAAAAAGGATTTAACAGTCTTTGCTCTGTGGTAAGATAAAATGGACTGTATCGCCAACAAACAGCACCACACAGAGGTTCCAGCATCATCTCCTTCACTAATGTGGATTTGTGATTCATCACTGAACATCCACTTCATCCACTCATCCACTATCACCCCGTCTCTGTCGTCACTGTAACCCAGTTTTCTGCAGTTATTTTTTTAAGCTTTTCTGGATGTAATCACATGTCATTCAGCCCATTTCTTCCAGTTGTGACGCTAACACAGACGCTCGTTTCTCTACTCTGTTTTTCATTTGTTTTGTTGTCCATTTTCGAGGCATATTGCTTAATTTTTCTATTCTGATGCTTTGTTGACCTCCGTCTAACCGTATCTTTTCTTTCTATTATCTTCTAATTTACTTTTACTTGCTCTAAATTTTAGGCACAGGTGAACTGAATATGAGTATCTAAATATGATGATTACAGTCTCAACAAGGCAATAATTGTAAAGACAATCATCGCGTAACTGCATTGTTACCCTGGAATACAAAAGTAGTTGGTAATTTTTGAGTAATGTTTAAGTTGTGTGCTGTTACAGTAGATCCTCCACAGTAACTATGAATCATGACTCTTTTTGGCAGCACAGAAAGAGGAACATGCTAATGAATAAATAGTTAGTGGAGGGGTTTTGTGCAGGGTTTGGATCTGGAGCTATTAGAAAAGTATTAACTACAGCCTGTCCAATAAAGGATTTTTAAGACCAGTGCCTATATTGGTTATAGGTGATTGAGGAATTTAATAGGTTGCTTTTTTTTTTCCGCCCAGATGTACGAAACATAACATTCCCCTAACATTCATCCACACTCTGTCCAGCTCTGATCCGATCAGTTGATCGCTGGATTTGTAGTATTTGAAACACATCTTGGCAACAGGGAAGTGGCACAGTGCCCTCTGGTGGACAAACTGTGTAATGCCAACATTCATATCATAGCTGAAGGTTGTTTTTTTTCCTTTTTCTCCTTTTTAAAATGTTAATTTATCGGATATTGCTGATACCACTAGACTGCAAAATACAGTAGCTAATAATTAAATAGAGCAATCTATAAGCTCTAGTCCTAACGAACAACTTTGTTAGCGATCAGATTGCTCCTGATTCGTTCTTTGTTTGTTTGCAGGTGACTAAGCAAATTTTCGTGTCCCTTTTTGTGAAGTGTTATCTATTCTGTATTTGCTTTGGTTCCATTTCCCTCTACTATTTTTAATTGGCACAATCCTGAGAGGCAGTGAAAGAAGCAAGACCAGAATCACTAAACTCCATCTTTTTCCTCTCTTTTTTTCCCTCAGAGCCACAACCGTCATTGGTTATTTGCCGCAGGAAGTTCTCGGCACATCCTGCTATGAGTACTTTCACCAAGATGACCTGCAGCACCTTGCAGGAAAGCACAGGCAAGGTAATTAGCAAAGCCACAACTGATGCCAAACTGAATCTATGCTAAAATAACTATAGCTCAGTTTGTCTTCAGGTCAGAAGGAAAAGAAAAGGAAAGCGCTTGTAGTGACTTTTTTCACTTTGCTTTGTGATGACATGTGTCAAATCTCTTGGCAGTGCTTCGAAGCAAAGAGAAGATTGAGACACAGTGCTACAAGTTTAAAACAAAATACGGCTCCTACGTTTCCCTCCAAAGTCAGTGGTTTAGTTTCACAAATCCATGGACCAAAGAAGTTGAGTTTATCGTGTCTTTAAATAGGGTTATTTCGTAAGTACCAATTGCTGTCGTTTCAACTTTATTGTTGCTCTTTCATATGCACCGTGCTGCCGTAGTAAAGCTTTTAATACAACTCTGTTCTGGATGAAGCAGTTAAAATACTCCATTGCACCAACAGGGGGCCCGGTCACACAAAAGATGAGGAGGAGGCAGGCAGCTCAAAGGCACTCCAGGGTAAGAGATGCACACAGAGCCGTGTATTCACCGTGCTGTCATGTGTCTTTTTTGTCTGAGCTTTTTTTTGTCCTCCTGCCTTAAAAGACGACATAAAGCAAATACCAGTAATTCCCGGCTTCTCCAGTGGCACCGGCACAATGATCTACGCTGGCAGCATTGGGACCCAAATCGCAAATGAGCTCATCGACTCCTACAGGTACAGTCTGTCAACTCTCTGTTTGTCAAGGCTCGATGAATTTAAAATCATGTTGCTTTTCTTCGTAGAAAGGCGTCATATTTTCTGATAGATGCTCCAATAAATCTGAACATTTGGTACAAAAACATCCAGAATAACACTGAAACCCCGTTTGTGATAAATCCAGTGTTTTACTTACCTGGATGATTGAGCATGCATCAAGACCCAATGTTTTATAATTTTTTTGACAGGGTGAACTCATCTCCATCAAGCGGAGCTTCGAGTCCGTTTGGCCCAGCCCAGGAGAAATGTCCACTGGTGTCCCCACAAACCAGCAGGAGTGTGAGTGACCTAAATAATAGGACAGGCAACTTCCCCACTGTTACTAACAGTAACCATGAAGCACCAACTGGAATCAGTTTGCTTGGTGTGCTGCTGGGGGTTAATTTATTCATAATATTTCATCCTTTAGTTTATAGTTTTTGCCCTTTTTTGAACTTCTGGCACTTTTTTTTTGAAATCCTGAATCTTTACTGTTTGGATTTGGAGGAATGGTGCGATTCGTTTTCCGGTGAAACATTAGGAGTATTTCTCATTCTGGTTGATCATTTTATGGAAATTTGGATAAACATGCCATTTTAATGGGGGCCACCTTACAGCAGGAAGGTTCCTGGTTTGAACCTCGTGGTTGGCTAAGGCCTTTGAGTATGGAGTTTGGACGTACTCGCTGTGCTTCCTCTGGCAACTTCAGCATTTCTCTCAGAGTAAATAAACCTGCATGCTTGGCCACTTAGTGGCCTAAAGTGGGCCTAAATTCAATAAGCAGTTTGTAAAATGGATGAATAGATGGCTGGATGGTGACATGGGGAGGTCCGATATTGTGATTGAATTCACAATAACACTTTTATAATTATCTAAAGTATCAAGATTTGTCAGTATGCCATTACTTTATATAATGCAAAGCTCTGAACTGTACTTCCACCACAGCATCCTCACAAGGTGTATCATCATCCCTGTAGACAAGAAACTCTTCAAATGTAGGAGGAGATGTGTGTGAGAAAGAGGAAAGCAGCTTGTTTTCCTGAGTTTAATTACACACTTCAGTGGAGAAAGGTGAAGCGCAGGGTCCTGCACGCTGTTTTAATGTATAATGGCTTGTTGCAGGCATCCTGCAGGGAGGACGCAGCAGGCAGTTCATCACAGTCCCAGTCCCAGTCTGACTCAAGGACGGCAGCAGGGACGAGCAGCTCAACTTCTGAAAGCGCAGGTACTGCCAGCAAGACCATCACAAATACACTCTGTTAACAGTTTCTGTCTTTTCTTTTTCCTGTACTGCAGTCTGCAGTGAAGGACGAGAGTAACTGAGCACCACTTTATATTTTGTATTAGTAAATACCTCGGCTGTTTATGGTGTGCATCCCACTCGTGATTTCACAGCTGCAGGCCAAGAAAAGATGTAAGCAAGCAATCCAAATTTAGGCAATACAACAGCAGTTTATGGATAAACTTCATAAAAGCAGAATATACTGTATACACATGCACAAAACTGAGGTAAAGTCAGTGAGTGACACATTTAAAAAATGTAACAGTTTCTGAACTGAAGCTTCATCACTTCACTTCCCAATGATTTTGCCTCTGTCTTTCCTTAGAATAAAAAAGGATGCTAAAGCAGTGAAGCTGAAGCCAGTGTCTTCTGTAACTTTGCCAAAGCAAAAGAAGCTAACTGAAACCAGCTAACCTAGCAGCTCCCACAAGCTAATGGTAAAATGCTACTTTAAAATGAGCATTTTAATTAGCAAAAATGAGCAAACTAAAATTATTGATGAGATTTTTGGTCATTATTCAAAAAGAGTAACATATTATTCATTATTATTATTTTAAAGCTATGCATTATGTTACTTACATCACTTATTAAATTATGTTAGCGTTGCTTAGAGATGCTTTGGCACATAAAAGTACATAAAATAAATAAAAGCTGGACACAGAGCCATGTGCTAGATTGTTGTTGTTGTTTTTTTCATTTTTAAAGACAACAGCAGCGTAAACCAGTCCAGACAGCAAATATTGTTTCCCACAGCAGTTGTACTGTAGGAACATTTCCAGCCCATCACTGCTGAAGCTCAGGCTCCGGCTGCTTGACTTGACGTCACTCTGTTCTTTTCCGCTTACCGGACACTGTTAAAGGTGTTATTTTTTTCTCAGATCTCATTTTTTGTTTTGCTCGTGTTTCACTCAGGCGAGCCCGCCCAGCTGGACCTGGACAGCATGGTGGTGCCAGGCCTGAGCAGCTTCAGCAGCGACGAGGCTGCCATGGCGGTCATCATGAGCTTGCTGGAGACGGACGTGAACATGGGTCAATCAGGGGAGTTGGAGGATTTACACTGGCCTTTCTAGAGGGTGCTCAGACTCTTGGCCTCGCTCTCTCTCACAGCTGAGAACTAGGCAGTTCAGTTAATTCTGATCTGCCTGATACCTGAACTGGCCTTGCACAATTGAACTTACAGGACTTGTACCAAAAGTCACAACATGTCAGACTTGAGGACCGCTGAACAGGAAGTGTACAGGAAGTGTTGTGACTGAGATTAGCCTGCGGGTACTTCGTTTTTGCTTGAAAGAAGGTCTGGTTGAAGATCCCTTGGAGCCTGCGGTGATACAGTGTCTTCCTTAGTAACACTTGTGCATCCTGAATAGGGGTTGGAGACGAGACCTTCAACAGCAGGGAAATCTATTTGCTCTGCTGCCCTTAGTCACCAAGGCCACCAAGGTCTGAAGGAGCATAGAAGTCCTGTAATGTGCAGTAGTGCTGCTACAGAAACCTCAAACACTGACATTTGTGGAACCTTTGGTACAGTTTTAGGAATGACTTGTTTTTCATACATTGTCTGATTGTTCAATTTTTTTATCGTATGTTAAAGATTCCCATCAGACACATTTTAAGTAAAAGTAAAAAAAAAAAGAAAAAACTGATGAGTAAATTGCTGAAGAAGGTTAAAAAGAATGTGTCCTTTTTAGCTCCTTGATTAAAAACTGCAGCTAAATATGTACAAATCAGGGCACCTCAGTCCTTGAACAACCACTACTGGTTCAGCTAATTTTCATTTTGGACATGCCCAGCACAGCCACGCAGTGTGGGGTGAGTTAAAAACACTGTGTCACATATAAATACTGTTACCTAAAATTCTGCAGTGATTCACAAATGCCAAATTTTTGTAAGATCGTAATTGCAGGAGAAAAAAAGTTAATCACCTTGTAGTTTCTCTATAAAACAAACCCCTACTGCTTAATTAGTATTATTTAAGTATTTTGTGAATTCTTCATTCTCCATCGCACTTCACAAACCTGTAGTGGCAGTAATGGGGTGAAGAAAACAACACAAACTAGACACTAGACAACAGACACTGCTGGGGACATGCAGATCATGGGCTGTATTTGATAATGGACTATCAGAATTGCGAGATTGCCAAAGACACCCAGCGCTTGAATCACACGTACTGTATTATTTAAAAGAAATTGTGTTCATTCCTAATCATTTGTATACACAAATGATCCAGAAGTGTGTCTGATTTTTGCTTCTACTGAGCTAGCCGAGCACTTTTGTCACCTAATCGGACCACATGAGCAAAGATGCTTGGTTTACACTTAGAGACAATCAAAGAATTATAACAATAATGTGGTTAAAAGGTTTCATGTTATTATCTAGCACAATCAACACACAGATTCCAACTTTGACATTTAGCTAGCAATGGGGCTACTAGCAAGGATCGCTAATGCTACGAGGACCTACGAAGGGAATGTGTTTCAAGGAGAACGCTTTACTTCAGGACTGTTTTTATTAAAATAAATACTTGAATATTGAATACTGTTTACAGTTCTGATTGCTGAATGAATGGTAGGAATGGTAGACTCTGTAGTCTTTATAAATTTCTTACATATGTCTGACCACCTGGTTTCTCATTTAACAGGAAGAAGCTAAACCCTAGTAATAAATCAGCTTCACATTTAACAGTTTAACCACACAAAACAAAGTTGTATGGCAAGAATATCATGTGGAAGTGTGACTTTACAAATCACAGTCATGTATTTACAGTTTAGAGAAATGTGATTACGGCCTCCTTGTAAAAATCCATAGATTAAGTAAAAGAGAACACAAAGAAAACAAAATGCAAGGGTGTTTATATTCAGTATGTAACATAAAGCTGGTAAAATCTATGTTTCTATCATGAATTAACACTAAAGGATGAAGTTGAAGTCAGGCTGTAGTGTTTGCCCGTTAACAGAGACGTTCTAACATGATGCTAACGTGATCTCTTGTACAATGAACTCCTTTGAGGAGCCAAAGGACTCTGAGGACAGATTTCCTTTGTTTTGGCCCCAGAATATCAGCATAGAAATGAGCTGTGATATTTGTGTAGTAGAGCCACTCGTGAATAATCTCAACATTGTAGGTAGCTCAGATATACTGTCATTAGCTGTCAGAGGTCAGAATGCAAGCGGACGTTTAGATTTGAGCAAGAGCTGTAGCCACAGTCGTTACCGAGCTTACTCTGAGGTTACAAGAGTGAAAGTAAAGGTGAATTTTAGTTTAATTTGCAGTGACTGGCCTCAGTATAGCTCATGTAGAGTCTGGTTATACCACTGGTTCCTCAAATCTTGAAAGTATAATGTGACTCTGTTGCCTTGAATGCATGTCGCATCTGACGGGGTTCAGTTGGAAGTCATGAGTAAGACGCTCTTTTTGGCTTTACAAGGAAAACTCACCACATACTTTTGCCATCTGTGCCATGTGAAATGGACACTGAAGCATGATGAACATGCCCTGCTATCAAAGACAAAGTGTCTGATGTTTGTATGTGATAACTGTTGTCATTGTATCTGCTGTAACAGAGCCGAGGGGGAAGACTTTGTCAGTAAAAGAGCATTTTTAAGTAATTGTCCCAACAGTTTTTTTCATTTTAAAATTAATGTCTTTATTTGATACCAGTGCCAAAATGGTTTTCGCACAGTAATTACATCCATGCTTGAAAGTTTTTAAAGCATGAATTTGCCAATATGGTGAAGACAGTGAACTATTTAATTCATTTTTAAAATAATATTAATATACAACCACTTACAAAAGGAGTCAAATCTCACAAACAACACAGATAATGATGTCATGTTATCCATAGAGTTATTCCATTAGACATTTAAAATAATTGCTTTACAAAGAAGAGGAAGCAAACAATGAAGAAAACAACCAATAAGGAAAAGAGGACATGAAAATGAAAAATTATGCTCCATTTTTAAGAACAGCTTTTATTTTTAATATAGAGAAATTTTTATGTAACACATTAATTTACAGTTATGTATAACATTTAATTATATAACATGTCAACTACTACTTATAAAAATATTAATTACCAACAACATTATTAACGTATGCTGTGTAGGAGACAACTGGCACCAAATTGAAATGAACTATTAGAAAAAATTTAAAATTTTTGTGTGACATATAGATGTTGTCTCAGAACAAAAGCAGATAATCATTAATATTATACTATTAGGAGCAGTTTTGGCTTACAGGAGCAGATTTAGATATGTTCAACCTTGGTTCAGTTCAGTATGAACATCGGACACAAGAAGCCTGCTTCCTTTAACACTGGGATTCTTATAAATGGCAACTATTTTTTTCTGTCAATGCCTAAACTTCAAGATAACCTTAGATTACAATATAGCTAGTTTTGGTTCATTTTTTATGTTCATCTCTGCAATAGATTTATATAATATAATATAATATAATATAATATAATATAATATAATACAAAAATGTATTTATCACGGTGGCACGGTGGTTAGCACTGTTGCCGCACAGCAAGAAGGTCCTGAGTTCAATTCCACCATCAGGCCGGGGTCTTTCTGTGTGGAGTTTGCATGTTCTCCCCGTGTTTGCGTGGGTTCTCTCTGGGTACTCCGGCTTCCTCCCACCGTCCAAAGACATGCAGCTTGTGGGGATAGGTTGATTGGATAATCCAAATTGTCACTAGGTTTGAATGTGCGAGTGAATGTGAGTGCGAATGGTTGTCTGTCCCTGTGTGTTGGCCCTGCGACAGACTGGCGACCTGTCCAGGGTGTTCCCCGCCTCTCGCCCTATGACAGCTGGGATAAGCTCCAGCGCCCCCCGCGACCCTGAAAAAGGATAAGCGAATGGATGGATGGATAATATAATATAATATAAAATATAATAACCACAACACAACCAAAGCTAAGACTCTGCTTTAAATTGAGGCTTTAAACAAAAACACTGGATTGCAGTTGTTACATTTTTTCAGCAGACATTCCTCTTTTCATATGGTATAGGTATAGGTTGATCTTCTATAAGATCAACCTCTGGTATGGGCTGATCTTGTGGTGAACTCTCTCTGCTTGCTCTCTTAAAGTCTTCTTTTTATGGTACACTTGGAAAAATTTGATGTCTCTCTCCTGGTAAGTATTCTTAAATTAGCTGGATGTACATGGATTACATGACATACCCACTTTAGTATGTTTTAGGGCGCCAAGGGACAAAACACTTTTAGGCCTAATTAATATCACCTGTTAGGACACTTTGAAACTTTGCTGTGCATAAGTAGAATGTAAACGGTATAAGTAGCAATGTGACTGTAGTTTCTAACAGTGTCAAAACATACTTTGTGTTTTTGCAGATTTGGAACTTTCTTCATCGCCAAAGCCTTTAGGGAAACAGCTACTTCTTTTTAGTTTCTAAATGCAAGGGTTTCCATAGCAACTTTGCGTTAAACATCACAGTCTTCTATGCTGTGGGTAATTCCCTTGTGCAAAGTCTATATAAATGCAGACTTTTGGAAGGAGTGTATAAAAAGCACTTAATATCTGGGAAAATGTCCCCATGCTCTTGGACATTTTGACAGCAGGACAGCCCTGAGGTCTAAGGGTCTTGTGAGCTTAAAGCTTAGTTGATGGAATAAGCTCAAAATCTTTAAGTTTGTGAGTGCTAAGGTTGTGATTGAGTCATAGACCTTGTTTTTACCTCAGAAAGTATGAGCCACGTTGCACCATGTGCCAGCTCTGTAAAGCTGTTACAGATATCTGAATGTAGTGAAGTAGATTCTGGGGTTGGATTTTACATGATGTCCTAACCTAAGTCACACTTCATCGTGTTGACACAAAAGCCCGGGCGGTGTAATAATCTTGGTCTTGCATTAGTTGCAATCAAATGTCCAGTTAGTGGACTTGTGGCTATGTAAACTTTTACCTTTGCCTTTACCTTTGAGACAGACAGGGTTTCCTTTCCTCCAAAAACACCCAAGGTTGGGAAGATGGTATGAGCGATGTACCAGATTTCATGATGTCATCAGAGATCCCCAGTTATCGTTAGTCGTGGCAGGTGGCTGCCCCTCCCAGATCCTGGTTCTATGGGAGGTTTCTTCCTGTTAAAGGGGAGATTTTCTTCCCACTGTCACAGAGTGTTGCTTATAGGGGTTTTTTAATTGTTGGGTTTTTTCTCTCTATTATTGTGAGGTCTTAACCTTACAACATAAAGTGTCTTGAGGAAACTGTTGTGATTTGCTGAATGTGAAAAACATGCTGAAAATGTAGGCCAGCTTGTCATTTTCAGCTGCCCGGACACAGTGATGAATTGGGTCTGTAATCATCTCTCCATGCATTCCTTTTGAAAAACTCTTAAAACACATACTGAACATATTGAACTCTCTTTATTCAGCATTTATGGCAGTCCTGTTGTTATACAAATAGTTTACAGTAAAAGACTAGCCATTTAAAAAAGGGTTAAAGTGCAGATTTATTAGTGTTCTATTAAAAATAAAAGTAAATGGGCCTTGCACAGTTTATGATTTAAATGCATTTAAACAGTTCAAAGGAACAATAAAGGTTTAGCATCTCCACCCACTGCAGACTCAGTGTGCCTGACTTCCTCATGTTTCACTAACATTGCACAAAAGATCTTCATAAAATTAAATATGTTGTCATAGAATTAATTATAACGTGATGATTTTTTTTTAAATTATAACCCACAAGCGTCCCCAGAATAACCACGCTGGAATGTTTCACCAGCCACAGTGCTGATCACTAAAGCTTTTCTTATTAATTTTCTTATTGTACTACACAAATAGCTGCAAGAAGGAAACATAAACAGACACAGACAGAAGAAAAAGTTAAAAGTAGTTAACAGTGTTGAAAGAAAGAATATGTGAATTAACAATAGCCAGTGTGCTGTTAAATCCACACAAGCTGGCTTTGCTCAGTGGTTGCTACAACGGCGCTTGCTGCCAATAAAAGCCCTCATTACTGTGTTTTACCCATTCATTGTGGGAAAATACCTCAGTGTATTAACAAGAGCTGCTTTCATTACATCACACATGGCTCTGGTAAAAAGATGGGTATGATTCCAAGAAGATATGTCAAAAAATATATATTTGTCAATTTATTTAGCTCAAGAGAATAATATGTGCGATGATGGCTGATTATTTCTAAACAGTTAGCTATTAAAATGTACATTTCTGAGAGCTGCCTAAACAAAGTCTTCCTTCAATGAACAAAATTAGTGGAATCTAAATAACAACTCTTTGTGTCCCTTTGTTGCTAGGCTACATCGGGTTTCAGTAATGACGATCTGGTGGTTGTTAAACAAAAGCAGGGTTTTCTCCACCAGTCTCCCCCTGCTGGTAACATAGCTTCATCTGAGTGAGAATCAAGGGGAAAAAAGTTGTTAGGTTCCCGCTCAGTCCAAACTGAGAAGTCCATCAAGCATGCACAACAAAGGGGAGCTTCTACGCTGGCTGCATGTCCATTTCTACATGTCTGCTTTAGATTATTGGCACTGGCAGACCTCTGTGGGAGAAAACTGGGATAAGAAAGAGTAAAAAGACTTCATGTGTCTCTGAACATGCCCGTTCTTCAGTAGGAGCACCACAGCGCCCAGAAAAAATGGAAGCGGAAGTACGTAGCTTACTGCCATGGCCTCTGTGGTGTTGGATTGGGGTTGGGATAGATGGGCGCCGGTGTTGGGTGGTGGTAGTTTGGCACTACATTGGGTTTTGGAGGATATGTTGGGGTGGGGTACTGTGGCATGCCGTGTGGCTGGCTGTGGGGGATGGTGTGGGCGGGAGAGGAAGCGGCAGAAGAGGAGTCAGGGAGGTGAAGGTAGAGAGGAGCCGAGGGAGCAGTCGGAGCGGACGGTGCAGTCGGCGTTGGGACCCTCTGCAGGACAACATGTGGGTAAAGCTGAGACTCGGAGCGGTAGAGCCCGGGCATGGAGGCCTTCAGCAGACTCTCCTGACTCCTGAAAGACAGAAGCACAATAAGCCATCTGTTATTACAAACAAGAGAACTCATATGAAATGTATCCACGTTAGGCTAAGGCTTCACTTCAAGATTAGATTAAAGTACAGATCGAAACAAACAACTGGTTTATTGAAACATGTCAGGAATTATAGAAATGCTACAACTATAAAATAACCCAAGTTTAACTTGACTCAGCAGATGGTTGTTACACAGAACCGTTAGTGAGTGTTTTCACACCGTAATTGCTCTCAAGTGCAGATCAAAACAACCCCACCAGGACCCTCAAGAGGAAGTGGTCTTGGTCTGGTTCCAAATGATCATGATTCATTTCCCTTTTTTTTTTTTTTACATGTATAACACAATACAGGCATGTTCAATTTACTTGTATCAGTCGCATGTATCCAAAATAAAGGTCTAAGGTGTAAACCTTCTTACTTACTATATTTGTCTCGGCACAATTTGGGAGAAATGTTGAGTTTATTTTGTTTTTAGTGACTTTTAAAAAAGATTTTCTGTGTGTTTGGTTCCTGTGAATGTTGCCAGGTTACCTTTGGTATCCTCTGTTCTCGTATCCACTGAGGCCTTCCGTCAGGTAGAGCGGGCTGTCTGGAGCAAGACGGGGGTTCATCCTCTGGGACAGGTGGAAGATCTTAGGTGGAGGGAAGGCTTCCCATTCGCCCTCCTCTCTCTCCAGCCAGCACTCGCTGCGACGGGCGGAGCGCTTGTCTCTGCGTCTGACGAGGTCACAGGAGAGATTTATCAGTTTTTGAGAGTTTGATACCAACATAACTCCGCACCGCCATCCCCATTCCTACCTGATCCGTCCATCTTTCTTGGAACGGTCCCGGCTGGATCGCTCCTGCAGACAGCAGATGAGAAAGGACAGGGACATGGCGAGGATGACAATGCCACTAACAACTGAGGCCAGCACAGCCACTCTCAGTCCACGGTCCTCCGGCCTGGGGATAGCTGTTGGGAGAGCAGAAATGACTCTTCAGGTTCTCTCTTCTTTCCTCTTTGCTTTGATTGCTTGCATGTTGAGAGGAACAGTTAGACTTGTTCCCTGAGCACACAAAAGAACTGTGTACTGTCAATGAGTCTTTTTTTTTCTTTCTTTTATAAAAGTAGAAGTTTGAATGGTGAAAACTAAAAAAAAGTAAATGCAGGAGAGAAATCTTTGGGCTAATGTATTTAAGTTTTAGGTTTTCCATACTTAAATCTACACACCTTCACAGACAGGCAGGTAGTTGCTCCACTGCGCTTTACCATTCCTGACATGGCAGTAGATTTTGTCGCTGCCAACCAGCTGGTATCCATCTCTGCACCAAAAGGCCAAAGCACTCCCGATCGACACACCTGTTCCACCTTCCACATAGAAGGAACCCCGACGTGGTGGCAGGACAGGCATACAGGACAGACCTGATGGGATGTGGGACAAAAGTGCTTAGATCAACCAAACACATGGTCATTGTGCTAAAGAAAAAGGGGATTAAGTTAGACAGGGCGCCCTCCAAAAGTCCTCAAGGGGGCACTGAGGTTTAGTGAGTTGAGGAAGGTACACCTTCCTTTAAGCCTTCTTTATTCTGATTGAAAGCCCCTCGCAAACAAAAGGCTGGATGAGTAGGGCTGCTGCACTCACAGCCAGAGGTGTGCCAGAGATAACTATGTTAGGGATATCTACTCTCAGGGACACCGCAGAGCAGGCATCAAGACACCAAGAGCCTAGAATAGAAAAATTATGCTTAGAGCTCATTACAAAGACCTCATTTTAACCTTTATCCATGTGGAATATCAACTTTAGGTCCGAGCAAGGAAAAGTATAGTAGAGCCCTCTAAAGGTTTTTTCACTGAGGTCATGAGTTAGTGTGTGTGAGCCAACATTATGCCTTTTCATGGATTAGTGCCATTTGATTTCTGTGGAGTTAATGTCTTTTCCAATAGCTGGACCATCTTTAGCAGAGTTAATGTCCCCCCCCCTCTTTTCCCGCTTCTTTATCCATGTTCGTTTCAGGCATAACCACAGCTTGCTCCCAAGTTTCTGCAATCTGTGGTGGGGCATTTAGATTACCATTTTCACTAGCAGAGAGCGATAGATGGAGAAAAGCAGAGGCATGCAGCACTATTTTTATCTTCCTCATGCTACAATACACAAATACCTCTGAGAGGTCTTGTGATACAGCAGCTATTGTTAGCTTGTGCTGTGGGGATTTTTGAAGCTCTCAGAAAATCTCATGTAAACATACAGCATCACTGATTGCACAAAATGTGCCACATTTTTATACTGCAGCTTACAGAAAAGCAATGCAAGCATTTTTTTGTTTGTTTTTTGCATCGCTGCAAAGAATGATAGAAAAAAATGAACATATGATGCAACACTCCCATTTAGCCAGCTCAGACTTAGTTTTATTTATTTTATGTTTAATTATACACACTCTATTGAGCCTGCACTTTATGATTGCATTTATTTATCTATTTATCTACTTTTTTAATATATATATATATATATATATATATATATATATATATATATTTTTTTTTTTTTTTTTTACGGATTTGACTTATTACGATGACTAAGCTGACCACTTATTTTAAATCTTAGACCTTTTTTTTGTTTGTTTGTTTGTTTGTTTGTGCAGGGGTGTGGGTCCACTTTGTATTATTAGCTTGGATCTCTCTCTCTCTCTCTCTCTTTATTTATTTATTTTTTTTACATCTACTGGCACTGTTGTAATTATGATGTGGGAATGTATGTCTCATATTGTTTTACGTTCTTCAAAAAGAAAACAGCATACTGTGCAATTTGTCTTTTGTAAAATTGATGCATAAAATTCAACAAAAATATCTGGGGAGAAAAATGAACATGCGATAGGGGCTGACAGGGTTGTGCATACAGTCGATAGTAGTGACGATTCAGCAGTCACCAGGTGTAAATTGAACTGCAGAAATTCTGGGTTTTAAAATTTTTTTGCCAGAATGTTGCATTTGAGTTATATCTGCAGAGTTTTATACTAATAATGGCGGATATCCAGCAGAATGTACAGAAATATGTTTTGACCTCATCATGGAATTGGAAAGCTGCATTATCACTTGAATTATTAACTGAAGAAAACTTTCACAAAGGAAACAAGACACTTGTCACCAATCGGTTTATTGTGTTGGCTGGTCACTAGACAATATTCCAGGCTCTGGTAACCCTCTAATGGATTAATTATCCTGTCATATAATACTTTAGCTAACTACACTAATCAACTAGTTGCTTCAGTTGCCCACGTAGACGCTGAACTTGGTCCACCCATTTTGCGTCACCAGTGTTTATAGCACCCATCGTTACCTGAAGTCTCAGAGTATTGTTGACTTTTAATGTGGTCCAGATTAACTTGGAAATTGGAATTTTTGAGTCCCAGTTGGGATTTTCAACTGGAAAATCATCAGATTCAGCCCAATTTAATCTGTTGGGCATTTTGTTTGGACTTCAGACAACAATTCTGATTGCTTCACTGCCAGACAATGTAAAATTTTAATATGAACTTTTAATCTATACTGCCACTGCTATTTGAGATTTGCTAAAAAAAACAACCCACGCAAAGCACTGACCAGGATCCACCCATGAAGATGCTGCAGCGGTAGCAAATAAGCATCGTGCTGTATCGATAGTGATGCATGAATGTGTTGACCTTTCTAAAATGCAAAACAAATCCTGTTTTCTGACTTTACTATTGGAACGCACTAACGCAGTTACTAGGGTTTCTATAGTGTCTAGTAGCTAAATGCTATGCTAGCAATCAAATTTTTGCTGCACTTTTTTTTTTTGGCCCAATAATTATAATATAATTATTTTATAATTATATTATTTCATGCCTATGGAAAAATGTAAAAATATGTAATTTCCTTTGGTAAAATTATCTTTAGTTTATTGTGATTTCATTTCGGTTTTGGAAAGTAGCCCTGGGTCATCCTTGAATATAGGCTAACTTTTTTCTCTTTCTCATCTACTTTTACGATACAGTGTAGGTTCACACTAGATGTGTGGTATGTATAGTGCCATCATGATCCTAATATTTCATGTTTTAAATATCAAATCGGTATATCACAACAGCCCAGAAAGGTTTGCTGAACACAGCAACTGGAAGCAGGTTAGAACATGAATTTCTTAGACTTGAACAGTTAATCTGCACGAGATTAAAGCTAAATGCTAAGTTGAAAGATGCTAATGGAGGATGACCAGGTTGATTCTTTGTGGGTTGGACACCTTTGTTCTATCTATAGTAATATTTTCTATTTTTAGTAAAAAAAAATAATCATTTGTGCTTTAAAATGGATTAAAGAATTAAACACAGAAAGTGTTTGCTATTATGATGTTTTAATGAGTAATGGCCAGAGGAGCGCGTGATACCGTGGAATGCTTTGCTGTGTCACTATTAGTGTAATCTTGTGTGTGTGTGTGTGTGTGTGTGTGTGTGTGTGTGTGTGTGTGTGTGTGCATGGGAGAGAGAGAGAGAGAGAGAGAGAGAGAGAGAGAGAGATCATCCCTATGAACATACAAGCTGCTCTCTGCTGATTAGGAGCGACAGATGGGAGGATTTCTGCTGCGTTAGAGACAGTGAGGGAGAGGATCCCGTGATCCTATGCGAAGATGACAGCATCCTCTCCCTCACACACACACACACACAGAGTTACACAGCACAGCATACACGAGACACGTGCGTGATTGCTACAGTACAGGGAAACAAGGACAAGCTGACTCTGTTCTTTTTTAAACGGGGGACTAAAAGCCTTTCTGTTTCCCTTAAGAGACCTTTTACTCATGCTTTGTGTTTGTATGTAGTATATATCTATCTGGCGACCATCATGTATTTTGTAGAGGGGGCTTTATAGTGTACTTAAAAAAAAAACAAACGCTTGAATTTTTTAGGTCCTGATGTCTGTATTGGCAGAGCATGCACACACGGCACTAAGATAAAGAAATGACATTAAAGGACATCATCTGTTTAAATGATTCAAACAATCTGCTTTACAGTCATGAAATACAGCACACCTTTAACTTATAAAAGACGTTATGTTTAACCTTGTTCAAGAAAAGTTACACACTCAAGATGTCATCAGTGATGTGGATCAGACTCAAGTCAAATTTCTTTTATTTTCCAATACTTTGCTCTTTTCTTTTGCTCCTTTGCAACATTCAATATTCCTGCTGTGGAAATAAAAAGTAATTGCTCATTTGTGTTGTAGTGGGGCAAACCTCTCACAGAAAGAATATTAAAGAGATAAATTTGCATTTGAATGAAAGCTAAATGATCTTTAATTAAAACGAGGTGAATGCAATTATCATCAGAGATTCATCTGGTGAGTTTATCAGACATTATTACGGCACCAGGAGCTCTCAGTTTATGACCTATTAAAAGGCAGCGCACTAAACAACACATTGTTCACTGTCCTCATGGTCATATTGATTATCAACTGGTGGAGATTATCAACCATATGGATTTGCATTTAGCTGCTTTATTTACAGTAGGATTCTAAAGGAACTTGCAGATTTACAGAGAGCCAATGACTGGAGGTCAGTGTTTCCTGACCACAAACCACAGCATGCATTAACAGTGTACTATAACAAAACAATGTCACTATCGTTGCTCAGCAATGGACTCACTCTGTTTTAAATCAGCAGGCTATTACAGTATGGATGGATTTGTAGTACTCAGAGAGACAAGATCAATTTTAAATACTTTAATGACTAAAGCAACATTAGCATTCATTTTATTACATTTTTCAAAGGTAACTTTCTTGGTTGTCACTTACTCATAATTACAATTCCTGGCAAGTACCATCTAAACGGTTCACCCTGTTCAACAGCTAGCAGTTAACTTTGGCTATGTGTGATCTGCAGCTAGTGGACACTGGGCTTGAGCTACAGTGTGTTTACAATGAACAACAGGTTCTTGGTGTGATGACAATTGAGACACTGAGGTTTAATGCTAAAATGCTCAGTAAAGCTGAAAGGAACGGACAGGCAGGCTCACAGCCCCTCCTCTCACTAGCAGCTGAACACCTGAAAAGAGGAACTTAAAGCTCCCATTTCAACAGCACTTAAATTTTAAAGAGTTATCACAAATGCTAAACTGGCTGGCACACATGTTAACCATAGCCATTTAACTATTAGTAGTACCTGATAGCTGCATTAGCTATCTGTTAAGTTACAATTAAGGTAGTGAGTAGTGGCTAGCAGTCATCATTACCAGCCCTGTCCCAGTAGCAGCCCACTTTACCAACTCGATTTAAAAAATAAAAAATACAGCCAACATAAAGTACCTTAAACCTGCCGGAAAATGGCTCTTTGTTTTAACCTCTTTCTTGCTGTGCTTAGTCATTTTGGGTCATATTTTTCCCCGCTGTATTGAAAATTGTAATATTGTGACAAAACTAGTGTTCAACAATAAGAAATAAATAAACATAAAGTAATCCTATTCGCTCTCGAGGTTAAAACACTATACACGAAATAATGGTAAATGGCCTGGCCTGTGTTTATATAGGGCTTTACTAGTCCCTAAGGACCCCAAAGTGCTTTACACAACCAGTCATCCACCCACTGGTGATGGTAAGCTACATTGTAGCCACAGCCACCCTGGGGCGCACTGACAGAGGAGAGGCTGCTCGCCCAAGGACACAACGACCGAGACTGTCCATGCCGCGGCTCGAACCGGCAACCTTCCGATTACAAGGCGAACTCCCAACTCTTGAGCCACGATTGCCCATCAGCCACGATCGCCCATAATGTTAATTGTGTATTGCTGGTGCAAAAATGGTCTCTTTATGTAATTCTGCAGCTCATGACCATAAAAGGGTGTGGCTATTTAAAAGTACTGTTGAATGTCAACTGTCGTTTTTATTTTATTTTAAGCCTGTTTTTCACCAGATATAATTAACCATTAGTTGGCCAGCCAATTATTCATCCAGTTTCAAAAAATCTAAGATTCCACCAGCCAAAAGCTTCAAAATCCAATGAGGTTTATCGTGGTGGCTTTATGTAGTCCTTTGACAAAGTCAGAGTCATCCCATTAACTGATATCCATTTATCAGCAGTGTTTAAAGTGAACTTACTAAGCAACACATTAGGAAACAGGGTGCACTATTTAAGACTCTGAGATGTCTTTTGAGATTCTTAGCTTCTTCCCTCTGGGTTTTTACTGTAGAAAAGGAACAATGAAGACAGTGTAGAGCAAACAAGCATAGTGTCCTCAGTGGTGCTCAGAAGCAATGAAAAGCAAAATTAATGCTGAAAAGATTGAATCTGTGTTGGCTGTGTTGGAGTGTACTTTTTTCTTTATCTGACTTTAACTGAAATGAATGCTCACAGGGGACGTGTGAGCGGGGGACTGACAGCAGCTTCCAAGCACAGACTTCGTTTGCTTCTGTGAGGTATGCTGGTGTTCAGGTATTGTGTGTTTTCCCCAGAGAGAAGACAGTATGAGCGCAGTGAGGGTATGTGTGTGTGTTAGCTCTGTGCTGTGTTTGCCCAGTCGATTTGTTTCAGACCCATTCAGAAAAAAAATATCAAAGAGTTTGGCTGCCAACAGGGTACTAATACAACTCTGCCCCCCACCCCTCCCCACTCCCCAAACCAGGCAACCCCACACTGTCCAACCAAACATCCACTGGGTTGTATTCTTCTTTATCACCTCCCTCACTCGTCTCTGTCATGGAAGCACTCGGAATAGTTTGTGATTAAATAAAGATTAGGTTCTCCACATTAAAGATTCAAACACATTCACACACAGAGGGAACACATCCAATACACACTATCTGTACCCACAGCATGCACAAATGAAAATGCAGTGAATAAAAAATGCATGCGTGTTTTTATTAACAGCAGGTTTATAGAGCCCTTTACCCATTTTATTTCAATTTCAGCTACTTATAGAAACTCAAATTTATAATCTTACCTAAAAAAGGCAATTGTAATACTTGTCTTATGTATAAAAAAACAAGCATTTCACAGAGTTGGGGGATAGTTCAGGAAAAACATGGCTAGTGTCCACAAAACCTATCCTTGGATACACAATGCTTCCAAATAAACTTCATTTGAGTCACGCAGATGCTAAAACTCTGAACTGATATTAATGAGAGATGGGGTATCTGGCTGACTTGCTGCATCTTGTTTGTCCTCAAGTTCCTATCTTCTTGAGCACTTCTTTTTTTGCTCCATTTGCTCCAGCTGCTCTCTTACATGGTCTGAGCTCAAACAAACATCGTGCTTCCCTGTCCTATCCATTAGTGGATCTATTTCTGTGGCACCTCGCTGATGCGCTGCATCACAGCTGATTACCTAATGCCCGCAGCTCTCTCTGCTTGTGCAGCGTATGCTCCTGTGCAAACCCTTAAAACCTCAGCTGTGAATTAGTGCATGTGTTTATGGCATATGTTTAATCCTTTTTCCTAACATGTGAAATGATCATCACATTTATGAGGGATTATCTCTTGGTTTATGTTTTCCTTTATTCATTGAGTGTGCAAAAACTACAGACGTTAGCCGAAAGCTGCCAGATTTGACCAAGGATAATTTTTCCAGGTAGAGATCTGACAGTAGGACTGAATTTTGAGCATCGATAGTGTCTTTTGAGTTTCTATTAGCCTTGGCGACAGCTCCATGAATTCAGTACATTCTGCACAAAATAAAAAGGGGAAAAAAAGAAGAAAAAAAAGCACACATTTAAGCAAAAAGGCTTCATCAAATTTATATAACAGGACTATTCCCACTTTCTCCGCGTGCATGTTCCACCATAGTGCCTGTCACTTTGTTTCAAATGCAGAGAGTCAAGTAAAACTCATGCTTGCCTTTTAAAAATGTAGGAAATGGAAATACTGAGAGGATAAATTAGTATACTTATATCACAAAAGAAAATCAAAGATGACAGAGTGCAAGAGCAGTTGTTCCCCTTCTGCTTCACCCATCAAAGAAGAGAGAAGGCTCATTTCCAGCTCCAGCTTAGTGACTTTGTTGAGCTAGTTTTAAGCTGTGGGAAGGTAATAATGAAGTTGAGTCACTGCCAAACGCCATATTGGATTGACAGGCCGGGTACAGAGGCAAGTCTTTTTTGTCTGAAGCTCACCGAGCTGGACAGCTCTGGAGTGACGACAGTGTTTGTCATTGACAGAAATACCCCTGGATCTACGTGTGTGTGTTTATACATCATCGTGAGGACCAAAAGTAGGAGTGCTACTATACTTGTGGGGACCAACAGTCGCTTATGGGACAAAATGCCCATAGAACGAGTTTGAAGGCATTTTTCAGACTCAAATTTGGTTTTACTTTCAGGGTTACAATTACATTATGGTTAGGGTTAGACATTCATTTTTGATGGTTAGGGTTAGGGTAAGCATTGTGTCAGTTAGATGTCCTCACTAAGATATGAAAACAAGTGTGTGTGTCGTGGCTTGTACCATACTTGTCCCCAAATAAATTCCTGTCAGTCAAACTGCAGAAATCTAGAAACTGCCAACATTATCTTTGCCAAAACGCTCCTCTGTGTATCACCTTTCTTGAGTGTTTCTCACTGAAGGGAAATTAGCGAACATTATGCGGTAACTGATACTAGAGGTTGGATTGGATGGGCAGCGCTGTTGCCCCACAGCACGTCCATTTATGGCCCATTTTGTGTGGAGCTTGCATGTTATTCCTGTGCCTGTGTGAGTTCCACTCAAAAACATGAGATTAGTGATTCTAGACTAACCACAGATGGGCTAGCTAAAGGTAGATAAACTGAGTAAAGTGTATTCAATTAAATGGCATATGGAAAAAATGTGCTTTGAGTGGTTAGTAAGACTAAAAACATGCAACAGTGTTATACATAAGGGAAGAAGATTAAAATGGTGTGCTAATGGGAGAAACGTATGTTATTTTTAGCTGGTGGAGAAAATTTTTTTATATACAAGTGGACAGAAGTAACTCATGTTAAAATACACTGGACTCTATCTGCTACCAATGAATGCATCTTTATCCGCGTGTGTCAGCGTGTCAGTAACAGGATTTCTTGCACTAGATGTAACCTAGAATAGGCAAAGGTAATAGGCTCTGCCAAGAAGGTAATCAGATTAAAAGCATTAAAACATTTTACGTTTACGTTTTTGGCTGACCTTTTTATTTAAAGCAACTCAGAGTGAATAAAAGCAGCTTACAAGCAACACTTAAGTAGATAATGTGTCTAAAATTGAACTTTATTGTTCTTATTCGCAAAGTTGATTCGCTTTAGAGTATTTAACTTGATTAACTTGATTAAAAACACACTAAAATATTATCTATCTATCTATCTATCTATCTATCTATCTATCTATCTATCTATCTATCTATCTATCTATCTATCTATCTATCTATCTATCTATCTATCTATCTATCTATCTATCTATCTATCTATCTATCTATCTATCTATCTATCTATAGATATATAGATATATAGATATATAGATACATACATATGTTGTCTCATTCAGTCAAACAATTGTAGATTTTTTAATAAAGATTTTTTTGGACAGAAATGTCTTTAGAGGGAAAATAAGCAATATCCCAGACAGTCTAAAAAGGATTCGCTGTCAATTTTGGCTTGTTTAGATTAAATAGCCCAAAGGTCTGCCAAGTAACAGATATAGGCCTAATTTAGGGATTAACATTAACTCTTACACTCTGTCGCGGTTAATAGGTTGTGTTATCATGTTAACTTTGAGGCTTACAGCTTTTCTAAAGCTGAAATAACTGCTGCTTATCAGGAGTCTGCCAGTTCCTCCGCAGGAAGTCGATCTGGACATCAACATGCACTGCTGCAGCTTCTCACTCCATCTCCAGCTCAGTCTGCTATTGACCACATATTTAAAGCTATATAAACCTGAGAAAAGTCGTACAAAACAAAGTATTTCTACCAATGATTTCTTTTTATGCTGATATCTAAGTGTGCAGTGTTCAGTTCGTTTCAAGTTCCTACTTTCCAAAATTTCCAACCCTAAGACAACTGGTTTCTAATTTTATTCAGGTCTATTATTTCTATCTGTATGCTAATCTGAAGGGGTGTAGAGCTGCCAATGTCAGTCTACTGGTCAGTTTAACATTTAGGCTTCAAATCCTCATACAATATTTGATGAATCTTATTCCCCTAAAAATTTGTCTTAATCCTTTTTTGATTGTTTTTTTTTTTTTTACCTTCAGCATCAGCAAGGAAACCACATATTGCATGTTTTAGCTTCATAATTTGCACCTTCCTGGTCGCTTCATGAATCCTAATATTTTAATCATTCATTCAGTTCCAGGATGAATCTTGTGTAGTTTATGACTAAATGTCTCCTTTCATGCAAGGAACATTATGTACAATGTAAGTTCTGTGTGAAAGATACTGCATGGAACGTTTTGGATGGTAGGTGAAATGAAGGCTGTGAATCATAATGATCTGATTTTGATTCTGATCTGATTCGATCTGAGATAAAAATCCATCGATAATTTAATAGTATGAGTAAAAACTAATAAACGTGCATTATTTGAAACATTTCACAAGAAGAGAGGAAAAAGAAGAGAAATGTAAACATAGTCAGATGTAAAAGAAGAATCACTTGATCAATAGAGATCAATTTACTTCCAGGCAGTGGTAAGGATTCCTGGATGAGCTGCATAATGAATCGCAGCTTCTATCGATTCAGTCTGAAAGCTCTGTTTTACCCGACACTCCAAGGATCTTTGAACTAAACTTTAAGACACCTGCTTCGCCAGCCTCATCGATATTAACACTGTGAATTCTGCTAACAGGACATCTCAGTTGTGTTTTCAGACACTAAATCTTGTCTTTAATAGCTATAAATAAATAAAAGAATTGACCTTGCTTATAATAGATGCAGATTTTTTAAAGCATATTATTACAGTACAGTGAACTGATGTGGTTTGATCTTTGGGACATCCTGCTGGAAGCAGCCATAAGAAGATGGGTACACTGTGGTCATTAGAGGATGGACACCCAGTGTGGTCTTCTGCTGCTGCTGCTAATCTGCTTCAGTTTTGATAGGTTACGCATTCAGAGATGCTCTTGGTTGTTATGAGGGATTTTCACTCAGAGAACTGCCTGCTTACTGGAAAATGTTTTCAACCGTTGTCTGTAAACCCTAGAGGTGGTTGTATGTCAGCAGTTTCTCGAATATTCACACCGTCTGGCTCCAGCAATCACCAATTCAAAGTCACTTAAATCACCTTCTTCTCCATTCTGATACTCAGTTTGAAATTCAGCATGATTACTTGAACATGTCTACATGCTTAAAGGCAGTAAATAAATAAAAGAGTTCCTGACATGGCTGGTTAGTTTATAGTCATGTAGTGTTGAATGGTTAAAGCTGTTAGCTGATCGTAACAGCTCAAAAGTAATTGAAAAGTGGTGGAAACAGCTGTAAATAATGCATTAAAGGCTCAATGAAACTGCTCAAAGTGAATGTTAAACGGTCCAAACCAGTTTTTCCAACCGTTTGGAGCCACGGCACATATTTCACCTTAGAAAAATCACGCAGCACACCACCAAACAGAAATGTCACAAAAACCATTTTCACCATTTCCCCCCACACACCAGGCGTAGGGGAATTGGCTTAGTTTGTCCCCAGTATACCTTTTTTGCGTTCTTCTGACCACTACTAATGCTAGGGCCTTCATTTGGGTCAGAATTTTCTCCAGGACCCAGGTCAGACTGACTACTTTTTCTTTTCAAATATTTATCTATTGCTAATACACGCTGCATCGGCTCACATCATGTGATTTGTTCTTCCTCTCCTTCTGTTTTACTGGCAGTCGGCAACCCATTTAATTAGGGCAGGTAGTTGTACTGCCCTTCAGTGGAAGAAAATGTTGTTCTGCCTGTTACGCTGATCGTTGGTTAGATAATCTTCCACAGCATACCTGATAATTTCTCATGGCACACCTATGTGCCGTGCCTCAGTGGTTGGGAAACACTTGCCTAAACAAGCTAAAAGCAATGGACAAATAGATCAGTTTACTGAAAAATAAATTGAGTTAGCTAAATGTGTTACATTTAGTTAGCCAAATGTAATGTAAAAACTGCAGAATTAGGTTAGAGAAATAGATTTACAGATGGCTGAATTACTTGTTAAAAGCAATGAACAAATGGTTAGCTAAATATCAAGGACTAATGGGTGATATTAGCCGAATGGCCACGTGTGATAAGTTGCAGTAACAGCAGAGGGAGATATTTCATTTCAAGCCTACATGAAAAGAATTATGGGAAAGTGTTTAAACAGACTTTACATGTTAGCTGCCTAGCTGGAGTAGAAGGATGACTTTTTGGCTTTAAATAAATTTTCTCCCCCTACTGGTACTGGAACTTCTGCATGCTGTCTACCACGCTTTGGAGAGGAAATGGGTGACATCCACATGGTGAACCGACTATATGCTTTATCATGCTAGACATTTTTTTTTACTTTTTACTTTATTATTTGACTTTGTTCATTGCCTTTAATTTGGCTGCTGAATCAAAGTGCTCTGCATCTCCTATATTTAACTGAATTAATTTTTGTCACCTGACAGTGGCTTTATACTTACAAAGCCAAAACTAAAACACCTATAATGACTAAACATAAACACTGCATTGCTGCTGTAATCTGGTCCTAAAGTAAAAAATCAAACAGCTTTAAAGTGATGGGGGTAAGTAAACAGAATCTGGAGAGCAGCTTTTATCTCTTAAAGCTAGCTGATTAGGATTTGATTTTGTCATAAACATAGCTACCACTCACATGTTGCTTTTAGGAGAGTTAACATTAATCACACGTTTAGGATTTAAAATTTTTGGGCACTCTCTTGCATAAAACCTCTGGTCAAGTGAAAACCCTCCATGTGGTGCAGTGTGGCAGGCCAGCTGATTACCTGTATGTGTGTGTGTGTGTTATTAAAGCATGAAGTGCTTATTCCTGCTTGGTCAGACAGATTGCTGCAGTTGTGAAATGAGCAACTGTGTTGTTTATTCTCTAAACCTTTAAGAAGATTGCTGTCGTTTGGGCTGAGTGCGTCCATTTCTAGTGTGTGTGTGTGTGTGTGAGAGAGAGAGAGAAAGTGAATTATGTGTGTATTAGCCACGTGAGCTTTGCATTTTGTCATCTGCTGTAGGCTGTTTGTGTGTACACGTGAAGATATGGGCAGTGTGACTGAGAGGAGGGTGGGCGAGGACGTAAGAATAAATGGTGGAAAACCAAAAAGAGAGAGAGACAGTGGGAAAAAGTAAAAGAAAAAATACAAATGATAATAGAATAAAGAAGGGAAATGAGATGAGATGAAGAAAGAAACCAAGTGACAGAGGATAAAAAAAAGCAATTAACTGAGAAACAGAGGAGACAGGGATTGGTGAAACGGAGAGACTTATAGACAGAAAAGCAAAGAGGAATAGCCTAGATGGGCAGTGGGAGAGGAGGAAAAGATAAAGGCAGCTCATGCTCCAGTAGAGATGAAATCATGCGAGTGGCGCTGCAGCTTTCTCTTCAGGCTGAGCTGCTCCAGCGTGGACATAATGAACTTTCTTTAACTGCATCACCTGCCGCCTCACACAGCACCCACTTACACTTCTGTACCGGGCCGCGAGAGTTGAGGCTCGGGTGTGTAATGTATGGTTTTCAGGGTTTTTAGCGTTATTTTGTTATCGTTTTTATCGGTTTTCCTGGGTCTTTTCACATGTGTTATGAATAAATCTTCTTTTTTTGGGTACCGGTACTAGTTTTATTTTGCTGTATTTATCCGCGATACCTTAAAGAAAATATTGTCGGGCATAAACCGGTCCGTGGCGCAAAAAAGGTTGGGGACCGCTGCCAAAGAGGCATCAGAGAGCCAGACATGGAAACCCTCAGTTTGTACTTAAACATGCTGCAAGTGTAGCTGTCTGCCAAATCATAATCCAACTACATCGTATATGAAATGTTGAAACTTGGTATTTTGTGTTTTTTTTTCTTTTATTTAAAATAATATTTTTGGAATACGTGCATACTATGGTTTGATATTATCTTGCTCAAATAGGCAAGCCTTTTCCTGAAAATGGATGGCAACATATTGTCTGCTACTCATTGATAGTGCCTTCGCAGATGTGTGTTGCTCATGCTCGGTGCACTATTAGACCTCACCTCCTTTTTACCACAGAAGCTGTGGCATCCATGAGTTCCAAGTAGAATCACAGGACATGAAACTTTTCCACTTATCTCATAAGACTGTAGTGCTGTATATAAAGCTGACAGGAGACAGCAGCATTTATTTTTTGAATGGCTTTGTTTCCTCTTTGCATGACAGAGTTGTTGCTTACATTTACGGATTTGCGTTTACTGATAATATTAAAGTTGTTTCACACCAAACATTTCAGGGATCCCATGGAAGCTACCATTTTTTTTCTCTGTTTGCTTTCCACGTTGCTCATATGAGCTCTGCAGTGATGTAATCCAACAGCATCTCTTGCTGTAGCCTTTTATTTCCTTCTAATGCTGTTTGAGCTTGTTTGTTTTTTCTCTCTAAATTGCTCCATAGTGTGATGGATGCCTAACAAGTTGAAAAAAATGACTGTTATACATTTTTATATTTAGGTCTGCCAAGTCAAAATCACATTGTATTTCCTCTGTTACACATAGGTTTAATAAAGTCAGGTTTTTACTGCTGGTTCATTTTTCTGTCTTTTATTTGGTAAATGTGAGCGCTAACGTTAGAGCTGCCATTTACGTGGCTAACTGGATTGCATTTAAATGACTTATATATAAATTGTGTCACTCAAAACGCCTCGTGTTTTGGAAGCACCTACTAGACCCTAAAAACACAATAGTTTCAGCTTGCTGCACAAAACAAGAGGGTACTATCTGCTTATTGTATACCAGCTCATGCTAATAATCAAACTGAGCACACTGTTAGTTGCAGCAGGCCACAAAGTCCACCCCAAACAATCCGGGCAGATCTGCCAATCTTAATGTCAGCCCACAACTGCTAATGGCTCAGCTGGTACACTACCACGCATCCAATTAACAAATCTCATAGTGGCTGTGGTAATCCTCTGAGACTTAAGCCATCATAGCTGTTAACCCTAACCCGTTCTACGTTTTGGAGAAAGCAATAACAGACTTTCATTGAAAGAAACAGTAGTTTTTGATGTATGTGACAATGATTATTTTCTTAACTGGGGAGAACAACTTATCCTGATTGGTTACAGTTGTCACTGATGATAATTTAGACATGAGAGGTTTAGGCTGTTTTATCCTGCCAACATTTGCTGCAAATCTGCAAGCCGCATCTTTCACAGCTTATGTATTGTTTATCTGACTTATTGTCAGATTTCTTGTGACTGAAGCCTGCTCTGTTCTGTACGGGGGTCTTGCTCCTTTTACACGTGTGTCCTTGCATGTACTTGTGCTGCCAAATGTTCGCACGATTACAAAACTGCAAGCTTACTTAACTGCAAACAGAAGGATTTACTATAAATCAAAAGTAAAGGCAGGCCTTCATAAACAGTCCAAATGACTGAGAGGCACACTCATCCACTATAACAGCCAGAGTGATAACATGCGTGTTCTATTTTGTTTTGGTTTCTTTCTGTTTTTTTACATCTTTCTTGTGAGTGAACTGAAAGACAAAGTGGAAGCTTTCAGAGCGAGTAAGTTGCTTTTTTTCTATGGGTGCTCAAGCTGAAAATTTCAAACCAGCTTTAAGCAAAGGATAAAACACAAGTAAAGCACTGCATAAAACACAAGTCCACTGGACTTTTAGGTACTTTCAAAGACACTTTTGTAGATAAAATGCAGTGTTGCTTAAATAAAATGATCTTAGAGAATTTTTGTTGCTGTTGTTGTGGTTTTTGTGCTTAGGTTGAGTTCAGGTAAGGAACCAGATAAAACCATAGTGAGGTTGACTGGAGAGGAGGTAGATATGCAAAAATCTTTTTGTAGTGTTTTTGTAAATACCCCATTTACCTGGATTTTTATGCATACTGTGTTATGTTGTTATTGTGGTCCTTTTTTCACAGTTTTTGCAATTTTCCTGGATTATGTGTAAAGGGTTAGACTTTAAAAAAAGACTAAATTGACTTTTTAATACACTGTTTGTTGTTGCTGCTTGTCTTATTTGTATGAATGTTTTATTCAGTGTGGGATTTCAGTCTTTCCATAGATTCAGCTTTGGCACTCAGTCATCCTCCTCAAAATGTTTTGCTAATAAGCAAGAATGACCATTTGCCCCTCATGCACACTGAAATATTGAAGCAGTGAAAACAGTAAAAGTAAAAGTAAAAGTAAGGCATTAGACCAACCTGTATAATTGCTGGTGACACCCTGGGTCTGCATATCTGTCAGAGCCTCTGTCTGTGCTTCTGTCTGTGCCTCTGTTGGTGTCTGGGCTTCAGTCTGCAGGTCTGGCTGGAGTTGTATTGTTGTGCCGGTCAAGTCCTCTGGCAGCAACGTGGCAGCAGTGCTCCGCGAGTCCTCGGGGCTCAGTGTGGAGCCTCCAGCAGGGACCAGAGCACAGAGCAGGGGGCACAGCAGCATCAAGAGGTGGGTGCTGGCACTTTTACTGGTGGCTGCCACTTTTAGAGACATGGGTTCAGCTACTGAAGAAGAGCTATGAGAGAGGAAGAGAATTCAGAGCCTCATGGTAAGTCTCAAAACGTGGAGGAAAGATCCTGTAGAGGAAAGTTTTCTTCTTTCTTTCCTTTTTTCTCTGTCTTGCTTTCTTCAGTCTTCTCCTCTCCTCTCTTCTTTTCCTTACTCCCTTGGTGAAGAGAGGTAAACTCCCTCTGTGTGTCCTCTCATGATGCTGCTGCTCTGCATAGAGGCATGAGACAGAAGAAAGGATCGTGACAGCGTGTATATAAGTGTGTTCGTGTATGCATGTGTAGTAGATCCAGCTGTAATCTGCCTGCTCTCTGCTCACTTGCTGCTGTTTTCTCTCCAGCCTGCTCTTCGCCGTCTCTCGGCTTACTTGCTTGTGCTCTCACTCGGACTGCTGCTGCTCTCTCTCTCTCTCTCTCCCTGATCTCCAGCTGGGCTGACTGAGCTCTTGCATAACAGTAACTCACTCGCTGAGCCGTGCTGAGCTGTAACTCATGCAGCCTTAAGTCCTGATATTCCTGGTGGCTGCTCTTTCCCTCTCTGCCCCTCTCACCCTCTTGCAGGTTGCATGCATGGAGCATTGAATATTGGTGTTTACATTAAACGATTCAGACTGATGATTATTCGCTACTCGATGACAGCCAGCTAGGAGATTGCAAGCTGGAGATTAGACTACACCATGCTAAGAGAAGTTAAAGCTTCCAGAGCTTTTGGCAGAAAAAAAGAATGGAAAGCCTGGAACTTTTATCCCATACAGTATGTGGTTAGAAAGTCTGACTGCATAAAACACAAGGTCCTGCAACAAACTCAAACATATCGACTACATAGGCAGTGAAACACACCAAGTGGCACAGAGAACAAATACTTGATTTAGCTCATGGCCCAACATAGAATGGCTGACACCTCAGGTCAAGTCTACCAGTATCTCTGCACAGCAGGTGTTAGCAGACTACTTGACTGACTACGGGACAGATTTACCAACACGTTGCACCGATGGTGTTTGGTGTAAAAAAATACTGTGGGTATTTACAAAGAGAATGAAGTGACAGCACAAAACTGCAGGGAGGAGAATATTTAAATGAAGCCCGCAAAAAGATTTACTAATGTTTGCGACACGCAGTTTGCTACTGATTGCACCAATCTTTACCACAGAAAAAAAGCAATTCTTATTTTTTGCACTTGATGTTGAAATGAACTGATTGCACCTGTGTTTGGAAAAGAGCACAACTTTTGTAAATCCCCTGTAAAACTAAGCAAACCTATAAGTACTAATTGGTGATTGTGCTAACACACTATTTTGCTGCAATTTTATGCAATTTCTTTGCTTGGTAAATCTGCCGCATTGGCAATTTTAAGTTTGGCCACCTTTTCTTCTTACCTTGTCCTTCAATAATATTAATCCTGGGTTCACTGGACCAACTGTTAGATTTATTAGTGCCTATAGAAACTGGGAGAAGGAAAAACTAGGGGTTATAGAACCACAAAGTCTGCTTAGGGAGGAGGTTGGGGTGGATGTACGGGCTGACAAAACATCTTAAACACAGGAGAACTGAGTTTGTTTTCTGTTTCAAATTTTCTCTTTGCACTTTGAATTTAATTTGAATTTCTTTTTTCCCCATTGTTGTGATTCTGTCACGACGTACGGGGTGGACTCACGCGCTGGACTCCGGGGATGATGCACACAAGGAAATTTATTGCAGAACAATGTCCAAAGAGAGTATATACACAGATATGAGGCAGTGCTATGTACAAAAGGTGAGGGGGGCAGGGCTCCGGGGAAAATCCAGGGGAACACACTCGTCTCACTCCACACAATCCAGACACGAATCCACTCGCACACCCGGGGAACAGTCCAGGGAATCTGTACACAAAGAGACGCTTGTTAAATGCTGAACACATACACTGCATGGGAAAATACTTGCTGGGGCGCTCGACTTTCACTGACGCGATTCTCGCAACGATCCAGCGAAGAACAGCCATTGCTTCCCCTCTTAAATACCACACTGATAAGGCACAGGTGTTTCTTCCTCCGAGGCCGTGGGCCAAGGGCGTGAACCCATAATGAGTTCAGCCCTGGCGAGAAAGCGGAGAAGAGAGAGAGAGAGAGGACTAGAGAAAAAGAGGGGGAGACAGCTGATCAGCGACCAGCTGAACCCCCAGGCCGTGACAGTTTCTGACAGTTTCATCACCTTAAAACAGTTTTAAGAGACAGATGGTCAAATCAGAAGGTGAGATTAGCTATACGAAGATTTGAAGTGAGGTCCAGCTTTTTGTTCAGCAAAGGTCTCATAATGTCAATTCAGATTAAAGAGGGCTCCTGACAGGAAGGGGAGCTGCTATGGTTAGCTGGCTTATGCTGAAGAGACACACATGAATGTGTCAGCAAACCTACAGCAGAAAAGGGAGAGATGAGTAGATCTAAGAAGGCGACCGTGGCTCAGGGGGTTGGGAAGCGTGTCTGTAACCGGAAGGTCGCCGGTTCGATCCCCGGGCTCTCTGTCCTGGTCGTTGTGTCCTTGGGCAAGACACTTTACCCTACTTGCCTACTGGTGTTGGCCAGAGGGGCGCGATATGGCAGCCTCGCTTCTGTCAGTCTGCCCCAGGGCAGCTGTGGCTACAACCGTAGCTTGCCTCCACCAGTGAGTGAATGAATAGTGGCATTGTAAAGCGTTTTGGGTGCCTTGAAAAGTGCTATATAAATCCAATCCATTATTAAGAATGCACACCTTCTAAATTTTGCACCTTCATGTCAAACAGCAAGTCTAGCAGGCTGATTTGCACCCTATTTGATGGATTTTATTCAAAATATTAAAGAGACATTTTATCACATGTTTGTAGCCTTGCAAGATAAGATAAGCCTTTTCTTGTGTTCACTGAAGTCAGGAACTCAGCCCAGCATCCAGCCGTGAAAACTGTCTGTCAATCCAAAAATAGTAGCCCTAGATTACCCCGTGAGGCAGATCTGAAGCTTTGGTGACAGCAGTGTAAGAAATTATCTAGCATGCACTGTGTCTTGCTATCTTCAAGCAAAGTTTGAGAAAGTACACACTTGTTTGGCATTATACTCCCAGGTCAGCCTGTGACTATCTTACAATATGTCACCGTTCCCCAATAACTCACCAGTTGTTGACTCTTTCACAGAAATGAACAGTGAGCATCAGGCATGTTCAAATCACAACAAGGAGGATGTGTTTTGGTGACACAGTGCACAGGGCTTTATTTCAATAAGACACTGAAGCCTGTGAGGTGAGTTTGATGCCTTAGTCCAAAACTGAGTTTCTCTGCTCATTAATTTATCATCACTGTTTCTGATTATTTTTTTTGCTGCATTCATGTGATCAAAAACGTGACTTGAGTACCTGACTGCCTTCTCTTGCGTCACTAAATGTGTGCACTATCGTCCATTTGTGTTTAACTGTGTGTGTGTGTGTGTGTGTGTGTGTGTGTGTGTGTGTGCATGCATCCTCATGTGGGACAGCGTATGTCACAGGTGTAACATGATGACCCTGATAGCTCTTGTTGATAGCTCTCAAGTCAGAAAGTCCATGCAAAGATATGAATTATTGATGCAGCTGGGACCAAAAATAGGAGAATGAGACAGAGAGAGAACAAGATGTGTAGAGCAAGGAAAGGAGGTAGAGTCTGAGAGGATCAAAAAGCAAGAGAGGAGCGGACAGAGTGAGCGATGACATGAGAGCGAGGAGGAAAGCAGTGGGAGAGAGAAAGACGGCAAGAGATTGAAAAAGAAAGAACGATGGAGTGATCTGGCCCTTTTAGCCTGCGAAAACTGCCATCTATCAAATGTTCGGCCAGTAAATGGGGGCTCACTAGGCTCCGCTGCTGCAAACTACATTATTTACAGCTACAGCTTTGCCAAAATGGACACAGGGATGGCTTCAAAGGACTGATCCAAGGTTTTATTTTAAGCCATCAAATTATAGCTGAACAAGACCAGGTTTTTATGGGAAAAGTGCTGCTGGCATAAATCACAAAATGTGGCTAGAACAGAGAAAAGGTGGCTTCAGGTTTGAGCTTTAACCTCTAATGCAAGTGTGAACTAAAATGCTGGCAGAAAACTCAAACACAGTGAATGTTTAAATTCTTCTCAATAGCAGCATGTTATATCATATGTGATATGTGAATTTCTACTTTAAAAATGTAGTCAGCAATATACTTTTGATTTGACATTTTTGTTATCATCTTCATGTAACCCACCAAGGGATGGCAGAGTTAGCTTTAAGCTAACTCTTAAAGCAGAGTTAGCTTTAAGCTAACTCTGGTACAATGCATCCAATGGGGGGCATTTGTGTTAATAATGTACATGGTCTCTTTTCAAATAAATGTCAATAAAAGCAAAAACAAATACTTTATGTGTAACATTAAAGAGGTTTTTCATAGGAAGGGACACTGAGCTCTCATTGTAGTTTCCCCTTAGCTATAAGGAGCGCCTTAAGCCCCTTTTCCAATATTAGCTACTCGGATCGACTGGTTTTCCATTACAATTGAGTACCTCCTAATGTGCGTGGTCATTGTCATAGAAACGTCCTAGCATCCCACGATGTAATTAATGAACGATACAACAAAAGTGGACTTCATGGCAAAGATATACCAGGCGGTTTTGATTTTCCTGAATGAGATGCTCTCACAATCGAGTGAAACTACTGACCAGCCAGTCTGTGGCATGCAGTCTGAGAACGTCACATGTTAGTACCTGCTAGGAACTCTGGCTGAGCAGGTACTATCTTAGTACCTGGTACTGCCATCTAGGGCAGAAGGATTTTTCTTTACTGGTTGTTGCATGCTTTATTGTGTTTGATGATAAGAGTATTTTTCTTTTTTTGCATGCTTTTACTGTATTTATTGGGACTTCTTCTGGAGAGACTCCTCCCCCCTGCTTTCCCTAACTAATTAGATACACCTGGAGGGCATAGAGGACGGCAATCAATCAGGCCTCCCTTATTGTTGGTCGGAAAAGGGAAACATAGCTGGCAAAGGCAGTGAGAGCCGTGGGGTGGCAATTGGCGGAAGGGCGCGACAGCAGGAGAAGAGAGAGGGTCCAGTTGATGGCAGCTAAACACTAAAGGCACGGAGCAGTGGCAGGCAGAGTTTGGAGCTTTGCCCTCGCGGGTGGAAGGTGGTGTGGAATGGCGAGGAGACGACGGAGGACGCTGTCAGCCTGGCTCCCACTGGTGGACTCGGCGGACCCTTAACGGCCAAGAAGTGTTGCAGAGCCTGATTGGGACCCTTGGGACTTTAGCTCACTGACTGAGGACCTTTTGGACTTTTATTGTGCTGAGTTTTATGTTTTAAAAAAAATTCTCTTCCCTGGTCAGGGTATTTTTATGCTGTAAATAAAGTGTATTTATTTTTATTTAACTATTTTAATCGGGTTTTTTGTCTTTCTGCTTCCGTGATCATCCCTTGCTGCTCGTCCAGTTTCCCTTCTAGTATACACCCATGACAGTACCAGGTACTATGACCTAATGATAAACCCTGAAAACCGTGGCAAACCATGGCGAGTCGATTCAAGTAGGTAATAATGGAAAAGGGGCTGTTGTGGTATTTAGACACACAGCTCATTTCATTTACCTAATTTTGAGGCTTGAAAAGCTCTTGGGAGCCCACTATATACCACATGCTCAGCACCGAACCAAAAATTAACTGCTAGCTGGAAAACCCTTAAGTTTTACAAGTTAAGAACATAGACAATAAAAAAAACTGATGGAGTCACCCACTGATCCTAGATTGTATATTTTGAAGCTTCAACATTAGCGTTTTGGCCACTACCGTGTTGGCCTTTTGGACTGAGAAGTTCCTTTGTCTGTATCAGTGTTGGTCAACTTACTTGAAAAAAGTAATCAGTAACTAATTACTGATTACTTCCCCCAAAAAGTAATCCCGTTACTTTACTGATTACTTATTTTCAAAAGTAATTAATTACTTAGTTACTTTTTAAAAACACGATTTACAACCTGAATAGGTGATAAAGCGATAGATCTTTCAGCCCAATTCTACTTTTTTTACATAATCCATCATACAAAATGTAATCAAATGGAAAAGTCTCTTTTTTAAACTTGTTTTATTAGTTTTAATCTTTTCACTTCATGCATCAAGCAAAAAAATTTTTTGTGTTTACACTCACTCTTTCAAATAGATGCAAGTAAAACACAGCAGAAAATAAATAAAGTCAAAGACTAGCGGTCCTTTTGCTCTATTTTCACCTGTAAAGCAGGAGTGGCGTAGGCGGAGGTTTACCCTGGTGCAGGTGTGCCGCAGCGGTCAGTTGAAGAATCCGCGAGTTTCTCTGTGAATTTCCCATTACGTCGTTGCGCACTCGGTGCTTGCTTGGAAGTTTAGGGGGGTTTTTCGCTTTAAAAAGAAGTTTCCTTCCCACGCACAACGGACGCTAATGTTTTTAGTAAGGTCAGTACTTCCACGCTTTAAACGCTGCACGCTCATACTCTCTCCCGCACTGGATATTGTTGATCTGCACACAGCTGTTGTCACAAACGACGCACTTGCTTACGTCACTGTCATGAGACCTTCTCGCAAAAAAATCACGGTTTTTGTAACGCAGTAATGCAGCGTTCCTACGGGAAAGTAACGGTAATCTAATTACCGTTTTTGCAATAGTAATCCCTTACTTTACTCGTTACTTGAAAAAAGTAATCGGATTACAGTAACGCGTCTGGATGCTAGCTAGCCTCTGCTAGCTTGCAAGATGCATTGATAAACTGCACTGGTGCAATGAGGATATGTTGATATGCTAAGTAACAGGCTAATAAAATACTTGAAAAACATCCAGTCATAAAATTACATAAATAAAACTACGAGCAAAACTGCATAGCATGCCAGCTCATTATTTATTTAACAAAAAAGAAGACAAAATTCAGTGAAGCAGTATGTAAACCCTTCCAAACAAGTATGGTTTGTTTAAAAAGTTCACACTCAGGTTTCTACTCTCACTGACTTAAGCACAGTTTGATCAGATTATGTATAATGTGCTCCTTGCTGTGTTTTTTGAACATCTATAAATAATTACCACATTAATGCTTAACAAATTCAATAATAAGTGCAATGAGAAAGTATTTTTCAGTACTCTGCATTCCCTCTCCTGATTTCTTGTTTTGCTCACAGTTAAATGCTTCAGAACATCAAACATGTTCTAATATAAGTGACTCATAACCCAAACAAATACAATGTGCAGTTTTTAAACAATTATCTAATTTATGTCAGGAAACAAGCTTAAACCTGCCAGGCCCTAAGTGAAAAAATACTTACTGCCATGTTAAATCACGACTTAACTTAACCACAGCTTGAGTAAAAGGAGTCCAATTGTACTAGCCACACCCAAACCTAATAATCACCAGGCTGTCTAATCAATCAATCAATCAATCAATCAATCAATCAATCAATCAATCAATCAATCAATCAATCAATCAATCAATCAATCAATCAATCACTTGTTTGGTTATTTTAGTTTGGTTAATATTAAAATGTGTTTGACGATCTGAAACAAGTGTGATATATATACAAAAAACTAAGAAATCAGGAAGGGGGGCAAATACTTTTTCACAGCACTGTATATCTCATGCCAACAGCCTGAACAGACTATCAGCATTTACTCAGCATGTTACACTGTGAGTGAGGAGGTTGGATGTTGAATGCAATCAGCTGGATTGCTTTAAAAAGAGGAGAAAAGCACAAAGAGGAAACTGAAAGTCAGCTGGGTTAAGAAGCGACAGACATGGATAGCAAGGGGAGGTGACAGATGTTCACGACATGTTCACACTTTTAAGCCAAACATGTTTATTGACATGTCTTCTTTCAGCGGTATAGTAAGATTCAGTGACACCTTTGATACGGTTGAATAAAATCACTACTATTCGCCTACTGACTAAGACAATAATCAGTTTAGGATTTTTGATGACAAAGTTTAATGTGCCTTCATACAAATATAATAATGTCAAAAATAATCCAGTGTCAGTAACTATTTAACACTCCAACACAGTGGCTGGAGGTATTGCAAGTTAACACTGTTTGCCATCTGCCATAAAACACAGGGTAGGACACTGTTACTACCCAGCTCTTTCTCATTCCCAGGGCGTCAAATGCTGGTGTTTTGTCAAAGCTGTGTCTCATGACACAAGCTATCCCTTGGCATCACCTGGCTATGTCTCAGTAGTGAGAGCAGTAAATTGGAGCAGAGTCATCAGTAGGATCTTGCTGCTACGTTGTCACATATAGAAGATTACAAAAAAACAACTTGGCATTTTTAAACATGCACAGTTATACTATTATAATCAAACAACAATCTAAGGAAGTAATTCCTTGCATTAAAATCTTACCAATGTGTGAGTGAAAATGAATGGAAAAACTTAGATAAAAACATGCAAAAAACACAAGGCTTCCAAAAGAACCACACTTTACTGGCTGACTTTACTCTGCTGCCACCGTATCACCAACTGTGAACTATATCACACCTCAAAAGAGGAAGATAATCTGCCATGATCTAATATTGGTACTGATGCACTAAAAGCACTGATGCAAAAGGACAGTTTATGTATATAAGTTGCAACACCAAGGGCATTTGACAGAACAGCAGCGTTTGACTCTCTGATTTAGTACATAATAACTAATTTTGGGGAGTTTTGTGATCACAGTTTTTATTTAAATCAAAATCAAAATCAAAAACAAACAAACCAAAAAGTAGCTATAGAAATAGCTAAAAAGCAGCATACTAATTTTAAAGCATTCATCCTCCTCACACTGGCTGTTTTTCTTAAAAAGCTAGAATATTAACACCAGATTTCCCAGTTTTTGCGAACATCAGTCTTAAGTTTTGATGTCTGGGAGAGCGTGGAACATCACAACATAAAAACTCCAGCTTATCAACCAGAGAGAGAAGCCTCATTTTGCTCTGATGAATAATAAAGCTGCCTGCATGTACAATGTGGTTAGTATGAGGAATATTAAACATTAGAAGTCTGTCTGTGTGCGTATACACTGAGGCGGAGACAATCTGCAGCACAGTCACTATCAGCCTAATCCCTAATGCGACATCTTAGAGCACATTAAATACTGTTATATAATAGAGAAACAGAACACTCACGTTTTCGTATTTCTCTGTGTGTTTTCATTTCTGTCTGTCTGTAGCTGTTATGTTCAAGCAGTTGTATACATTCTTATGTATTCTGTCACTGCATCACATGGATATATATATTTATAAAAACGTCAGCGTCTGATAGTTTATATTTTATTTTGAATTTAAATGTCAAATAGCTTTATGTGGGAATGTTATGACATCATCTTAAGAGCCACCCAATTTTGCAGCTTTCTCCCACAGTGCAGAGCATTTTTGCTCATTGTTTTGGTTTTATGGCCACGCATTAAAATAGATTTCGAACCAAAAGTAACAGTTAGATTTGGACTTGACTCTTTCTGTTTAATAAAGGACTTAGTGGTTTGAATTACACATATTACTCCATGTTAATCGAATCATTCAGATCTAATGTGCAACACTGTTTCTTGTTTGAGTCTTTTTTTTAACGGTTTTTGTATTTTTTAAACTTAATATTAAAGCCTTCATATGTAAAGTTTGTCTTAATTGTCACAGCTTCTGATAATACTGTTAAAGATTAGACTGCAAAAAAGTTCTAACTTTCAAACAGTGTATGCTGGCAGCACCCACGAGTGAATTCATTCAGCTCATTATTTCCAATGAAAGGAGCAGATTAGTATACCCAGCTGCTTGTACAAAAACAAACACATTGTAGATTGCAGAAACTCAAAATGATTAAAATCTACATTTAAAGTGCTAAAAAATGAAGCTAAAGCTCTTCAAATGTAGGACTCTCCAAAAGCAGGTTAAAAAGCAGAAAAAAAGGTTTTTAAGGGTGGCTATAGCTAATGTCTCAGTTCATGACAACAGTACAGGAGGCGAATTACTATATAGTGTTGAAATTGAATTAGCACCCAAGGTTTAAATTATTAATGCCTGCTTTGAATGTCAGGGGTGCTTACACAAAACTACAGGGTGGGCCATTTATATGGATACACCGTAATAACATGGGAATGGTTGGTGATATTAAAGTCCTGTTTGTGGCACATTAGTATATGTGAGGGGGCAAACTCCTCAAGATGGGTGGTGGCCATTTAGACGTCGGCCATCTTGGATACAATTTTTTTTTTCAACAGGAAGAGGGCCATGTGACACATCAAACTTATTGGTAATGTCACAAGAAAAACAATGGTGTGCTTGGTTTCAACATAACTTTATTCTTTCATGAGTTATTTACAAGTTTCTCTTTGTTCACAGCCATTGACATGTCGAAGAGGTTAACACGTGAGCGGATCAAAATTGTGTTGATATCTGGTGAACACAGTAACTGGGTTATTGCAGCAGATCTCAATGCAAGACACCCAACGAGACCACCCATCTCCCATGCTACAGTTAGCAAACTGCTTGCTAAGTTTCGTGAAGCTGGTTCAGTGTTGGATTTGCCAAAATGTGGACGCAAGAAAACTGTCACTAATGAAGAAACATCAGTGGCTGTCCTAGCTTCATTCAGCAAGAGCCCACAGCGTAGCACTCGCCGCATGTCACTGGAGACTGACATTAGTCGAACATCCCTTCGGAGGATCTCAATGAAAACAAAAATTGGAACAGGACCCTCAGTTCACGCAGAAGATTTTGTTCAGTGATGAGGCAAACTTTTATGTGAATGGTGAAGTTAACAAACAAAACCACCAGTATTGGTCTGACACTAGCCCACATTGGATGGATCCCTCCAAGACTGTTGGAACAACAAAAGTGATGGTTTGGTGTGGTATATGGGGTACAACGATAGTGGGTCCATTCTTCATCAATGGAAACCTCAAGGCCACTGGATATTTGAAATTACTACATGATGATGTGTTTCCCTCTTTATGCACTGAAGCTGGCACGTTCCCTGAGTTTTTCCAGCAAGATGGTGCAGCACCACATTATGGGTGCCAGGTCCGAGCATTCCTAGATGAACAGTTTCCTGGAAAGTGGATTGGTTGTTGTGGGCCAGTTGAATGGCCCCCAAGGTCTCCCGATCTGACCCCCTTAGACTTTTATCTTTGGGGTTATCTGAAGGCAATTGTCTATGGTGTCAAGATACGAGATGTGCAGCACCTGAAACTACGGATACTGGATCCCTGTGCTGGCCTTTCTCCTGCGGTGTTGCTATCAGTGTCACGGGGTGCCGAGGCAGGCCGTGTGAAAATATAAACGGACCCAAGATGCAGACTGCGTAGTTGTGAGCGAGCTTTAATAACCAAAGGGGTGGAGTACAACACAAAGCAGGGGTGGCGAGAAACAGAACTGAAAATACTCTAAAATGGGAAAAACTAGAACTTAAACAACAGAGAACACAGGGAGATTACACACAGGTGGGGGACACAGCTGGGAGGGATTAACGTGACGAGACTAGGGAGGCGAACTGAAAACACTAAGACGCAGACCTTCACAATAAAACAGGAACTTACACATGCAAGGACACAGACTAAGAAACGCGGACTAGATAGAGGAACACACGGGCAGAACAGAGTAAACACTAAACAGAGGAAGAACAGAACCAAAAATCACACTAATAGAAAACACAAAACCCTGGGTCAAAAGGACCCAGGACCATGACAATCAGTGTGTGAAGAGTGGGAGAAGAGGGTTGCATTGACAATTCCACACAATGGGCAGCACATTGAACACATTTTATAAGCGGTCAGAAACTTGTAAATAACTCATGAAAGAATAAAGTTACATTGAAACCAAGCACACCATTGTTTTTCTTGTGACATTACCAATAAGTTTGATGTGTCACATGGCCCTCTGCCTATTGAAAAAACAAAAGTTGTATTCAAGATGGCCGACTTCTAAATGGCCACCATGGTCACCACCCATCTTGAGGAGTTTGCCCCCTCACATATACTAACGTGCCACAAACAGGACTTTAATATCACCAACCATTCCCATGTTATTACGGTGTATCCATATAAATGGCCCACCCTGTATAACCACAGAACTATAACCACTGGTTGCCTTAGCTTAGCTTAGTTTAGCTTAGCGTCACCTCAGATAATCTGAGTCTTGGAACTTGTTTGTGGTGTTTGTGGTCTTATCAAAGGATTTAACAGATAATGAGCCTCAAATTCTTCCAAGGTGGAAGAAGGTGGAGACCAAACTAGAGCTAAAAGATCTCAAGAGAGAAGTAAATTTTAATATTTGCAGAGTATTCATAAAAACCTACAATAAAGCAGCACCCGGAAAGGAAGCGGACCTTCCTGAAAGTGACAGACACTGTTTACACACTATATTTGACCTTATACTATCATTTAGGTTTTCCTGCAGTTATGTCATTTTGTTGTGACTGTTTTTCTTCCATTTTCATTGAAACCAGACCGACCGATCAGATTTTTTCATTTTCTGTTTTCATTTCAAAAAATGAAATCCAGGTACAAATTTGATGTAGGGATATAAAAGCAGGCACTATTTTCTCAAAGTTTAGCTGCTATCAGCTCCTATACTGAACATTTTTTTCAGCTGACCTCAAGAAGCCAAAATCATCCTTTGCAGCACTGAAAGTTTTGTATATTGGCCAGCATGCTTATGTGCTTTCACCATTGGTATGGGAAAGTGAAGCTGGGATGCCGTGAATAGAAAACAGAGGGTCTTTGTTTGCTATATTTGACTGCTGTTTTCTCAATCCATGCTAGTTTCCTAGTATGTTTCCTTCTGACTTCTCTCCCTCATTTCTTGTCTTCATATTTTTTTGTGTGAGTTATTCCCTCTCTTTTCCTTACTTCCTGTTTTATTTTGACAAGTAATTTGCTCACGCATCTTATTGTGTTTTTACTTCCTGCATGCGTGTTTTGTTTTTTGTTGTTGCCTCCTTTATGATTCACCGCCTGCCTTCTTTTTGTTTTCCTATTCATTCGTTCCCTATTAGTTCCCTGTCTGTTTATGGTCCCGTCTCCCTGTCTGATGTCTGTTTGCATTCCTGTCCTCTGTGCTCTTCAGTTCCTTATGTTTAACATTTTTTTTAGACATCACTTCTCTAAAGTATTACTCAGTGCCTTTTCTTTGACATTAAATCTAATTGAAGATGAAAAAAAAGTCTTATTGCTCAGACTGCCTGACTCGTGTCTTTTATTTGGTTCCTAGCTTAGACAGATTGTAAACACTCTTGCAATAAGATTAGGAGTCAGGTGTCGCCAACTGTTGCAAGATTGTGGATCTATGTCACCAAAGGCTTCGTTCATATTTTATACTGATTTTGTTATGATTAAGAATGATATTGTATATATATATATATTGCTCTAGACCTGTCTGCTTCCAAATGAAGCTGCCTCATTACTTTCAGTCTATCTGCACTGCATATAACGCAGACACAACATCATCATACCCAGCGATAAACAGCTTACAGGGTCTTACTGCAGCACAGTGGGAAACTGTAGATTAAAAAAAGATCTGCCCTGATTGGATTCATCTTTCTACGGCATTAATGATGTGTTTCTTTTTTTAGTTTCTTTTTTTTTTTTCTGATGAGAACCAGTTGTATCTTGAAGCATCTGTTCCTGCTGAGACAAACCACATTTGACCCCAGAGGAAGGAAGCAGTCAAACACGACAGAGGGGATTTGAAGGGCAAAGCTGCTGGTTCAAATCATAGACTGTTCAGAAACTGTGGCCCAGCTGGGGAATAAGTTCCCACAAGAGGTTCCTTGAGCGGTTACTGAAGTATTGTCGTGTGTGACACAAGATTGGGCTTATTTGTTTGGACTAAACAGAAGTGCTTTTAGTTTTATTTGTTATTTTTTATTAATATTTAATGGGGGGAAAATGTACTGCCCACACTGGTTGATTGACTTGTTGAGAGCTGGAGTGTAGCCTGAAAATTCTGCTTTGCCATCACTGAGGTAACTGTGACACATGAGATGAGAAGTCATTGATCTCTGTGGGGGAAACTGCACCATCACAGCATCTGAAGACCAAAGGAGTGTAAAATAGAAGGGAAAGACAAACATGATACACGAGGGAGGAGAAAACACTGAGATTAAATGTAATGTAATGATTAAATGTACACTGTAATCAGAAGTTAAAAGTTAATACTTCCACTTTGATTCTTCTCTGGTTTCCACACCTGGACACTCAATTTAGTTCTCAGGATTGGAACACTTAACCACTTCCTAATCTGTAGGATGAGGATTTAAGGGAAGATCTGAGCTTTGGGTGACTCCCCACAGCGTTGACGTTAATTTGGGAGGGAAGTAACAGTGGCAGATTAAAAATAAGCAGTCAGATAAACATGTGAACTTGCAGTGACACGTCGAGAGGCTGGGGGACTGGAGTCCTGTAGAGTGTCTGAACTCCTGTCTGATCTACACCGCAGGGTGCAGTAAGAGTCCAGTAATAACTGGTACAAAAAGTGATTAGACGCTGCTGTTTTAAGAAGAGTTAATGACAGTGAGGCATTTTAATTTATAAAAAATGAATAGGAGCACAAATTGATATAAATGTCTTTAAAACTACGTTTATCGTTTTAAAAGAATTGAGTGAAAACTACAAACTATTTCATGTGAACTGAGGTGGATTTGGCTCTCAGTTTCGATTATCATAATATAATGTCAACTGTTTCTAATAATAAATTAATTAAAATGTTCAGCCTTAATCTAGATTCCATTTCTGTTTACCTTTTATTTTACAGTGGATGTGTATCTATAAGAGTGCCATCTATAAAACAAACCATGCCAAATGCTCCAAAAACATACCTTGGGGAGGTATACAGCACCATCTTGTAGCAATCAGAGGTTAATGCAGTTCAACGGTGGAAATCAGAGAGCACAAAGCGACAATTGGCAAAGAATTGAAACCTATATTTTGCTGAAAACAGTACAAACACAACGTTTTAAATGTAGAACTTTTTTACATTTTTTTTAAAGTGTATATAATTTACTTTTAAAGCTGATGCCTCCCTCATTAAACATTGGACACGGGTGTGTCACTTAAACACTACCTCTATGCTTGTTAGAGATTATGAAGCAGTGTTTTTCTACTTCTTCTTCAGTGCTATACGAAAGTCTTGAGCTACCCCTCATTTCTTGATATCCTCCAGGCTTTTTTGTAATGTTTAAAGTGCTCTTGAGCTATAGTTTTCCAGTTTTCTGAACTTTTAAAAGATTTTCTTTGGAGTTTCTTTCAGTCCAGTCCTTGTATCTGACCATTATCATAAGAATTTTTTTTAAAATTCTTGTTAAACCACTAAACACCAAAACATTCAAGCATTCAAGCATGCGACCCAAGGTATGAACCATACACATAACAGAGAACCAATTTTAAATGATATCTTTGGGCTGCTTGTTACTTGTAGCCTATCACAGAAATCAACTTGTTCCCATATCTTTAGCAAAATCTATGAAAAATGCCAAAGATGACAGTTTCACTGGCATAAAATAGTATTTTTACACCAAAAACGTTAATCACAAAGCACTACTGACATATTTCAGCATGTTTTGCAGCGTGTCCTTGAAGATATCTGGGGAAACTGGACAAATGGATGACAAAGGAAGAAGTGGCAGACCTAAAAACAAATATCTACAGCAGGTGAACAGTATTTGACCACACCTTTGTGTTTCAAGGGCAAGATATCTCCGCGCTTCCTGCCCATTGATCCTGCGATAACCTCACCTTTTGTTAATCTTCTCATTCCCTCGCTACTACTTAAGATATTCTACATGCTGGAGTCTTATGTGTTGCATTTGTTTTCGATAAAATGTCTTGCTTTAAGTGGCTTACTAGTTAAGGACTAGTTGTCATGAACCGAAGTTCCGAGCGCAGGCAGGACCCAGTAGCAGAACACACACACTAGGGTAGGAGCGAATAAAGAAAGTAATTTTTATTGCAACTAAAGATGTCCCGTGAGGGTAGCCAGAAAAACAACGGATGAAACCAGACGAAACCGAGGGACCGCACAGGGAACGCCGAGAGCGGGGCTGTGAGAGGCTGTAAAACAAAAAGAGAGACAGATTACTGGGGTGCGGAAAAAAGGCAGCATACGAGGGAAGGTGGAGTGTGCGTCTCACGGTGATAGCCGGGCCGAGTGAACCAGAGGGGGGTGGAGCTCCAAAAGGGGTCGAGACGGCGAAGCTGAATGTGAACCAAATCTCAGGCGGACAGGTGGACAGGCAGGTGGCTCGAAAAAAACACGCCGAGTTGTGATCGCTGAGAGGCGACTACGGACTGGCGTGGAGCAGCAGGTAGGGCAGGATTAAATAGTCCACCTGGTGATCGCCTGGGATGGGATGCAGGTGTGGGGTTAGCAGCCACGCTCGTGGGCGTGGACATCCCAGCAGCACCCCGGACGCCGGGCCGCGGACCATGACACTAGTGTAGCACTTGACCTTTTTTTTAAAAAAACCACAAATCTGTGCTGATGCCGAATGTGTAGAATGTCTTTGACATCAAAAAGACATCTGGGTGGAAACCTGTGTTCATGTAATCTTCACTTCTATCTTCACTTCATCCTAAAATGAGCTCAGGCCCAGAGAAGATAGCATTGTTTCTGGATCTTGTGTACATATGTATATTTTCTTTGCATGCTACAATTTTCTCTTGCACTGAAGAGTGTACAGAGATTTCTGTGGATTCCCTGAACCCTTCTCCTTTACCGTTACTTCTGAAACCCAGTCATGTTACTAATTAAACTAATTAGCGGTGAGATGGTCCACCAGTTGGTTTTTCAGCATAGAAGAAGTTTTCCAGTTTTTTTTAAAATTGCCCCTGGCTTTTTTTTTAATGAATTCAAATTCAACCAGACCTCCTATTTTTTTAAATCCATTTTAAACATTTCATATACTGTCTCTACTCCTATTTTAATTAGAAATATTCTTTACTTTTTAAACATTCTATTATTTTATCATAAATACATAGAAACACAACATTTAACCTGTAGTCAGCACAGTTGTGTACTGATCATGCCTCGAACTAATGATGTGTTGAAAGCAAACTGCTGCTAATGAGCAGCCTTCAGCACCACAGAAGGGTGGACAGCTCCCCTTCTCTGGATAAGCAGGATTTCAGAGAAGCTCTGCATAAAACTTTATTATATCTAATAAGTAAAGTGATATAAACATGCAGCAGGTGTGAACAACTGAGAGGTCTCAGAGTATACAAAGCCTGTTGATGTGCATATTTTCTGTTGAATGATTTGTTATGAGGATAATTTTAATTTTAATTCAAATCTATTTTATTTATATATTTTATTTATATTTATATTATAGGATAGTCTGATCATAAAGAATTATAATAGTGTAGCCTAGAAGTAATCACTCTGAGTGATCAGCATCACTCTGAGACAGGATGTTTCTAATTTTAGAGATATTGTGTCAATGCAAGTAAGCAGTCTTACATATTTGTTTAATGTGCATTGAAGGACATATCCTGGTCAGAAATGACTCCAAGGTTCCTCAGTGTTACTGGAGGCCAAGGTAATGCCACCCAGAACTGGAATCTAGTTAGATACCATTGTTCTAACATTTTCAGGGCCAAATACACTTACCTCAGTTTTATCTGAATTTAGAAGCAGGAAATTAGAGGCCATCCAGGTCTTTATGTCTTTAAGACATTCCTGCAGTTTAAATAATTGGTGTGTGTTATCTGACTTCATGGATAGCTAGAGTTGGGTATCATCAACATACCCGTGAAAATGTATGCTATGCCTCTGAATGATACTGCCTAAGGGAAGCGTGCATAATGTAAACAGAACTGGTTCTAACATGGAGCCCTGTGGAACTACATAATGAACCTTTTTGTGTGAAGAAGACTCCTGTTTACATGAATAAATTGGATTCTATTAGAAAGATGTGATTGAAACAACAGCAGGGCAAAACTTTCAATATCGACAGCGTGCTCTAGACTCTACAATAAGATATATATATATATGACAATAAATCACAGATGTGAACTGTTTGGTGCAAGCAATGGAGATGGATCCACAAAGACAATTTCTGTTGTTTTAAGATCATATTCCTAACAATAGGATGATTTCAACAAAATCATGACATTTTCGAAGGCTATTAATAAACATCAGCACCCTTAATAACAGCGTCAGTCTTAGAAAAATACTAAAGGACTGAAAATGGATGGAAAACTGCCATGTTGGGATTAAACATATTCACTGAGAAAAAGCTTTTGTTCTCTGTAGCGTTACTAAAACAGAGATTTAAAAATCCTTTCTGTTAAAAGAGAAAAATGATTTGGGAACCCTTAGTACTAAATTCTTAACATTCATAGAAATATTGTTTTTACTGTTGCAAAGAACTAAAAATTTTTTAACTGTTATTATCTGTCTATAATAGAAGTTACTTTATGAATTACATTTCATTATTTCTTCATATATTAGAAGATACAATAACAGTTACCTTTTGATAACTGTTTAAAGATAAAGGTTGTATTAATCCCAACAGAGTCAAAATTTTCAGCAAAAATAAAAAACATATATATAGTTTTTCTCTACCTGGATTAGCAATAGGCTAAACACTAACATCATTGTCAGGGCCAGCAGGAGTCTGGTGGAGGAAAGCTGTTTAGAAACTTCACTTGATGCCATTAACTCTGTGAATCCTCTAGATGGCAGTGTATGAATGCGGCCACACGTCAATGGTTTCCATACTGGCCTCCTGTGTTATGTTTTTATACCTGCTGGTGTGGTAGGGATTTCTGTTACATACAGAATAACATAGTTTAAACCTATATAAATACATTTTTCTCCATTAACCCCTCATTTATGTTGCAGTTCCGAAAGTTAGGACTATGCACACCCACTGTCCAAAAACAATTTCAAAGCAAAACTCCCAACTTTGCATTTTGAAACATTAAAGAACAACAGTGACATTTCCACAGAAGGTCAAGAGCTATGCTAACACTTTGATGCTTTATGATGCTTTTAATACAACATGACATTAGCCTGTTGCTTATGTCCCCCGATGACTAATTCATACTAATATATGAGCCACAGATTTTTTCCCTAATTTGTGTGACACTGACCTTTGACCTTGTATGCTATTATCTTTAACCATATGACTTGAGCAGAACTTTCTGAAATCTTTGGCTTCTATAAGCTCTAAAAACTTGATATTTTAAGATATTAATGCAATGTGTGATTTTTTTGTGATGTCATATTGAAAAGATCTAATCAAATACACTGTGTCACTTCTCTGCACAAGTGTTGTGCAGCTGTCTTGATGGCCTTTTGTATGACATATTACGCGATATGGTTCCCTGAATTTTTTCTTCAAGGTCAACTTTGATCTTGGCCATTAACATGAAGGTCAAGGTCAAATGCTTCTTCAGCCTGGGTACTCATGTCGCACAAGGCCAGTATATTGCTGTGAAGTTTGAAGATGATCTATAAAAAACGTTTCTACTGGTTTTCACATTTGGTGTGACCTTGATGTTTCAGCTAAATTAAATCAGCTCGAGCTATTGTTGGTATCTACCATCACTCAAAGTTTGAAAATGATATCTCAACAACTGTGGACAATAGACTGCTGACAAACAGACAGACAGGCCGATTACTTAGAATAATTGTATAATTATAACAGAATAATGTTTTGTCCTCTTGCTGCGTTCTTGTTTGTTTTATTTGATCGTCATCATTGGATCACTGTTTCGTGATTGTTTGACCTGATTGATTTGTTGCTTCTATGAGGCGCTTTGTTTTATGACTTTAGAAACCTTCTGATAATTGCTATGATTCACTTTATAAGACAAACAGTTTTTGTGTACGAGCCACTGTTTTTTTTTTTACATAACTGATTAAGAAGTATTTCCTTCTCATCCCTTGAACACGTTTGTGTGTGTGTGTATGTGTGCTTTGCACACACACACACACGCACACTCTCACCCTTGCGCAAACTTTTTTCACCCGCCCTGATTGGTGGCCTCACAGCCACAGAGGGTGGGGAAACCTTGGGATTAATTAGCATACCTGTGCAGTCCGATAAATGCGCCGGCACGCTCACCTGATGCTTCGGAGAGCGTCACACACAGAGAAGAAGAGGGGGACCTTCGTGTGTAGTGTACGGTGCGAGTGAAAGTCACCGTGGAAGTAAAGCTCAGCCAAGCTCTCTCACCTCACCGAGAACCCGATCAGGCTCCGCCGTCTGTGCGTTAAGGCGCACAGCCCAAACTGAGAACTTTACGCTCTCCCTGGAGGATCGTACCACCCCCTCCTCTTTCCTCCGGCTCTCCCTGCTTGACTGTGCCTTGAGGCTTTCCGTAGGCCACTTCTGACTCTTACGCCCGGTTCTGCTGAGTTGTGGCCGGTTCCACCCAGAGCCCCGGGTCACCCATGAGGCTGGAGGCCGCAGCCAGGATGGATCTGTTCAGGAAGCTGTGGAGAGCGAGGAAGCTGATCCTTGTGGTGTTCATTCCGCTGTCCCTGCTTCCCTTACCGCTCATCCACCCTACCAGTGTGAGTACGAGAGAGAGAGTGTGAAAAAATGTGAAGTTTTTATCATTACACGCAGCATATACACGCAACAGAACGCTTACCATAACCAAATGGGTTTCAAAATAAGAGCACGGTAGAGTTTAACTGTATAATTTTCACTATCAATGTATTTGATGGATAGAATATAAAGGTATTAATATTCTATTGGAAATTATTGACATATAAATGCGTCAAATTTATTGAAGTTAATTCGTAGTTCGACAGATACACTTTTTTTTAAATGCACAGATGTGAAACATTTAAAGACGAAATGACGAGAAACTACTTTTAAAGCACCAGAAAATCTCTTCAAAGCATTAAATGTGATGGATATACCAGTGCCTATAAGAAATAAATTAAAGATGTATGTTAAAAATAATCAGTATATGCGAACTTAGGTTAAATCAAACATCATGCGCCAATAAATACTCTTAATAAATACTCTTAATAAATACCTAGCAACCATCCGGCACAGCAGTAAACAAGATATCCAGTTGATCTGTGGGTGGTGATGCTGCTGCTCTTGGCCTCAGTGTCCTGATGGGATCTTGGTGTGTGTGTGTGTGTGTGTGTGTGTGTGTGTGTGTGTGTGTGTGTGTGTGTGTGTGTGTGTGTGTGTGAGGGAGAGAGAGAAAGGCGCACTGTCCTCCGTTTTGATAATCGCTTGTCTCGAGCTCCCCCGATCATCAGCTGAGCCGTGTGTGGAGAGGAGATGTCGCGACATGTTAATGACCTAAACATCATCGTGCTCCTGAAAAATAAAAAAGTGAAGAGGGAAAAGATGGGAATAAAAGGAGAGAGGTCCGTTCCTCTTTTGCGTGTCTTCCCTCCGAATCTGGGATAGCTCTGTTTTCAGTGTCCTCGGATTAGTGAAATCGTAATGAAAAGCACAAAATTACATGAGCCATGTGCAAGCATTCGCCATTCTGAGACTAAAACCTTAAACTTTTGCTGCTGGGGAGTGAGTTTCATGTATTTTTTAAAAAATATTTGAATATTTGTTTTGTTTGTTTCAGACTTTCTGATTGTGGTGTGGTCTCATATTTACCGAGGCTCAGACCAGTGCATTTCTCTGATTTGCAGAGCCTCTCTGGTTAACGTGGTCACCTGTCAGATTCCATGATATCCAGTAGAAAGCACTTTTTTCCCTCTAGTGTAGGTCATACTGAGAACACCTCAATTGGGATTAGGATTCTTTTTCTCCCGTGACCAGTGAAAGACAGTAGCAATCAGCAAACCAAAATTGAAGCTTTAAAACACCCTATCAGAGCACGTCACTGTATTTATGATGCAAATGGTACACATTAGCTCCAGTTTGTGACTTTAATGTATTACAATCTGAGTCACAGAGGTAACAATCAATTTAAAGGGAGTGAGAATGTGTTGGTTTGAAAGGCCCACGTCATTTCAAAACTCACGGCATGCGCAATGCATTTTCAAAATCCTCAAGGTGTTCTGTGATAAAACAGTCGTAAGAGAGGCGATGCGCTTTAGATCATATTCTGGGACATGGCCATAGTGTTTTCTACACATATATCAATTGTAACTACAGGTGTTTCTCTGTGTTTATTTTAATGTCATTCATATTCAAAGAAAGTGTTATGCTCCACAAGTTGACCGTCAGCCAATAAGAGCGATCGCCAAGGAGCCCTGCTGTTATGTCAGTGGTGGTGGATGTTTGGCATGAGTAAGTGGTGCAGGATGAGGCCAAGAAAGAACAAAAGAACAAAAACTTGACTACAAAGAAAAAGAAAGAAACAACCCAAGCAATTAAGTTATATAATCAACCCACAACCACGCTGGATTTGAGCCCCCACGTGGCTTCCTTACGACACCAGGGACCCCAGACTGTGTCGGGAATGTGACGGGTTCAGAGAAACATTGTGTGTGTGTTTGGAGAGGTCCTGTGTCCAGCTGCAGCTGAACAGGACATCTGTAGGATGCAGTCAGGCCAGGTCAGAGAGACTGAGGACAGGAACAAAGAAGCAGAGTCAGTGGCAGATAAGCACAGTGCTTATCAGAGGCGCACGTGTGCAGTTTCACAACTTTCCAGAATTTTTGCTGAGTCCAGACAGCTACGTATACACACACGCAAAGAGATGTTCCCTGGCCTTTGGCTTGGCTGCTGTGATGCACACACTGAAAAATTGCTGCTACTGTTAAAAAAACTGGCAGTTAATTACGATTTATATTTGGTGAGCCTCTGAATTTTCCTTTAGCAGAAATCTGGCATTTGTGGTTTTTAGCTGTCTTGTCATGTGGATGGATTGCCAATGAATGTACCCTGTAGGACGATAACTGTGGTGATCAGGACAAATATGTGTATGACTCACCTAAGATGGTCTTTTTAGCTGTGATGTGTACTGATGTTCTTTTAAAAATGCTTTTATTGTCAGAGCAATTTGGATAATTAATTTGTTTGACTGATATGTCATCCATTTGTTACCCAGTTCAGGGTAGTGGGGTCTGTAGGTGTGCACTCTATAACTGATGAGATAGCCGAGGTACACCTTGGACAGGTCAAACTCCAGTCTTAGAAAAGGAAGTTTCATCAGTGTTGTCAGTATCAAGTCAGTTTTCATGTGAGTATTTTTCCATACAAATGGGCACAGGAGTGAACCGTGTGCATGTTATCTATTGAGCCGTTTAGCCTTCTGCTGATTGACTCAGTGAAAAACGTTTGAGCTGTGATCTAATCTGCCTATCAGACATCCTTAGGTAACTGTCTTTTCTTTTTCTAAACTGAATAATATTCCTGTTCATTTCCCAAGCTGATCACGGATAACAGTTAGTTGACGAGGCAATCAGTGGGCTTCTGTTTAGAGAAAAGCTGACCTATCAGCTGTAAAACACTGAGATTTCAAAGAAAAACATCTTTTCTCATCCCAGTAAGCTCACAGTAATCGCTTTGCTCAAAGCTTCTAAAACCACACCGGGCTCCGATGCAAAAGACTCAAGAAGTGTCTAGTGAATAGCTGTAAAGAGAAAACTTTTGCATTCCTCTTTCTTCCTCACAGATCTCACAGGAAAGTAGGAAACAACAAGTCCAGGGCATTGTTACAAACAAATTATGAGTCCTTTTGGTGTCCTGATTGTTAAATGCATTTAAATGGTCTAAAGCATGATCTATTTCACTGTTTTCATTAGCACAAAGAGAGTAATAGGATGCACTGTCACTTATGGATGTTTCTTATGACAAACTGCAGCTAAATACCCAGAATATAAAAACTTATATTTTTCTTCTCTGCAGCATCTTGCTTGAGGAAAGATACGATTGTGCCTGAAGGGTCCATTACAGTTTGTTAAGCCGTTTAACATTTTCCCTCTGGTTCTCCAATATCACATTTTACAACAGAAGCAGAAATCAAGTGAACTCTCACCTAGATGGAATACAAAAAACAGCATCTCACACTTTCATGCCTGTCACAGCCGGGGTGGCCGGTCAGTTGTCCACTTTCCCTCAAAAATGGCCCTGCAGGTGGCACTTTCATAAAATATATGTAGGCTGATTTTAATTTTGTCACCACAGAGAGTTGCTAATTTTGTAGTTGAAATGATTTTTAAGATTAATAACTGGTTACATAACCTTCAGAGAAGCCTGCCTTAAATCAGCACAAGCACAGGTTATCTTTCATGTGATGACTTCGGAACCTCGACACGTCTTAGCGTGAAGTCTTTTCAGCACAAAGGTTGAAGTACAATGGCTTTAAAAACAAGCCAAACAAGGAAGCCAAAGAGTAGGATTTGAGGATCTAACTGAAGCTGCAGTTTCTGTGGGGCAACTGTGCTCTGATAAATAGTGACCAATAATCAATCATGGATTACTGCTGATTTGTCTTTTTTGTTTATCTGTCCATTTGTTTGTTCTTTCCGAAGGTCACATTTCTTTTTCTCTTTACATTCTCATCAGTGTGCTTTCCCCCCCGCAAACCAGTAGTCAGACCTTTGGCATGGCTTTAATCCTATCCCCCCCAGGATTAATAAAGCATTCTGATTCTGATCTGGCAGACTTCCAGCACGTCCTCGGTGTGGTGTTGTGTCCGACACAGGCAGGAGCTGTAAAGCTAGCTGTTAAAGTGCAAAAACTCATTATTTGGACACAATGTCTCTCTTTATAATACTGGAATGTTTTCTTAGTGGATTTAAATTGTTGTAATCTTTTCAGTGGCGAAGTTCTCTTTGATTATGAACCCCAAACATCTCATTTGGTCTAATCAGGCAGCTGCACCTAATGCCTGGAAATGCCTCTTAAATCTTTAGGAGCGTTTCCAAAAAGTAAGCACCTGTCTTTAGAGTAAAAACCTGTGTTGTCAACAGCAAATCAAAAACAGAGCAACGTCAGAGCACATTTTATGCTTCTGCTTATTTTCTGTTAGAGTGGTAGATGCTTGTTAAATATGGCCAGTGCTTCATATAATGAGAGCTTTGTATGTGCAAGTAATCCCTGTGAGCCAACAGCTCCGGCTTTAAAATGCTCTAAATGCCCCTTTTGAGACATTTTAACATTTTTGGCTGTCTGTGATATCAGTTAGAGCAGAAATAGGGAGTCGTCTTCACACACTGGGGTTAAGGTTAAGATGTGGAGTTCCACAGGGTTTCGTGCTAGGACCACTTCCGTTTACATTATAGATACTTCCTTTAGGCGGTATTATTAGAAGGCATAGCATACATTTCCATTGCTGTGCAGAGGATACCCAGTTTTATCTACTCACAAAGCTAGATGACCAGTAAATTTAACTGCAGGAACGTCTTATAGACATAAAGACCTTACTCCATCTGTGCAATATGTCTAAAATTAGAAACAGCCTGTCTCGGAGTTATGCTGAAAAACTATTTTACCATCACTCTGCAACATTTATTACTTCTAGACTCAACTACTGTAATTCATTTTTATCAGGCTGTCCTAAAACTGCCTGAGAAGTTTTCATTTGATCCAAAACACAGCAACAGACAAGCTGACATAGACTACAAACAGAAAGCATATTTCTCCCATACTGCCTCTTCATTGGCTCGCTGTTAAATCCAAAATAAATTTAAAATCCTTCATGTCACATAAAATATCTTGAATAATCAGACCTATCAATAGTACTGTAAGGTAGTTTTTTAAATAAATAAATGTGGTAGTTGAAAATAATAATAGGCTTTTAAATATTTACTTGCTTGTTACTGTTTCTATACTACTTCTACAGCTATTAAAACTTTTAATATAGCTATTAAAATGGCTTATTGTAGCTTTATAATAACATTAGTTGCATAGCACGTTTCAAAACACAGAGTTGCAAAGTGGTTCACAGTTTGAATACAAACACATGATAAACACACTGAAGATCAATATGCATATTCAAACATACTGAGCCGCCTTAAAAATGGTCTGCGAGCAGCAGATTACCAACAAGCATTCTCTCATATTTCTTGTCTTCATTGATATGTTGATCGTCAAACTGTAGTTTGGCTATTGTGTTCCTTTTGAACACCATTTTTTTTCTTTTGCACACTGGCCACATTTGTACAGTCTCTTTGTGGTTGTTGTCACATGCACTGAGGCATCTGTGCTTACCTGTGGATATTTTGAAACTTCAAAGTTTCAGGGTTCTTTTACAATGTCTTTGAATTGTAATAATGTACATGGGTTTTCTTGCAACATAATGTAAACAGCAGGCATGGATAAGCTTGACTTCTGAAAAGGTTTTTTTTTTGTTTTTTTGTTTTTTTTTAAATGGGAGTTCAAGCAGGTCTGGACATGGTTCACGCTGAAGTCCTGTGGCTAATTCTCCTCCCTGTGGGTTTATTAACTTGAGATTAAGTGACCTGCTACAAGCGAAATGCTATACTAAGCATTCTTCAGTACAGACTCCAGCAGCGTTTGATAGAAGCTAATATGAAATCTGTGTTCAACAAAAGACTATCCAAGTCTCATATTATAACATAGTGATAACCTGCATATATAATAGCACTATGTGCACCCTGTCTATGACACATTCATTCTGACCTAAATTAAGCTTATTAAACATTAAGCATAATTCATTTGTGAACAAACTGTATTTTTCTGCGAAGCGAGTGTCAGCTATAAAAGGTCTTAACAAATGTCACGAGATTCAACTTTAGTTTTGAAGATTGGAGAGCGTGTCACTAAGCCCATTGGTGTTGCGACAGAGCGGTATGAGAGGCTGGCATGCTGACATTATATAACCAATAACAAGATTAATGTAATATCAGTGTGTGTGTGTGTGTGTGCTAGAGTTTTGTCAGAAAGAGTGTTAGTGTGTGTCCCAGTTGGATATTAAGTACAAACAACACTCCCCACTGCTGCCACAACAATAAACTCACACAATATTTGTACTTGTACTTGTAATGTATTCTAAAAGACTGTGCGCATCCATGTGAGCACATCCACACACACACATCCATGTGAGCACATCCACACATGGATGTGTGTGTGTGGACAATGTTGCTATCAATCTAAAATAATAATGCAATTGCTATAGAGACCTGTGTCTTTTTTTCTGTATTGCTTATTGTGTGGATGATATAGACAGACTTTTTTGGGGGTTGCAGGAGGCGTGTTGTGCTTATGTGTTGATGGTGACGGCCGTCTACTGGGTGTCTGAAGCTGTTCCCTTGGGTGCTGCTGCTCTGGTCCCAGCCTTCCTCTACCCGCTCTTTGGTGTACTCAAGTCCAGTGAGGTGAGTCCTTCTTTCCAGCTGATTGTCTGGTTTGAGCTTCAGTTCTCTGAAACCTGTCTTATAAACTCTATTTGAGATGCCAAATTAAGAGTGAGTTGTATATTGAAAATTGTAGCATCTATTGTGAGCTAAAAGTTTTGATTTTTCATAACTGCAGAGCCTGGCAGAGAAGGAGAGCAAAGAAAAACAAAGATCCTGTTTTTCAGAATGAACGCGACCGATTGTGGCAGTTTCACATAGTCGGGTTAGAACATGCAGAGCAGAGACACTATGACTATGACCTCATGCTTTAATGCGTTATAAGTGAAATCTTAAACTGATTGGTACAAGGTGCTAAAAGACAGTTCAGTGTCCCACAAAATACCTAAAATTTTGCTTGCATGTTTGAAAATTGGAGGAAGTTTTAGCATCGCCTGCTCTCAATTTCTGAAAAGACAATATCTTAATCTTAGTGTCATTCTGTGCACCAGTGAATGCTGTGTGTGCTGATTCCACTTTTCTGTCTTTGTATGGAGATTTTCACATCATGTTTCTCGGGTTTTCAATGTGTCTTGTGATTAAAATGCCCGTTTGAACATTGAAAAGCACTGTAAAATAGGATAGACAGTCACGCTGAACGAAGCTTCTGACCTTCACAGGACTGAGTGCTTAACTCTTTCATGAGCACATATGCAATGTGTGTAATAACATGATTAAAACTATATGTTCAATAAATTGAATAAATGTTCTCATCAAATGCCACTACTCAAAGCTTAATAAAAAGGATATAGAAGAATAAACATAATATAAAAATGATATAATTCCCACACAGCCATGTGCTGCAAATCCTGCTACAGCACCATGCGTAGCTAAATATTTTCAAGGCAAATTACAGCTTTGACACAGTGCAGTAAATCTAAACGATAACAATTATTCTTTAATTTATTACATCCTAATTCTGGATGTCTTTTGTTAAAACTTTGCCTTATTATGCAAATATCCTCCTCCGTTCTTTCAGTTTGAAAAGGCACCAGGACTGAGACTCCTGTAGCAGTACAAAAGTCTTGGTCAGATTCTTGTTAAGGTTTTTGCTTTTTGCTAATTAAACAAGTGGGGCAGGGATAGCTCAGTAGGTAGAGTGGGTTCCCCATCGTCGGAAGGTCTGGGGTTCGAATCCACTGAAAGGCTACCCTGAGATACCCCTGAGCAAAGTACTGTCCCTACATGCTGCGCCTGCTTAGTGGCTGCCCACTGATTGAATGGGTCCAATGCAGAGAGAGTAATTCCCCTATGGGGATCAATAAAGTATACATTATTATAAGTGTTCTTGTAACTGTACAGTATGAGGCACAGGAGTCCCCAGTAGGTTTTTTTTTTTTTTTTTTACAAATTTCATCAATTTTTAGTGTTTACAGTTTTTATAAAGTAAAAATCTGCTGTACAGATCTCTATATATCTGTTTAAGTAGAGTTATGTCCATGTTAATAGGAAGAGGTTATTGAATAATTAAGAATATTCTCCTTAGAAACTGCATTGTCTTACTTTATTGTGGGTTTGCTACTTTTTTTCTAAAGCAACATTAAAGCAAGAAAAGAAAGAAAAAGGTGGTAGTAAAAATATACGTGCAGATCTATGGAACGCCAGGACTGCCATAATGAATTAATTAAATACACCATTAAATAATTAATTAAATGTGGCAATAATTAATTAAAATTGGAATTAATTAATTAAATAAATAGTTATGACACATGTAATTAATTAATTATTGACACATTTAATTAATTATTTATGTATTTCACATTTTAATTAATTATTGACACATTTAATTAATTATTGACACATTTAATTAATTATTTAATGATATATTTATTTATTTCATTTTGGCAGTCTTGGTGCCTGGCTCTCCTCATGAAATAATTTTATCTGTCAGCCTCACCCATCAAACTCAGGGGGCGGGGTTAACACTGCCCATGCAGCTTCTCTAACATTTGATTGGTTGCCGTGCAAAGTAAGTCAAAACAGGTCGATCCTAGAAAATCGATTGCTTGTGTAGACTTGGGGCAGCCAGTTATCCCAGAATGCAGATCAAATCACAAGCAGCAATGGTGGTGGTGTAGTTTTAAAATACCCCGTTTTTCTGTCACCAGCTACACTTTTAACAGTGTTTTAGCCGCGAATGTCGCGACGTATGTCTGGTCAGGTTGTCAACATAGAACATGTTTGCAAAAGTGCTCAGATGTTTTCAGAGATTTCACTAGCTCTGCTAACAATTAGCATGCAGAGTGCACCGAGGGGGTTACGTTAACCGGTTTGTTTACATATTCCACTCTCCGTGTTCCACATGTTGCATTCGCAGATTCTCATTTTCACCGAACGATCGTCTCTTTCCGCCTGGTCTTGTGTCTCTGTGCTTCTGTAACATAAAGAACGAGCTGACATTTTTCTCACGAAACCAGCGATCAGCTCAACAGACCCTCAGTTTACCTGCATGCGTCGTCCTCCTCATCTGTCAGCTGTTTAACACCTGCTGCTAATTCAAGAAACACGCCTAGTTACCTGGTGATAGTCACAGTTTAACTGGGCAGCCGGTGCTCGATATAACGCAATGTCAGCGCATTTTTCTGCACAAGATAAGTAAATATAGTGTTTTCCCCGAGCGCAGAGCTGCTGGAGCTCGTTTCCTTACAGAGCACTTTATAGGCGAACAGCTTCATCAGCGGCTGATGTCCAATCACCGGCACACAGCTTTGAAACCTCAGCTGAGTTTTAGCTCTCAGTGGTTAAACGCTGGACTTCATTCACTCAGGTTCTGTATGTCGGGTCACGTTTACTTCGCTGTTTTATTTACAACTGAGCAAATCGGTTTGGCTGAGGTTAAAGTTACGTTTCATAACTGCATAGTTTCACAGACGTTTAATGGTTCACTGGCACATGTGTTAGACTGAACTATCATCTAAATATCATCTGTTTTTTAATAGTTATTCAACTGTATTCTAAGCACCAGCTGTCTGTTAGAATGTGATTTTTTTTCTCTCTCTGTTGGCAGAGGTATAAAAATGCGCAGGAAAATCTGACATGCATGGCGAACTTCACCGACGATATTTAGGGAGGAATAAACACACATCAAACATAAATGAACCATTTGTCTGTCTCCATAATTGAGAGAATTTTCTCTTCTTATGTCAACACTCTCTCTCTCTTTTTTTTTCCTTTTTTTTGCTTTTTCGGTCATGTTATGTTTACCTGTCAAAGGCTTGTTACAAACTATGAAACACATTGTGCAGACTTCTGGATGTTAGAAGAAAACGAATACTGCTCATGAATGAGACTAAAGGCAGGAAGGTGTCCTTTAAAACTAAACATGTCAATAGGACCTCCCTATTTATATCATAGTTTATGATATAGCACGTGTATTTCAGTAATAGCCTGCTGAGGCCACTATACGTGCTGGCCTCATATCAAATGTGAAGGCAGACTGAGTCTATGTTTGACGTTTTTTATATCTAATCTTCCTTTTCAAACATTTAAACAGCAGCGAGTCTGCAGCTGAGGGAATACAAATTCAAATTGTCGGAACAGGTTTGCTCGTTTCTTGGATTCATTTGGTGATTTATTAAATGTATAACTGTTATTCTAATCTGCTGCTGAGTCTCTTACACTTTTCTTTATGCTGTATATTTTCACGTCTCTGGAATAGTTGGCAGTTAGATAGTCAGCTGGGAAACTTTGTGTTAACTCATGGAGCTGAGGATATCGTGGATATGCTGACCTCGCTGCGTGGTATACAGAGCGAGGTCAGCATGATTAATATTCACAATAAAAATATTAGCCGAACATCATGAAGTCTGTATGTGTTTCATAGTGTCGAACAACCTTTGTACAGTTAAAGCCAGCAGTTACTACATGACGGAAACTCTTTTATGTGTTTATACACAGGTCACGCTGATTACTGAACAAAAACCCAAAGATCAGATGTTAAACAGATTTATTTGCTCTCTCTCCTCCTTAAACATGTTTTTAATGTTAGTTATAATTCAGAATTGGCGACTGAAACACGTAGGACACATAAGAACATCAGGAAATAAAACATCGATAAATATAACCTCAGTAAAAGAAGTCAGCGGGGGTTACTACAGCTGTGTACCGGGGCCTGCGCTTTGTCGGTGGGATTGCTTGCGAGGCGAGCGGGTCTATCCCACGCTTTGCCGTGAGACTGGGCAGACATCTCCGAAATCATCGAAACACTTTTGCAAAGAGGCTGTATCTTGACAAACCGACCAGACACATGAAGATTAAACCACTACATTCTCGGCTAAAAAAATATTAAAACGGTATTTGGTAACACACAAACAGGGTTTTTCAAAGCTCAGTTCTGTTAGCTTCCACATGCCGGTTGTTGTGTGCTAGAAACAATGGCCACCAGGCCAAAGCAATGGTTTTGACTCGATCAGCGTTAACCCCGCCCCCTGAGTTTGATGGGTGAGGCTGACAGATAAAATTATTTCATGATGAGAGCCAGGCGTCAGGACTGCCAAAATGAAATAAATAAATATATCATTAAATAATTAATTAAATGTGTCAATAATTAATGAAATGTGTCAATAATTAATTAAAATGTGAAATACATAAATAATTAATTAAATGTGTCAATAATTAATTAAAATGTGAAATACATAAATAATTAATTAAATGTGTCAATAATTAATTAAAATGTGAAATACATAAATAATTAATTAAATGTGTCAATAATTAATTAATTAAATGTGTCAATAATTAATTAAAATGTGAAATACATAAATAATTAATTAAATGTGTCAATAATTAATTAATTACATGTGTCATAACTATTTATTTAATTAATTAATTCCAATTTTAATTAATTATTGCCACATTTAATTAATTATTTAATGGTGTATTTAATTAATTCATTATGGCAGTCCTGGCGTTCCATACAGATCAGACGGTGCATGGTTTTTGTGTTCTGGACTGTGCTATGTATGCTTAAAGAAATTTGGTCCACGTGTGTGCTCCTCAGACATACATCAGTTTTTTGATTTACAGTTCTCTGTTGCTTATCCTATTACACTCCAGTGTAAACCAGAGGCATGGTCAGTCAACTGTGAAGGTTTCATTAGACATGACTGAGTGGAGAGTGCAGATGAACCCGTTAACCCAGCACTCATCATCAGTACCCACTGATGTTCTTCACATGGCCACACCCAGCCTCTTTACGACCATTAACACCACTGCCGATCCTTAATACAGTACGATTGGCGTTACTGATAGTGGTGGCCATTGGCGTCAGTTCCCTTTTTTTTTCTTTAAAAAAAAATAATACCAGTAACAGTTTCCTCTCAATTAAACTCACCTTCATCATCTTTACCTTTGTTATCTGCATTACATAAAAACTGAGTCGTGACCAAAGCGCCTTGACAAACAGTGACAAAAGCTGCCTGTTAACACTGCTGTAAGCCGCTTGTGATGGTGTTCCATAAATATGCCAGCAGAGAGCTTTATGCAACATTTCCAGTCTATTATAGCACTTTCATTTTTTTGTAATCTCCTCATTTTCTGCTGCTTTAATGCTGCTAATTTAGAGATTAGATTCCATCTTCATCTGCTGCCACTCAAGAGTGGAATATAAGAGCATCAACAATGCACAGGATCTTATCTCATCCAGTTAACAGTTAAAGTTTTCTGCGGTCATAAGTGTTCCATAAAAAAGCTAGTATTTAAAGTGATTGGAAAGGACTATGACTTGGATTTGTACCTGCAAATTGAAATGAAAACCGATTAGCCGAGTTTCAGTGCTAAACAGCTGTGGAGGATAATCTGTACACTGTATGTGAATACTGTAGCAATGATTATGTGTCTGTTAAACCTGGAGCTGTCACTACTAAGCTTTGCATTAGCTAACACTGAGATTTTAGCTATTTTAGTCATTCCTTTAACTTAATAAACAGCTTAATAACAGCTGTTATTGTTACTGTGAAGCAGCTGATAGGCTTGGATGCATTCCAGCATCTGTCTGATTCCCATTCAGGCTAAAAGTTGGTTTCTTGTTTTTAAAAGTTCATTTATGGGATTTTGACATCTTATATGACAACAAACAGTGTGGAGAGACATTTTATAGGGCCTACCCTGTGTACTTTTGTTCCCAAGAAGACCAAAGTGTAAACGTTCAGCTGCCTGTATTATTACTAGGACTTCCTCTACCCACCACATCTCCCCAATCCTGAAGCAGCTTCACTGGCTCCCGGTTAAATTTCGCATCCATTTTAAAATAATCCTCTATACATTTAAGGCTATTCATTCTCTCTCTCCACCATACCTCTCCGATTTAGTACAGATGAACTTCCCATCCCGGTGCCTCAGATCTTCATCTTCTCTTTCTCTCTCTGTTCCTTCCGCTCGTCTGATTACAATGGGGGGCAGGACTTTTAGTTGCTCTGCCCCTCGACTTTGGAATTCCTTACCCCCTGACCTCAGAAATATTAGTTCATTCCCTCTTTTTAAGTCCACCCTCAAAACTCATCTGTTTAAAATTGCTTATGTTTAAACCTCTGTATGCTCTAACTTTTATCTGTTATTCTTATTATTGTGTATATTTCCAGTTTCTGTGTTTTTATCTGTTGTACAGTGTCCTTGGGTGCTTTGAAAGGCGCTATTTTTAAATAAAATGTATTATTATTAAGGAAAATTAAAAGATTTTAGGTGAGAGGTGAGTGCACTTGCAGACCTGTGAACGCTGCTGATGGGAAGTAGAGCAAATTAAGAACAACAAACCGTAAGTGCTGATCCTGTACGAGGGAGGGTGGACCGGGTGAAAGGAGGGTCTCGGAACTTCTTCCTGCCTACAACATCTCATTTTGTTTATTTTCCCAGCATCTGTTGAATTAGTTTGAAATGATGTAGACTTATCATTTGAAGTGATAATTTTTGTACCTCTGTGCGTGTTCAGGTAGCAGCAGAGTACTGCAAAGACACAACTCTGCTGCTGATGGGAGTCATTTGCCTGGCGGCCTCCATAGAGAAGTGGAACCTTCATAAACGGATTGCTTTGAGGATGGTGATGATTGCAGGGGCCAAGCCTGGCATGTGAGCATCACACTTTTGTACATTTAAACACTATAATGATGGTAAATGTAGTCATAATGTGCGCCCCCCCCACACACACACACACAAAAGTATAAAATGACCTCCTTCTTGTGCAGGTTGGTACTGGGCTTCATGTGCTGCACCGTATTTCTCTCCATGTGGCTCAGCAACACATCCACCACAGCCATGGTGATGCCCATAGCTGAGGCCGTCCTGCAGCAGCTGATCTGCACCGGTCTGGCAGACAGTCATGTCGACTCTGAAACAGCAGAGGTGCCTGAAGAGGACAGTGGTATGTCTGGGTCTGTCACTACATTTCTGCAAATATAACAACAGTGCTTGCACCAGTGTGGACATTAGCTAGAAGGTGCTGTAGCAGAGAGGGTCTCCTGTTAACAGGCAAACAGTCAAACTTTTCAAACTACTTCTGTCATTGACTTGACGATGCCCGTGTTTCTCTGCAGCTGTGCCAGACAAAGAGGAGAACCTGGACAAGAACCAGCTAGAGCTGCTCTACCGCAACAACTGGTATGTGTCTGTGGACATTTTGGGTCTTTATTTATGCAGTGTACACTCGATGATATGTGAATGTCTGTTTAAGTTGTCTACACAGGGTTCTGTGGTATTTCTGCAAGGATTTTACCTCTTTATCTGTGCTAATAAGTTACATCAAATGACTGTTTTCCTTCAGTCTCACTCATTTTAACCAAAGTAAAGTCAATTTTCTCTCACACAACCATACTGATTTTCTTTCTTCTCTTCTTATTTCAGCAATGACAACAATAAGCAGGAGCTCTCCACACTAAGTGACGTAAGTGACGTAAGTGACGTGTGTGTGTGTGTGTGTGTGCGTGTGTGTGTGCGTGTGTGTGTGTGTGTGTGTGTGCGTGCGTGCGTGCGTGAAGTACACAGAATGTGGAAATTAGCCACAGAAAAATCTATATGCTTTCACTGATTTGGTATTCTGTTGTTTTCAGACAAAAACCGCTGAGGTCAACGGTTTGGGTCTCAAGCCCATCTCAAACCAGGAATTCATAAAAAACATCAACGGCCACCTGCCACAGGTGAGCAGTGTGTCAGTGAAGAGGGTGGGCCAGAGCCATGTTGCTGGAAACAAGAGCTAGAAGCAATCTTCCTGATTGCTTCTCATGTTTGCTCTTCGTTTACAACATTTTCATCACTCTAGGTTGAGATTGAAATCCCAAATGTAAAGAGGGTGAAGATGAGAAGAGACTCCCAGTATCCCACCAAAAGGGATCACATGATCTGTAAATGCCTGTCACTAAGCATCACGTATGCAGCGACCATCGGAGGACTCATCACCATCACCGGCACGTCAACCAACCTCATCTTTGCTGAACAGTTTAACACGTAAGTATGCTCACGTATGTGGTATCTACACAAACGCTTGCTTATGTAATGATTTAAATAAGCTTCCAAAATCTGTTGACAGTAATATTAAATCTACTTTACAAACCGTTCAGAACCAGAGAGAGATGCTGGTCTGTAATGGCTTTGGATGACTGCAGACATCTCCTCAGTTCTCAGACATGTTTACAGCTTGGTTGATTTCTTGGCTGCTGTGTTCTCTATTTTGAAAAAGTTTATGTTAGCTGAGTGTCTGGGGCCACAAGAGATCAAACTAATCAGCCTCTACAGTGCTCACAGAGATGATTTCATCTGGCCACTGCCTGACAGAATGGCCTCCTTCATGTCACAGCTTGTGGACAAAGGTCAGGTTTTGATCTGTGTGGGATTGCGTGAGTGCTAGTAGTTGTGATGCTAACAGGGACAGCAACAAATCTAAGCAGTGTAAAGTAAAATCTCATAGATTAGAGATTTAAGCTTGAAATTCGTTGATTGTGTGTACTTATTCAGTTTAGTTGATCCAAAACTGGAGTCCATGCTCGTACAACAAGTGATAAACTTGACATCAGTTGCTTTGACAAGCATATTTGTACAGATTGTGGATGTGATTTTAGTCAGTGCTGCACAAATACAACCAAACTTATAAAAATAAATTCAAACATACAGACAAATTAAACAAAAAAGCCTTTTTATCTATGCTATGTGCTTTTGACACATTAGTATGTGTCTACACGAAGTGGAGGACTTGTCACTGTCAGTCCCATGATATGTGAATGAGGGCAGAGACGCTAACAAAGCAATGTTAGATTTATCGGAGGGTTATTTTAGTACCCGGCTAACTTTTAGAAGCTGAAAATGAGCTGTTTGTTTGCAGGTTTCTCTTAGCTAGCTACTTGTGGAGTTCCATAGGGTTCTGCCTGGGACCAGTTCTATTCAAATTATTCATTCATCACTTAGGCAGTATTCTGTGTACATTTTCATTGCTATGCAGATGATACCCAGCTTTATATATCCATTAAGCCAGATAACACACTCCAATTAATTAAAGTGCAGGGATTTCTTAAAGACATAATGACCTAGAAGACCTCCAATTGTGAGATTATTGTACTTGGCCCTTAAATATCTTAGAAACATTGTATGTAACCAGATATTTACTCTGGATGGCATTACCTTGGCCTCCAGTGTAATGACTACTTTCCTGCATTTGCATAAAATCTCTAAAATTAGAAACATCCTGTCTCAGAGTGATGCTGGAAAACTATTCCATGCATTTATTACTTCTAGGGTGGACTACTGTAAATATTCCTGAAAAGCTTTCAGTTGATCCTTTTTTTTTTTTTTTTTTTTTTTTTTTTTTGTTTGGCCTGTCCCGTTTGGCTCTTTTGCCATCAGAATTGTTGTCTAAAGGCAAAGAAAGATGCCCAACGGATGGAAAGATGCCCAACGGATTGATCAGTTGATCCTAAATGCTGCAGAAAGAGTACTGGGAAGGACTAGAAAGAGAGAGCAGATTTCTTCCACACTGGCTTCTCTTCATTGGCTCTGTCTGTTAAATCCAGAATTGAGTTTAAAATCTTTATCCTCACATACAATCAGGCTCTGTCTTATCTGTGAAACTCATAGTACTGTATCACCTCAGTAGAGCACTTTGCTCTCAGACTGCTGGCTTACTTGTGGTTCCTATAATATTGAAAATGGAATGGGAGGGAGAATCTTCAGCTTTCAGGCCCCTCTTCTATGGAAGTTCTGATTCAGGAGATAATCTGTCTCCTTTTAAAAGAACGCTTAAAACTTTCCTTTTTAGTAAAGCTTATAGTTGGGTCTAGATCAGGTATCCCTGAATCCTTCCTTAGTTAACCTGCTGTAGACTTAGGCTGCTAGGTTTTCTCTGTTATTGTAGGGTCTTTACCTTACAATATAAAGCACCTTGAGCCAACTATGGTTTGGTGCTATATGAATAAAATAGGATTGAATGGAACTGCAAACATATCATTACTCATAGCTTTCTGAATCAACTCTTTTTATTTTTAACTGATGATTCAGAAATGTAGTATCCTAAAACTGAAATCAGGATATTTGGTTTTATTTTTAAAGTCAGTTTATGTTGAAGTCTCTGACTAATTGCCAACGTTGGCTTGATCTATAATCTCAGTAAACATTTTCCTGATGAGTTTATGGTCTCCAGTCGCTATCTTAATTCTCATTGAATACACTGTAATGCTCATTTGATACATTATGGTCCCCATTAGAGTTAAAAAGGACTATAAAGACAAGTAGAGGCTGGTTACCATAATGACAAATAATACCCATACGAGATCTAGGTTAAAAAAATCCTGCTAGCAACATCCATCTTTTATGTACGTCTGTGCTGAAGCCTCACATCTTATAACTTTCTTCCACTTTTGTCTGCTGATGAAAGGCTGTTTTTTTTTTGTTTTTTTTTTAAATTTTTTTTTTAAGTGAGATACTTTAAAAATTTAGTTCTGTTTTTTTCTGACAGGACTGCATCTTTGAATTATTACCCCCTCCACTGTACGCTTAATTGTTCTCTGTCTCCATTTGTACATAATTTTGCGGTAATAGAAGCTGGATTTTGTGTTTCAGTGGTGAAAGTTCTGCTCTTATTAAAGATACTCGTGTAAACTGGGTTTCAACTATTTAAACTGTGCAACGAATCCAGTGTTTCATGGCTCCAGAGCCCCACCAGCAGACTGTCAGCGTTTTTAAATGTGTCTCTTTAGTACGGATCATAAAATTTAACCCAGCACAGGAAATCCTGATGGACACTGACACTGATGTTGTCAACATATTATGATTTTTATTACTTTAGTTCTTTTTAAAATGCAATTTGGTGTTAAGATGAAATCTTAAAAGCTCTAGAATAGTTTCATACTTTTATTTAATTTATTGTGTTCTTGTTTTTCATAAATGAAACTTTCTATTTGCCTGAAATATCTCATTTTTTTCTCTCTGCTGTTATTTTATATAGAAACTCATGGTTCCCAGAGGTCTGTTTTCCCTGATTCTTTCTGTCGAGCTATGAGGTTGATGGGGTTTTCCCCTCATATTATCTAGGTGATGGGATCTGTAAAATTTGATGCAGATATCTATGATCCTCAGAGGATGACAAGCAGCCCAGTCATTTTCCCATACTTTTTATTGGCTCGCTTTCACTTTTCCATCCACGATGAGAATGCCCGGAGGTCAGAGAAGGCATGGCAGAGTTGTTTGTGCAGCAGATACGTGATCACCGTATTTGCATGTCACCTTTACTCTGCTTAGCGTCGTTACAGAGCAGTGAAGCATATCAGAGCAAACACACTTTATTACCTATATAGCTTTAAATGAAACAACAGTGGAGACCAACAACTTGTCTTATAGCTTAAAGTGCACTAATCATAAACTACTGATACACTACACAGAGGGCTATTAATGTTGATGATATGGTCTCCTCACAGTTTTCTCAGATTTCTTTTTCTCTGTGGAAAAAAGGGGGAGGTTATCCTCACCTATCCCAGCTGTCACTGGGTGGAATTAGGGTACAGAGATCACCAAGGATACATAGTTAACTGAAAAAACAACAACATTTTAATTAGCTAAAATAAGAATAAAAACTTAATCTTTGAAAAAACAAACAACTGAAACCATTTATGAGCTTAGAAAGCAACAGTGAATGTCATTTAGTTCCAGTGGATTCTAGATTCAAAGTATCTCCAAATCTGAGCAACTAACACCTAAACATTCCACATCAGGGACGTCAAACTACACGGTGGGCCACTTTGATCGTATCAATCGTATCAGCGAATCAACCCTTTCTGTCAGAATAAAGACATTTCACTCAACATTTAATCCCTGATAACTCTTAATATCAGAAAAAGAAGTCCAGTTTCAACAGTACATTTCAACTTTTCTACATGACAAATGTGTTAAATTAAATAGATGTTCTAGTTAATCACAGAAAATATAGTAAATCTTGAAAAACAGGAACATTTTTGTCATTTTCCTGTGTATCTGTTGTATGAATGGCAATGGAGAAGGTTTTGTCAGTAGGGAAACCTGGAAAACTTCTCAAAATACAGTCAGAAGTTCCTAATTTATACACATTTTCCAAAACCTTCTAGGATTGGAGGAGTTGCTGGGCTAATTCCGGCCCCCGGGCCTTATGTTTGAAACCACTGTTCTAGATGTATGAACAGCACTACTCTTTAAACATGAATACATTTAATTAGGTGATAAACTTACCTTTCAATAGGTTATCAATAAAGGGTTGTAAATATTAATAGTATATTGCAGAAGTGTGTAGCAACCGTGTGGTTAGAGCAGGTCGTCTACTACAGTAAGGGGAAGGTTGGTAGTTTGATTCCCCCCTGGATGCTCCAGGCTGCATGCTAAAGTATCCCTGAGTTACTCCTCATATGAGTGTGAATGTGAACTTAGATGTAGGGCATTAATGGATACTTTTTGGCTGCTCTCTTATCCACAAGGGGGCGCTACACAAGTCCCTCCACACATTTTTTGTTATAGCAAATGTTACGCCAGATACCTTCCTGATGCAGCCCCAAAGGGATTTGTGTCTCTTCCCGGGATTGAACTAATATCTTCCACTTGTTAGGTGAATGTGTAAAGATATTACAAAGCTTTATATATAAGGCTGAATATTAGAAAGTGGCATCCTTTCTGGCATGTCATGTTGGTTCTCTTCTTTTAAAATAGATAGATGCTGCTGCTTTACTCTGTAACTGCGTTCTGCTCTATAGAAGCTTCTTAAGTGTTTCTTAAGAGAATTTCGGTGACCCATTATGGCTTCTGTCCAGTAGTGTAGTATAGCTCTCTGAGCTGTGATAGTCACAGTCTTATCAGTGTGGACAGTCAGCTGTAATGCTGCACAGATAAGTAAATGAGAATGACAACATCTGTCAGTCAAAGCAAACACACGTGACCGAGGCTGATGTGAGTTAATCGGCTATTTTTAAACGTGATAAGGTTCCATTTTTATCAGCCGTGACACATGCCGTCACAAGTCATGAGGCTCAGCCCCTAAAGAGCCAGTGTGTAGCAATGCGTATATTACACATTAAAGTGAAATGAATACCGATGAGTGTGGTTTAAAGCTGCTGTTTCCAACTGTCTTTCCAGCCGTTATCCAGACGCAAAGGTGATCAACTTTGGCACATGGTTCATCTTCAGCTTCCCCATCGCCATCATCATGCTGGTTCTCACCTGGCTGTGGCTGCACTTCCTTTTCCTCGGCTGCAAGTGAGTGCCCGTTCGAGGATCTTTGTGTGTGTGCTGTGTTGCTAGTTGCTGTGCTAATGGTCACAGGCAGGGGTGTGATTACAGAGGTGGGTCTCCTACTTGCCCACATCTCCATGTTGTCATTATGGACTCATGGTAATCCTGCTGCCTGTATGTTGTTGAGGCTACAGCTTGAAAAGCACAAAGCGACCGTATCAGGTCACCGTGTGGTTGATCTTGTTGTTGCTGTCTGTGTGTTCAGCTTCAGAGAAACCTGCTCACTCAGTAAGAAACGCAAAACCAGGAGAGAGATGCTGTCAGAGAGGAGGATCCACGAGGAGTACGCAAAGCTGGGACCCATCAGGTGTGTGCCAGAGCTGAAACGATGCAAAATAATTTCCCGAAATTCCAACTCTGATGTCAACTCTTCCACTTTTTATGTATATTTAAAGGACTAAATTCACCTGTGTGTAAATATAAGCTATGCATTTGCATCTTACTCACGAGCCTAGACGTGACATTTTGTCCCCATCGTGTTGTCACTCATGTAATTGTTGCTGACGCGCTTTTGTGGATTGTGTGTGCAGCTACCCAGAGGTGGTGACAGGTGTTTTCTTCATCCTGATGACACTGCTGTGGTTCACCAGAGAGCCTGGCTTTGTGCCCGGCTGGACGTCGCTCTTTGAAAAGTAAGTACTGATAATGTCGCGCCGGATCACCACAAACGTTCAGAAGTGTTAGTGGTCAGACACTTTAGGGAAGCACTGGTTCTCCGTAACAAATACACACCCTGTCACATAGAGTAGGTATAATAGACACTTAGTAAGGAGTGCTTATGCTCTTTTCATACACCATATTTTTGATTTTTGGCCTCTGTTAGAGTACTTTTGCATTATCTGTTTTATATCTGTGTATTCTTAATTTCTCTCTCAGGAAAGGCTACAGGACTGATGCAACGGTGTCTGTTCTTCTGGGCTTCCTCCTCTTCCTCATCCCTGCCAGGCGGCCCTTCTCTTCCTCCTCTTGCTGTAAAAACTCAGGTCAGCACTCGAGCACCTTTGGGTTGTCTCATCAGGGCTCCATTTGGTGGCTTTAAAACATATTGAATAATAAAAAAGGGCTCAGTGATGTTGTTCAGCTAGCTTCGTTAACATTCGTATACTACCTCAGATTATTTTAACAGCACATTACAGATGTTGTGAGCCATTCATTTGAGATTTGGTAAAATAAATGACTTTTCAAGTGTTTGTCAACCACAAGTATTACATGATATTATTCCCCCAGATCCTGCTCTATTGACATTTTTTTCTGTCAATTTAAAATATTAGATGATGATTCAGAGTCTGACCCACTGGCTCCCATGATCACCTGGAAGGACTTCCAGAGACTCATGCCGTGGGAGATCGTCATCCTGGTTGGTGGAGGCTATGCACTGGCAGCGGGCTGCAAGGTACTACGAATATATGTCTGTGTGTTCTTGTATTACTCTACTGCTCTGGCATCATAGCATCTGGGTAATCTGAATCTGCGATCCATTTTCACCATTATAAATTTCTTGATTACTTTGATGGAGTTAATGTGATTTCAACACGTATCTACAAGAGACTGTAGCTATAAAAGAGAAGAATCATTTCACATATTATTACATTAGGTAATGGTGGGGATATGAACAGCATGTAGAAAGCTGATTAATGTTGCGTGTGTGTGTAGGTGTCCGGCCTGTCAGTGTGGATTGGCAGACAGCTGGAGCCCATGAGTGGTCTTCCTCCCTGGGCGGTCACCCTGCTAGCCTGCCTGCTGGTTTCTGCGGTCACCGAGTTCGCCTCCAACCCAGCAACTCTCACCGTCTTCCTGCCCATCCTGTCTGCGCTGGTACGACATATTCTCTTTCATATCGCAACACCTGTTCCTCATTAATGATCATAAAAATGTCATAAATCATTAAAAACACTCACATAAATGACCTGGAGGATATTCAGTCTAACAGGTCTGCACTAATGTGCTGCTTGAAAATACTTTTTCATTTTTAAACTGTGCTAATTACTTCTGATGTGGGCCACGAATTTGAATAATCTTTACCAGGTGGTCTAAATAGTACTGGTTACATAACCATTACATAAGTGCGTGCGTGTAACAGTGCAAACAATGTAAAGCTTGAGGCAAGTGGCACTGATTGTGAGGCCGAGTTCTCTTTTTATATACATATAGATATCTAAAACATATGGAAGCCCGTTTCCGCCACTAAATAAAAACAAAGAAGCTAGTATCCATAACTCGAAATTTCGAGTTACTTTTCTCAAAATTTCGAGTTACTTTTCTCAAAATTTCGAGTTACTTTTCTCAAAATTTCGAGTTAGCTCTGCCAATCAAAAATATACGTGAATGAGGTCACTTTCTTGTTACCCGGAAGCATATGGCGCAGAGGACCGCACACTCAAAAACGGATCCCAACAAATTGGCGCTTTCGCGAGTATGTTTGCTGATAGTAACACCATGTGATTCAGCCAATAACACAGGGATTTCATCATTTGTGAAGCCAGGCTGAAAACACTCAGCAATCTGTGCATTCACGACTGGATGTAATACTGGTAGCTTAGCTGTAGCATTTGTAGCTGAGGGCTTCAGCTTCCGGGTAACAAGGAAATGACGTCATTCACGTAGATTACTGATTGGCAGCGCTAACTCGAAATTTCGAGTTACTTTTCTCAAAATTTTGAGTTAATAAATCGAAATTTCGAGAAAATAACTTGGAATTTTGAGTTATGGATCCTTTTTTTTTTTTGTATTGGCGGAAACGGGCTTCCATAAAAACAACCTGTGTTATTTATACTCTTATACTATACTGGGATAGCAGCACAAACACATGTAAGAGTAGGGGAAAAATATTTGTGCATCTGCACATTATGACCCTTTTACTCAGAACCCCCCCCAAAAACTGCTGTACTGGCAATAATCCATTTTAGCTGTCAGTGGTGACGTTTTCTCACCAGTACGTCACAAGCCATTTTATTGCAGAATGGCGCCTGTTCCTCGTGCACTTACTCATAAAGTGCACATCAAGGCTCTTTTTATTTCACAGCAGGTGCCATAATACTTCACCTCTGTCCAGTTGTTAACTGATGATGTATGAACCCTGCTTCCGGCTCCAAACTACACTGCATTCATTAAGGCTAAAGTCTTTTTTTTTTAACATGTTTTAATGATTTTTGTCTTGTTCTATGTAATCTCAACCGGCCCTTAAAATATAGTCAGTGATGTCTGTCGGCTTCTGTGGGTTTTTATTACCACTCTTGTTGCATGTTTTAAAGTTCAGTTTAAAAAAAAGAACTAAAAAAAAAACAACCTTAAAATGCTTACCATTGTAACAGCAGATAAAATTGTACATGTGCAATTTTTTTTTTATTTTTCCCCACATTGCAAAAGTATGACATCATAGCGACAGGATGGGTCAGTTGTGACGTTAATTCTAGACAAACATTTTTATGATTATATTATGTGAAAATGTTGTTTTTAAGTGTCATATCAACTTTTGTAGCAGTTGGTAACTCTGACCTTCTCTTTCTCCCATTTGTTAAATTTTTCTTTATCATCCTTTTTTCTTTTCTCTTCCCTCCTTCTACATTTTTCCGAGTTATCTATAACCTCTGTACTCCCAACCATTTCACCTCTCCTCTTCGCACTTGTCTTTTTTCTTCATTACTCTCTCTTTACCCCCTTTGTTCTTCTTCATTGCGTACTTCTCTGTCCAGTCGGAGACTCTGCACATCAACCCCCTCCACACTTTGATCCCTTCCACCATGTGCGTGTCATTTGGGGTCATGCTTCCAGTGGGGAACCCCCCCAACGCCATCGTCTTCAGTTACGGCCACGTGCAGATCAGGGACATGGTACGACACACAAACACACACTCACTGTCCCACAATCTTCTTGCACCTGCGGAATCAAAAGACTTCCGGGAACAGCGTATCCAATTCGAGGCTCTTTTTATTTCGTACTATGTGGCAAACAGAAACTCTTGATGCTTACTGAAGTAATTTTTCTCCTCCTCATCTCCAGGTCAAAGCAGGTTTTGGGGTGAATCTGATTGGCGTGGCAGTGGTAATGTTGGCCATCACCACCTGGGGGGTTCCACTCTTCAATCTGACTGAGTTCCCAGCCTGGGCACTGGCCAGGAATGTCACTGGGAGCTTATAACTAACAGTGGGCAGGTGCTGGTGGTACAAAGCGGGGATGAACTCAAAAACAGATGAGGAAGAGACTGGGCAAGTGTTGCGATTGCTCAGAATTATACTGATTAAACAGACCTTAAAAGAAGAACATGGATGTGGTGAGAAGGAGAAGAAGTGGAGAAACAACCCTCACCAGCTGCTTAGATATACTATTATATACTGGCCATACTGGTGTGTTACAAGGAATGTTAAACGCCTTTGGCCACTGGAGGACATTAAACTCCAACTGAAACGTTAAAAAATCAAGAACTGATTTAGTTTTTTTGATTTGTAGTAGAAGAAAAATGATAAGTTACAGTTTTACAGTAAACCTGAAATACATTTTCAGATCTACAACATCCTTTCATTTCACTGTTTTTAGATAGAAATAAGCTACATAAGGCCACTGTAGACAAGTCTCTTTTTATTGCATGTTTGCTGAACTTAAACATTTCCAATGAAATATACTTTTTACAACTAAATTGAACACATTTCAGCATTTCTGGAAAAAATCGGTCTTGTCTTTCGTGTAAGAGGGAAGAAGTGGTTGCTGGATTAAAGCGAGAAAAGAGCATGAAAAGAGAAATCTACCGTGGCTGCCAGTGTACTGTATATGTAGAGCTACTGTACTTTTTACGTTGAACACCGTGGGCCTTCCTTACACATTTCATGCACATTCTTACCAAAGTTTCTGAAGCTGCTTTTGTGTCCTAAAATGCTGTGAACGTTACAATTCTTGTTGCTACATGTTACTCGAACACTGCAGTGCCTTTTACAGTGCCTTGTGTTAATGAATTTACACGCTACTTTAACATGACCTACTATCAAACTTCTTATCCCAACAGTGTTCATGTCTTCCTGTGATGTCAAAGCACACTCCACCCTCATCCTCACCCTGGTTGCGGTAGTTTTAGTCAGTTTTGCTTAGGAAGATTCATAAAATGAATGATGTGCACCTGGCAGCCATAACAAGAGCAGCTTAAATGGTAAATACTAAATAAGGGGGCTTCCTTTAGCATATCTAGAGATGCCCTGGTGGTGACCAGTCGGCAACCCCCTGGGACCCACCGCTAGGAAAAATATTCCCTGACTCCACCAGCCATCTGGCAAATAAAAGTGTGACTCCTAGTGTATCACAGACATGATACGTGAGTTTCTGAAATGTCTTACATCATCAGTGTGACCTCCCCCCCCCCCCCAAATTGTAAAGAAATTGCACAGTACATTTTTAAGCAAAAAAAGAAAAATCTGATGTAGCAAATATGGCACAATTTAAATCTCAGATATTCAAATGATTATTTTATTAATTAACAATAATTGTCAGAAGGTTCAATAAAGTCCATTTTCAAAAAATCAGGTTAATGTGCCCTTTAAAAGTGTGTCAGTTTTAATGTTACCTCAGAAGACCAGCTGGAAGCACAGGACCACGGTTCTTTTACTTCCATGAAGGCCAAGGAAAAATGATCAGAAAGGCATAAAAGTTGGGGTTTTTGTGACTACTCGACTGCAACCAGCCTTTTTACCTTTCTCCTTCAATCACATAACATAACGAAGTTTAGAAAAGATGTATTTACGCTAAAGACTTGAGCTGCCTTCAGTTACTTTTTGCTCGACCTATGCCAGAACTTTCTTTTCCTAATTGCAGAAGCTTATAGACCAACTCTGGTCATTACCCAGTGAACCCAGCAGGGTGTTTGTCTTTGTCTCTGCGCTCCTGATTTGCATTCATGTCACATGTTGAAAGGATCTGGAAATTTTTAAAGGTAGATCAAGTCGAACAAGATAATTTACCTACTTATTGAAGTATGAGCTTTAACTGTGGCGCTCATGTTAGTCAAACATTAACAAAGGATCTTTATGAAATACAGAAAGCTTTTTTAGTAACTGCAGAAAAATTGGTTTCACGAAATCGTTCACTTGTCGCACCATAGCGTGACCGCTTTTTGTACTTTTTCATTGTCTCCTGGGAGGAGCAACATTTCTCCTGGCATGTAAAGAAAAAAAATGAAATGCCACTGTGGGAGGCCGCAGACTCCCTCTGGGTACTGGTTCTTTAATGCAGCACGCAAAGAAAGCATTTAAGGAAAAGACTGTGCAAGCAAGGAGTGGAAGGGTGTAGTAGTTTGTTCAATCAACTGTCAAATCACAAAAAAGGTTTGCACAGAACACTCACTGTACTGTGCAAAAATGTAAAATATATGCCTTTATATATTTGTACACAGATTTTAAGTGTCATTAGTCACTTTTTTTTTTTTTAATATCACGGCATTGTAAGTACAGTATGGGCCTTTAGCGTAGCCTCAATCAGAAGCATGTCTTTTTCTTGTGTAATTTATTGACTTCTCCTGAAGGTTTCGTACATCTCAGTCGTGTTACAGCAGTGACCTTTGACCCAGGGGCCACGCTCTTCTGTAAATACTTTAAAGACTTGTAATATAAGCATACTATGTCCTTGCCTGTTTCAAATGAGCTGTAACATTCTTAAGTTTTGTTTGACCCTGATAGTGCATTCATATCCAGCCACAACACAACCTAGGAGTCAAGATGATCCAATATTACTTCATGTGCAACAATAAAACCACTAAAACCACTCTGTTGTTTTGATTTATTCTTGAACGACACAAGTCATTCAAGCTTTCAAGATTTTCAAAAAATGAGAGTAAAGAGTTTAAATCTCCACTATCAGATCAGCTCTTATTTGCAAATCACATATTTTTAAGAAAAACACCAGGCAGACGCAAAAGCAGAACAGATTCTCTGTTCTGCTGAGAGAAATACGTGTTAGGGAAAAAAATTGTTTTGCTTGAAGAGAACCACAGAAACATTAATATTGGACAGTGTTGTGAGAACTAATGGCAACAGGTTGAATGTGAGACTTCAGAATTCCAGCAGGAGGTAATGATAGTAAAATCTGTCCAAAATGACACGTTACTTTGAGGTGAAATCCTACTGGACTCCATAACTCTAGACTCTTTAGCATTTCTGGGGATGGAAGATATGAGGATTTTCAAACAGGTCCCTTGTGCTGCCACTTGTATTTCCTAAAGCAGCCTTTATTTTTAAAAATAAATAACATTATTAGTTTGATCTTCACGCACTCTGTCCGCAACAAAGCCACAAGCTCCTGTCCAAGTCCTGCACCTCAGCAAACCCAGGCCAACTTGCAGCTCTTGATGGTTTCTAGGTGATTAGGATGCCCCCTGGGGGCCTTCAGCAGGTGTGAATCCCTCTGTCTGCATCTTCTCCTTGTATTTCAGGAAGTCTCTCCTTTTGGTAAAATACTTCACCTGCAGGGGAGAATGAAAAGGAGCAAGAAGCTACTGAAGGCTGACAATCTTGTTGCTGCTTAGGTTCTTTAAAATGTTCTCTAAATGTCTACATTTAACTTAAAGTTTCCAAAATTGTCCAATAAACACTGTCGGCTGCTCATCTGTGACACTGCTATCGACACTATCTGCAACCCTAACTTCAACCATTAATAAAAAAGATGGGATATTTTACCCACTGGGCCGGGCATTTGGCCTCAAATTCGCTCTGGAACCTCTGGCACGATGCAACATTGTCATCATTATCATCCAAACACTTCCAGAGATGATCCCTGGCATCCCAGCAGGTCTTCCTTTCTGCTGAGTTTGGAGCTGTCATCACTGCCCCAAACACAAAGAGAAAATTAATCATCAATAAAACAGAAATTTTAATAGCTAATGACTTAGCACAGGTAAACTGTTAAAATATAACAGTTTCTCTACCACAGAAATCTATTCTAGTCAGGAAAGTCCCCTCATCCATATAACAGTTAATCTAAGCTTTGTATATACAGTTGGGTAAACTTTACCTTCACATATTGTCCAGGTTTTCACAACTTTCTGTGTTCACACTGAAAAAACAGCCTCAAAAAGAACTTGCACATCTTCTAAGCCTGCTTTAATACCAGACTGCAACCTTACACAACAACAGGTGCTGTGGCAAAAAGTCAGACAACAATTAATTTCCGGTATTTGCCAAAAATGACTATATTTCATCTGTTGTAAATGACTGGACTAACTGATTGGATATAATGTGGGTGCAAATACAAAGAGTCATAAAAATACTTGCAAAATAATCATTATTTTTTATATATAACACCTTTATAAATCCTCTTGAATACAGTTTATTTACCAATATAAGCAAACATATTGGGCACTAAAAAAGCAGAGAAATATTAGAAATGACTTTTGTGGCACCACACCGGTAGCTGCCAAACCAACTTCACCTGTATAAACTTAGCTAAACGTCACTCACTGAATAAAAACGCGGAAACCTCTCAGAGCACGTCTCCCTTCAGTCTCCCGCGTTCACTCCATAAAGCCCGACCACCCGCACAGAGCTACTTGTACTCCACAAACGACAGACAGACTTTTGTAACCTGCTCGGGTGTTTGTAGCGTAGAGCAAAGTGAAGGACGCTCACAGAGGCGCTTCCTTGTCGCGCCGTGATGACGTTCGGACGTAGCTACTGAAATGTACCAGGTGATGGCGCCATTGTTAAACCAAAGAAGCGCGAGGACGACAGGTTTTGAAGGTTTTTTTTTTTGTATATTAATGTAATATTAAGTAATTCATCCGTTTAATTAAATTGTATTTTTAAACTGTGTTGCTTGTGAGGCAGGTTTTGTCAGGGTGGTATGACATCTCTCTCTCTCTATATCTATATATTACAGGACGGTATTTCCTAAAGGAAGCAACATGTGAGTGATTGATAGCAAATTTTCCACTGATAGCATTTATTTTTCTATTCTACCCACTGTAAAACGTTCACATCTTTTTTATATTTTTATTTATTTATTTATTTATTTATTACACTGTCCAAATGGTAATATGTGCCAAATGCAGTGAGGTGTTACAGTGGTGTCTGGACAGAAGAAATCATTGGACTAGAAAATCGTTAAAGAGAAGTGGACTCTTTGAAACAGGCCACTTGGGTTTTAGAGAAAACCACAGGACAGAGACAGCTGATGAATTATAAGCGCTGTATTTGACACTCTTGGATCGCTAGATTTTCTTTTTGAGTTGTCTCCAACAGTGGGTTGGCATTTCTAGTTTAGGTTTTAAGGTGGTTTTATTCTTATTTGCCAGATAAGTCTTTTAGTATTGTTATTGACAAGTCAGTCCTCAGGGAAGAAAGTACCTCCAGTCTAGTTTTATGAAGCTGCCATGCCAGATAAAACCCACACAGACACAGGGAGAACCTGTTGATCGGTTTGGGATTTTTCAAACTGTAGATGATTTCTCTCAATTTCATTTTTTTTTCATTTTCTTATGCATTTGTAAAGATATGAGGGGAAAAAGACTCTGTCTCATAATGGCAAAAAAAAAAAAAAAATCCCTCCAAAAAATTCTGTTTCCTGGATCCAGATCCAGATTAACTTCAAAACTTAAACATTTTAAGTGTTAAAGCCATAAGTGTGAGTAATCCTGATAACAAACAGACTGAGCGAGACAACAAAACCTCCTTGGCAAAGGTAGGAATGCTGCTAGTTGCAACTTGGTTTGGAATAGTATAATGTCAGTAAACACAGGACCACAGGAAACCCCAGCTGTGACCGTGGGTAATTTTGCTAAAACTTTGAGTCTGTTTGTATGGGAGGTCATGAATTTATTCATACCTCCATATTATCCGTGGAAGCCTCAGCAAACGCTAAGTGAATGTAATGATTTTTTGTGTATGTGTGTGCATGTGTGTCTTAGTGGGAAATGCGTGTTGTTGATTAACTCTCCTTTTTCTTTCCTCCCTCAGCCACTGTGATGGAGAATAGCCCCACTGGTTGCCATGGCGCCCAGCAGAAATCCACCCTAGTTGGTGTGTAGACTGAAGGGAATGAAAAACACAAGCACCCCCGATGCAAGGGTGAGAGGCTCACCCTGTTCTGGGGAAAGTAAGTGTTTGTGCGTGTCTTGAGTGCGTTTCTTCAGAGACAGAACTTCATTCACTATTTATGGCACAAACCATTTACTGACCTCACGTCTGGTGTGTTACTTCCTCTGTTAATGAGGGGTTTTCATTTGAGCTTACTTCATTACACAGATTTCAGCAGGTATAGAGCAGCTCTCTGGAAGTGCGTGGAAAACCAATAAATAAACGAGGGGCTGTGATATTCAAAAAAGTCTTAAAGTGGCTAAAATTGTCTGCAATTACACTACACTACTAAAATAGTTCCATTACAGTGTGATGAGTTCATTGATTGGATTTTTGTTGACACACAAGATGCATATTTCATGCTATCATAGAAACATCAACAACTCACATTGACTCACATTGAACCAGTGCTGTAAGATAAAGTCCTAATATCTAAAAAGAGAGCCTGTTTCATGTGGGAGGAATCCTATGCATTTGCCATGAGCTTTATCCCACCAGGCTCTAACCCTCCGCCAAATCTTATGGTAAACATGCTTGTCGGCTTATGTAGCTCCTGTGCAAAAGTAACTCAGCTTAAAAAATGCATTAGGCTCCAAGGCAAGCTGCAAAGTTTTGAAGATGCGTTGTAAATCTCTGAGTGATGAATAATGAGTGTCTCCCTCATGTCTGTAATTTGTGACTCGCAGTTTTGCATCCTTATTTCAGTTGACTGTGGACTTACGATGACTCGTTTCATCTGGGACACACACTTATTAAGAACTAAAGGATTTAAGAATCAAAAGCTGGATTCAGAGATTAGAGCTAAATAGTTCAATAGATTTTATTTGAGAATCAGAGGCAGTTGAGTGCAGCAGAGTGGTTCAGGCAGCTGAGATTGCTGGAAGCAAACCATACATGAGGCTCAACCCCTTATCAAGCAGGATCCATACAGACCTAATGGACTTATTTTGTCATTTTAGCTATAGAATTAAAGAAATCAATCTCATCTTTCAGGAAATTTCTGACTTTTAGCAAAAATTGTAACAGAATTGCAGTTATTTTAAGAGTGCTTACAAAATGGGCCTGCTGGTGAACCCATGATGAATAAAGGGTTAAATTAGTCTGACTTGCAATTTGAAAGATGGTAGTGGATGAGACAGAGGGTTAATTAAAGAATTTAAAAAAAACTAGGTTTAAGTTTAAAATATTGTTGACAATACCAACAGGGTGCCTGGTTCTGCCGGAGGTTTCTTCCTGTTAAAAGGGAGTTTTTCCTTCCCACTGTCGCCAAAGTGCTTGCTCAGAGGGGACCATATGACTGTTGGGTTTTTCTCTGTATGTATTGTGTAGGGTCTACCATGCAATATAAAGTGGCTTTAGGCAACTGTTGTTGTTATTTGGCACTGTATATATCAAATTGAATTGAAATTGAATACCATAAGATTTCTGCCGCTTGGTTGTATTGAACAATGTGGTGGAGAATTAAGAACCATGTTGTACTGTATACACACTGCAAGAGCTTAATTACTGAATGAGTCTTTGAGCTCTAAACTTCACACGAGTTGAAGTTTAGACTTCACACGGTGAGAAACAGGGAGTGCATGTCACGATCCTGGGTCTTATGACCCAGTGTTTTGAGTTTTAGTTCTTTTGATGTTTATAGTGTATGTTTAAGCTCATTAGGTTTCCTATGTGCATTTGCTTATTAGTTCCCCCTTGTGTTTTCAACCCCTGTGAAGTCTCCCTTGCCCTTCGTGTGTTTCATGTCTGTGTGTCTTATGTTGTCAGGTCTGCGTCTCATTATATTTCCTATGTTATTTTGAAGGGGTCCTGTGTTCCTATGTTCAATGTTTTTAGTGTTACTCTCTCCTTGTGACGTCGTTGTGTTCATGTGTGTCAGCTGTTTCTCCATGTGTTCCCACTTCCCTCATTATCCTCCTGTGTGTATTTAGTCCGTGTGCTTTCAGTCATTCTTTGTCAGGTCGTCTGCTCATCCACGTCACAACTTCAGGAATCTATGTCAGTTCACCATGTTTAAGGTTTTTTCATGTTTAGTTTTAGTTCACCCAGTTTAGGTTATTGTTTAGTTTCACCAATGCCCTTTTGTTTGTACCCCTTTTTGCTAGCCTCAATAAACGGCTTGTTTTTTGTTAACTCCACGCCACGTTCAGTTTTTGGAGTCTGCGTTTTGGGTCCTTTTGTCAACACATACAGTCTGCCCTCGCCGGACTGTGACAGTGCAAAGCCACAGCCATGGAAAGCACTGTTGGATTAAGATCTGAAACTAATACACAACACAGAGCAACAAATATGGAGGCAAAACAGAAAAACACAAACATTCAGGAACACATCTTGTTTTAAAAGTAGAATGGGAGGCAGAGCATTTTGGCTCCTCTTCTGTGGAACCAGCTTTCACTTTGGATTTGAGGCTGAGACTGGCACCCTGTCTGCTTTTTAATTTGTTTTCTTTTTTGATAAAGCAGAATCAAAGCAGAGCCACGGCAGATAGCCGTCCTTCCCTGAGCGTTGGGTCTGCTGGAGGTTTCTTCCTGTTAAAAGGGAGTTTTTCCTTCCCACTGCTGCCACGTGCTTTCTCATAGGGGGTTGTCTGATTGTTGGGGTTTCTCTGTATTATTGTAGGATCTTTACATATAATATAAAGAGACAAATGTTGTTGTGATTTGGTGCTATATAATAAAACTGAATTGAACTGAAGTGAATTTTAATTTGCAGTGCAGTCACAGGCAGCATTAGAGTTCAGACTGGCTTCTTGAGAAAACTTTGTTTCAATAATGAGTGCAGGCTGAAAAACAGAGGTCCACACATCTGATGACGCCACACTTCATGCCATGTTAAAAACTAAACCTCATTCACAGTGACCCTTTGCACTTAAAAACCACTGCTTTCTGCAAAAATTAGGAACTCCAAATGAAGTATACTGTACCTCTCGGCCCAATTATAATCTGCCCCCTATATACCCTCTCCCTGCAAACTCTCACTCTCATTCTCATGGAAGGTCTGCCACATTATGTGCTGCTTCAAACCAAATAACCTTAAATGGAAGTGGGTTATAAAGCCAAGGCTTAGTAACTGCATTCTGTGAAGGAGCAGAGCTGCTTTTAGATCCAACACGGAGGGCTGGGTCTGCAATAAACTAAATGAAGCGCCATTCCTGAAACGTGTGTATGTTTTTGAAAAAGCGCTTCATATTTTATTTATTTATTTGTTACAAATTGTGATAATAAGCAAAAAGAAGACAAAATGTTATGAACCACTGAATAAAGATTAAATGGAGCAGGCACATTGCTGTGATCGTGATCTGTCCATATGAAGTTTTTGTTTCCAGAAGAATCTCTCCTACCCCACAATTAAGAGATGTGACTACACATCAAAAATACATCGGGCTATTATGAAAGTTTTAAAATGTTTAAAAGAGAAATAAAGCAGAGCTCAGAGGTTTGGAAGGTTTGTGCTTTCATGAATATTCATTTCCTCCTCTTTTTTGCTCTTAAATGACCTGGCTGTTTTTGACAGTTGTATCATTTTGTGTGTGTGTGTGTGTGTGTGTGTGTGTGTGTGTGTGTGTGTGCACACTCCACATACAATGTGGGTCATCTCTGGAATTTGAAGCTTAATTCTATGGGGTCAACCACTTGGGTAATGTAGGCTCTCACCACTTTCATTTGACTCTGATAGATCTCAAAGTTATTTTCTCATTCTGTTTGAAAGTCTTGCTTTCATTTTTTTTTTAAATGAACTGGTGAGGTGGTTGATCCATTGTGTCATTTCAAAGCTATTAAAAGCACTAAAGCATTTCCTCTTCCTCCTACTGCAATGTTGTCAGCAGCAGAAGCACCATCTGATCTGGCAACAGATTCTTTGCGGAGAGAACCAGAAATGTGAGCAGCGACCGTTAGATTGGAGCAGTGTGATGTATTATCCATTCACAGTTGTCAGGAATAATGCCACAAATAGAATTTAAAAAAAGCTGCACCAGTGGAAGAAGTACTTTTTCTATATTTTTAATGCATGCTTTAAATTGTATGAGCACCTGTTCCTTTGGGGTGACCATCAGTCTGCTGTCACCTGTCAGTCAGTGTCACTTCGGCCTGTATGTCAAGAAGAGGTTTACAGTACTTGTGACAAGACAGTTAGGTTTAAAGTCAGTTCTAAGAGCAGTTTAAAAGGGATTATCAGATATAATGTGCACGCTGTCTGTAAGCTAAACTTTAAAAATTTTATCCTTGCTTGTGATTTTTAAATATTGCAATGAAATACATCTTGCAACAGAAGAAGCCTCTTGGATGAGAGTTGAAACACCTTCAAGAACTTAAAAATGTCCAGTCGCTTTCTTTCAAAGCTCTTTAGACTAGCAGGACTTGGATGACTGAGAAACCTACAGAGACATTTCACTAAAGCTGTTTTCTCTTTGTTCTTTCTGTTTTAAATAGTCCTATTTAGCATTATTATCACTTTAACGCTCAGATCAATCTATTGACGTTAAAGGAGAGTCTTTATACTGTACTTTCTATTTTTTCACTGTATTCTTCTATGATAGATTTTATGATTGGGCAGATGTGATTTTGTCTCTAGGCCATTAATCTGTCCAAATATCCTTAATGAATCTTTCAGCTACCAGTCTGATTCTTGTTCTCCTGCTCTCACTGTGTGCCTCTATCTTTCTGTGACCAGTGGCGTGTCTAGAAAATTTTTGTTGGGGGGGCCAGGTAGGGGCACAGATTTGGAGAAGGGTGGCAGATTTAATTGGCAGATAATGTTTAAAAAAAAAATTCTACCAACCCTTAACCATAATTCAATAATCCTATAAACCTAATAACCAAATGCACTTTTAACTCTTATTAGAATGAGATTTTAACCACTACGGTGCAAAGTTTTTAGATACTGCGTTGATAAAGTACAAGAGATACAATCAGTGCTTTGTCAGTGTTTACTCAGCATTCAAGGACATCAATATTTGCATAGTATTTTTACTGACATATAGTGCACATATGTTTTGGGCAAAAACATTTTTGAAAATTAAAATACGAACATTTGTAACAAACAATTGACAAATTAGCCAATGCCAATGCAAAACTTTATCTGCCTGTTAAAAAAAGAAGATAATCTTCTCACAAACTGGTGTTTGATTTTGAAACAGGAAAAAAGTGGGGAAACAAATGAAAAGACTAATATTTGAATAAAACCTGAAAGCAAGTAAATACTTTCTATGCTGCCTTATGGTAAACTTTGGTAATATTGATAAAGAACAACACTGGCTGATGATAAAATACAGTCAGCTGGCATGGTGACACTGGCAGTATTAACCTGCAGGGCTGGACTGGGACAAAAAAATTGGGCATTTTTACTACAGACCGACCCACCAGGTAGTAAAGCCATAAAGACTTTGACTGAAAACAAATGCTGTTGTGACAGTGATGTACAGTCTTGTTGGTATATGTATGATTTCTATACATTTTACGTCAGATAAAAACTTTGGTTGTAAGATTTAGATAATTATTTAATAAAAACTAGGTATTTTAAATGAGAATAAGAAAGAAAAGTATTTCTTTGTGCCCACCTTTCCCTGTTAATGCCCTACCTGGCCCCCTGGCAAAACTTTGCTAGACCCGCCCCTGCACAGTTACCAGCTGTCAGCTACTTAGAAAAGGATCCTGGTGTTATTTGTCTCTCAGAAACAGTTCATAACTTCAACTCATTCATGTCACCTAAAAGGTAAACCTGTTTCTCCATCACCTGTTCAGCTCTGATGGTTCAGTAAGGACATCTCCTGGTTTCATCTTCATGTTTCCCTCTCACCACATATCTAAACAGACATCATGACCAGCAGCTTTACAGCTGTGGCTCCAGCAAACATCAGCTGATACTAGAAATTAATATTAAATACATTCTAACAACAGCTGATCAAGCTTAAACGTGCTGCTGTTGTTTAGCGCGACATCCGCTGGTTTCCTCTTTCTGGCGCAAAGTGGGCGATAAATAAACAAGAGAGAAAAGCCGATCAGCTGATCATTGATCAGTTTCATGATTGAAGTAGCAACAGGAGAGGGAGGGGGAGAGAATGAGAGATGAAGAGGCAGCTGTGCAGCATAAAGACAGAATAAATCCAGCTTTGTGTCTTTTTTCCATTCTAGCTAAAGTCCGGGACAAACTGCGTCTCTTCTCAGCTCAATACGAAACGCGTAATATTTTCTCTGAATGAGGGACCATTCCATTTTTTTAAGGAGCCGTTGGCAACTCTACTAACCTTATGAATAAAATAAAGTTCACTATCAGTAACATCATAGCACCCACCCAGCTGTATAAAAACTCCGTCAAACTGGCTAGAACGCAGTATGAGTTATTGCAACTGACAGTAAAAAGTCAGCAACATGAAAATAAACTCCACCTAAACTTGGTTTATATCTGACCCAGATAGACTGCAGGTCATAACTTCTTACCTGAAGTTCAGTTCACCTGACACTCGGACTGGTGGCTGCTTCGGGTCTCTCCTCCTGCCTCCCCTTCCCTCATCCACCTGTTGCCTCTGTGGAAGCCCCGTCATAGCCACCACCAAACAACGGAGTTATTTCTACACATCGACCTGCATCTGGCCAATCCACCACCTCTCATTGTTCATGCCATTACAAAAAAAATAAAAAATAAGTCACTGGGGATATGCCCGGTATGCCCGATGGCCAGTCCAGCTATGTTAACCTGCAACCAAATCTGCAGCTCCATACAGCAATGTTACGACTTAGATTATATCTTATAACTCATAACTCTTATGTTAGCTGCCCTCAGTAGCATACTGTCTGAAATATTCCACAGCTGCAATAATTCTTTAAGTGTTATTTTTTTCCTTGGTATTCTAATTTCACCGAAGTTTACTAAACTCAACAAACTTGATATTACTTACCGGGACATTTATTCTGTCCTCATTTTCTTTCACCGAAAAATTGTTTCCTGCAGTGCCATCTTTCGCGCTTGGCTCTCCTACCTTTGCTAACGTGATGCGCATAGCGCAGAAGCGATGCTGCATTCACTTACACTCGGATATCTGAGCGTCACCGTGAAAACATAATCGGACATTTGATATTTGATTGAATTTTATTGTTTTGCCTTTGGGGTGGCACCTGGGGTGGCCAGTCTGGTTTGGGGGGTGGCCTGTGCCCCCCCAGGCCACCCCGCTGGACACGCCATTGTCTGTGACTCATAGAAACTGTCATGTAAACACTTCATTCAAGCAAGGTTAATGAGACTATGATGTTAACATGAATTTGTGTGATATAAATGATCTGCACGTCTGGATTTGTTCAACTAGTCCATTTATCAACATGTGCTAGGGGCCATCATATCAGAATATTTATGAGTGTTGTGAGATGGCATCTATTCCCCAGAGACAAATAAGAAATGAAGGAGCCGATAATGAGGTCTGAATATTGTAAAAACAGAATTACAGATAAGTAAGTCCTTTTTCTCCCCGCTCACGTGATAAATAGAGTGAGAGATGAGTCATTTGACTTCAAGATTGTTAGTGGAAACTTTAGTATTCCAGGACGGTAAATGTCAGATCACAGTCACACACTTGCTCGCATTCAGTTTCACTCTCAGATGAAAACACTTACACTCAGGTGCTGCTAATATAAATCGATGACCGTGGAAAGAAAAGAAAAAGAAACCCCTTTCTCTCCTGACACTGACTGATAGGTCAGCTTGCCTTTTAATCGCAGAGAACACGGAAGCTTGGCTCACGAATTCTCAACACAATGTACTGTACAGTGTTTGAGCAACCACCTACTGTATAATGTGCAGCCCAATGTTTTCAGCACTTACAGTAAGCATTACATCACTCACTCCACGGCGGAGGCATCTCTTTCTTTCACCCACAAACACAAACGAACACATCGAGCAGTATTTGCCAAACCAGTGGTGTCCAGGATGCTGACCTCCCGTTGCCACCAGTCAACCAGTCAATATCATTGTCAGTCTGGAAATGACATCCACTGTCATGGTAACAGAAGTTTTAGCATTTCCACACTCATTTAAATAACATTTGTTGACACTATATGCACATGTGTAAATGTGAAAGAAGCCACATGAACGCTGCAAAGATTTTTTTATTTCTATGTGTTTTAAAACACTCAGTCAGCTGCCTCTCCATGCAGTCCACTGTCCTGGACAGCAGCTGGCAAGAAGAGTACTGACTCTGCTCGTGTTTGGTGTATCAGTGCATGAAAATTCAGAACAGGGTACAAGGGTTTTTGTCAAACTGGTTTATTTATGTTAAAAACTACTTGAGTAGTCATCCACAGTTAGAAGTATATGAGGCAAAGATGAATGGAGGGCAGCTGCGGCGTGAATCTTTTCTTAAAGTGTCATTAAATCAGTGATTAGAGGCGCCGCTGATAACGTGGCGCAAATCTTCTCTGTGGGTAACCTAAATGAGCTCCTGTCAGGTTATTGACCTTGTTCCAGTCGTGATGTGAATGCACAGTGAGAGTGAGGAAAGAGAGCAAACACGTAATCCATAATCCATAGCTGCCTGTGTGCACTGGAAACAGGATCAGCTTTACTCAGTAACAGGATGTGAGAAAGCTCTGGATGCTTTTGCAGGAGGCCTTCATGAGGCTGCAACTGTCAGAGGAGACCGTGTGTGGGTCTGACATGTTTGTTATCAGATGATTTGATTCATTTACCCCTCTTTTCTTACACTCATGTTACAGGCTTTGACTATAAAAGGTAATGTTTGTGCGGTTTGAATGAGACTCGGTGAGAGAAGATTCCCTCCGAAGCTTAACTTTTCTATTCGTGTGAGTAATTACACAAACTGAGGGTCCAATCAGCATGTTTTCCACAGACAACACTCCCGTTCTTTCACAAACATGCATGCACCTTTACTCTTATGTGCCGGCAGCACGGACGCCAGAGGGGATATTGTAACAAGCATCCGAAAAAATGTTGGTCCAACAAGTGAGATGAGGCTCCGGCCTGAGTTAAGGGGGGGATTAGCTCTCTTAATTTATGCTAATGATAGCACACAGAGCAACAAGAGCTGTGTGTTATTGTGTGACTGATGCCTGTCTCACAGACACACAAAAACTCCTGAATCCATCAGTCCACAACCAACTACAGCCAAAACTCTCTACCATCACCCTGTTTCCTCTGTGGGACTGCGCTGGCTCGGCTGCTTCCACATTCTTGTTTTTGTTATTTGTTTCTGCTTCAGCTCAGCAGACTGTCGTCATTTCTCTGCTTAGCTGCGCAAATTCAAGTTGGTTTTTTGTTGTTGTTGTTTTTTTAAAGGTCACCACCTGATGTCCGTCTGTGACATTAGAGCCATTTGAAGTAACCTCACCATGCTTTTGTTTTTGGTTGATATTTCTGTGACATCACAGCTGTCTAAATTGCCTGTGGGGACTCTTAGCCCATGAAAAGCCATGCTCATTTCCTATCAATGGGTTTCCTATCACAAACACACACCACAACCTTTCGACTATTTTTGTAATAATGAAGGCTGGAGGGAAGTCCCACAAACAGACACGAGAACAAAAAGGATTGAAATAAAAATGAGCCTTTAATGGCTGTGAGAAACATCCAGGAGCAACAAAGTCTAATAACTGAAGAAACCATAAATCCAAAAAGTAAACAGAATGGAGCAAAGGGATGAATCCTAAAGGAATGATGTTCAGCACACAAGGGAGCATGCACAGATAAACCAAACCGAGACAGGAAACCTCACAACATTCAATCACCACAACAGTGAACCCAAACAGAAATCTAGACTTAATAATAAATACAGTTCCAAAACACCACAAAATCTGTGGGCCAGGAAAACTTTTGACACTCGTGGTATGTTGTGTAAATCATATAGGTTTGATCCTGGAGAAAAGAAGGCTGGATGCAGCCCAAATACCCATACTGTGTACCAGTGGCTAAAGCCCAGATGTAGCCCACATCTCCAGGTTTCATTGGGTCACAAAAACTGTGCAAAAGCCGCCATCCCTAATTTCTTTATATTTTGCTTCCAAGGATCCAGACTGTCTTGGAATTTTTTAAAGCAGCCTTGAGTGGCAGTTTTTCAGATTTCTAAAGAACTTTCAAAGATTTTCTTTGGACATTGTCTGCTTTTTCATTCACTGCAGTCTTGTATGTGACCATTTTTAGTATAATTTCTTTCTTGTTTGTTAAACTACTTAACACTTACCTATGAATCAGTAATGCATTGAAAGGGTCGTAACTGAAGGGATGAACAACTTTTGTGTCTGCACAAATTAGACACATAGTAAAGAACCAATTTTCCATTTCTTTCACCAAATCTATGAAAAATAACAAAGATGACAGAGTTTGACAGGGATAAAGTATTATTTTTGCATGAACAAGGTGATTCCTAAAGAGATATTAGCCAAAAACATGGTTTAACATGGCATGGTGTGCAGTGTGTCATTACAAAATTTCTTGACGTGTGGAGGACATGAACCGTACCTGAAAATTATAAGAAAGTTCGCATAAGAGAGTCGAGGCTGTGTCACCAAATATTGACTTTTGAGCTTGTGAGAATTGTACAAACTCGGTTTTTGTTATATATGCAGTATTTGACTGAATATTTCAGTAAATCACTGCAGCTATTTCCATTTTTAGCCAAATATGAAGAAATGAGGCTCAAGAATTTTGCACAATATTGTGTAAGGGATGAAAAAAATCAATAAAGTGAGCTATGCAGTGAGAAATGAGTGTGTCACTATACAGCACTGTAACATTAGAGAGCACAGGTACAGTTACTGCATATCCTTGTCATTCCCACAGTGCCACATATTACCAAGATCTCATTGGGTAGATAGGAGGAATACTGTATTATGTGTTGTACTGCCGCCCTGGGATATAAGAGCCTGATCACAGTCGCATGCCACACACACACACACACACACACACACACACACACACACACACACACACACACACACACACACACACACACATATAATGTCCCTACTACCATAAGGAATTTCGCAGGAGCGAAACAGTGATTTCCATTAATGGCAGTGGGCGGCGCGCGCGCACAGCTCGTCTCTTACTGCGATGTACATGCGCGTCCGTAATCGTCCAACCAGCCAGCGAGCCCGCACTCCTCAAATCAGACCCAGCCGAACCAACCCGAGCCGAACTACAACGATCCGAATCGACATCCCCGCCAGCGCAGTCCAAGGCTGGAGAGACGGAATGATGACCTCTTAACGCATCTTTTACGCACTCGACCCGCTGTCCGTCCCTTAAAAGCTCACATTCCGCCTGTTTGCGCTTGATTCGCGTGCTGAGATCATGGACACAGCACTTCTAAGGACCCATATTATCTTCTCTCTGCTTCTCCTTTTCATCCAAATAGGTAAGAAACTGAGGAGGAAAATGATAAGAATCCCAATTTAAGTGATTGTGGTGGCTGACAAGTGATGCCGTGAATGTTTCTGAACGCCATTTAAAGACCGAGCGGTGGGTCCGTGTTATTCCCCCGGAATATTCGGCACACTTTCAGCCCGTGTTTCCAAATGTGCAATCGGTGGAAAAGACAGAAGGATTACACATGTTGCCGCTGGCTTCTCGGGGTTTCAGGATTGTTGTTTCAGAGGAAGCGTGCGCAGTGCATGCAGCGGTTTCCCTGATCATGCTTTAGACGTGTTGAAGCGTTTTCAAAGACAAGTTGAAGAGTGAATGAAATGTGATGCTCGCTGTGAGCGCGCTCGGTGTTTGATGTTTTATTTGGTGAACGCTCGCGGTCTTCTAAACGCATCTGAGAAGATAAATATTAATCAACATTTTCAGTGACATGACGGGATTCCACTGGGCTTTCTCTGAGTCACAAACATGTAGATACAATCTACATTTTTATTTAAATTGGAAGACGCGGGAATCCATATGAAAGCTTAATGTTTAGCACATTGTGGTTTAAGTACGGTTCTATATAATGTTTGAAAGTACTTTTTGGTTTGGCTGCTGAATTCACGCCTTTAACATTTACTCACCTCAGTTATTATTTTTTGACCTTGTTGGCTCATTTTAACCTCACCTTAATAGCTTGTTGATGCCAAATCACAGATACTCATTCGTGTATTGAAATTGGTACAGATTTGCGTAACAGGTGGGGAAGAAACTGTGAATTCTGTGTATCCTGACTGCAAACACATTACCAACGACTAATAACTGGAATACATAAGCATCCGATCTGTTCAGATTTCATCAAAACCAGATTAGTGGCAGTTCCAAGATCTAGCCCCCTCATGGAGCAAAGCCAAGTTACATGAATTAAAGCGAACAGTGTAGCTTTAGATGGTAACTTTCGTTCACTGTGAAATATATTATAGTAGTAAATTGATGCTGAAATATAACCAATATGGCATATCTAAGTGTTATCATAAAACCTGAGGCAAACAGTAAAATTGAAGTGGCCCCAGGAGGGATTTTCCTGGCACAGAGTCAGGAATTTTTCAACAAGAGTTCAAAAGTGAAGAATGAAATGAAGACGTTTCTAAATTTGCTGAGGTGCTCTTTGAACTACTTAGAGGGACGCCTGCCAATCTCAACTAGCTTCTGTCTGAAGCTGGTTGAAAAACGTTGATTTTGACCTCATAACAAACAGTCAGTTGTTCAAGGTTGAGTCTTAATGAGGTTATCCAACTGATTTTTATTCAATCGGCTGTTCAAAAGGCAGAATCCCATGACGGTCCAGTTATTAAGCCGAGATCAGACGGTTTCAAACGTATTCACGTCCCGAAACACAAACCTGTCTGCTCCCATTTGATGAGATTTTCTCTGATGACATCCTTTCTTTTTTTTCCTTCTTTTAATTTGATAAACTCTAAATTTGTACAGAAATAGATGCATCATGATAGATGGTACGAGGGAGGGAAGATACCTGAAATCTTCCTCTACTACATGGTTGATTGGTTGGATGGTTGAATTCAATAATAGCAGTGCAATTGCTATTGCTCTCATGTCAAGAAAAAAAAAGAAGAAGAGGATCAGAATCTGCATAAATTCCACCGGCCTTTAACTCCTTCCACCACCTGCTGTCACCACAGGGTAAAGGCCATATCTTAATTAAATGGAGATGCTCGGAATAAAGAGATCTGTGCATCTGAGATTTGGTGTGATCGGCTGAGATCATTTTCTACTGAACTTTAGAGGAGTTCCTTTCTAAGAAAAGCCTTTGCACGGTCAAAGTTTGAGATGAAGTTGTTGGCGTCCACTTGTTGTTGATTCTCTTTGCAATTATCTGATGCAGTTTGGTCCATTGCTTTTTGAATGTTTATGTGAAAGCTTATGTTTTCAGATACATAGTGAGAGAAATATTGTCTCCCCTCTCTCGAGGAAGCACAGCGTCTCCCCCCACCATCTGTCTCCCAATATGCCTGGACACCACACAACATCACACACATTTTCTTGCTCAGCCTTGCTGTCACACTCCGTGCAAACACACACACATACAAATAGCAGTGAACACAGTCCTTTTTGCTGCGCCTTATGCTTTTTAACAGCACAGTCTCCATACAGCGTACATCTGACTTCTCAGTGTGTATCACACCTGCTGCCTTTCATGCTCTATCTGCAGTTTAGCAGGAAGGAGAGGATGTGAGCTTGTGTTCCCTTTTGGATACAACATTTTGGCTTTGTACATATGAAGAACCAAGTGTTTGGAAACCCCCATAACATGGAGTTTTAGTATCCTGTGATCCTGCTGGTTAGAGATTTAAACCTAATCTGATTCAGCTCAGCATGGTGGTTGTCTCCTCTGGTGCTCTTACCACTTCACAGCACTCTGGGCTTCGCTCAGCTCACACGTTAAACTCAGCTTTCCAAACACAACACCTTGTAGCTGATGCTTTTTTCCCCAGCTTGGTTCTGCAGTTGGTTGCGCGGTACCACCAATCATTTTGTATTGAGTTTAGCTCTAGTGTTGAGCTTGGAAATAGTAGCAAAGGCACTGTGGCTGTAATAGATTTGGCAGTGCATGACAGATAGTTAGATGGAGTGAGACAGAAACAGGCTGCATGCTATTGATCAGTGTGTGTGTGTGTGTTTGATCTGTGAGTGTAGTGTGTACTAATCTCATCAAAATTCCTCTGATCATCAGATGAATTTCATGAAGCCCCCTGTGCAGAAAATCTGAGCATTACAGCACCATGCACTGTCATCTCTGAAGTGTTCAGCGAATTGTACGGTGTGCTTGTGAGATACCATCTGGCTGGCCAGTGCACTCTGGGAATTTGAACCAAAGGGGTTGCATCCGGTGACATAAGGATAGGATGCCTGATGGTGTAATAGTAATTGGCTACAAAATATTGGCACGTACATCCTGGCACCCCTAGTGAACTGAGCATGCTCCATGTGTAAACACATCAATTATATAAAAGAAGCAGTCGAATCAGTCAAATAGATGGTAATGCACAATAGACGTGTCTCTTCTGTAACAGTTAGATTTAAAATTTTTACTTTTAAATGAGATCTGTTGCCTTTTTTCCTTTTTTTTAATATACATTATAGAATATTTATTGCTATGGTGGTTGATGCTCATATTAGATATGGTCGAAGACTCTAATAAGAGGTTTATAGAGAATATAATACATAAACTGATACATACAGTGCATACGACTGTCCCTGTGTCCCCTCAGTTTGAATGAAGACACCACCTTGTCTCCAAACTGTTGCCAACTGCTCACTGAGCCATAAGGAAACTTGAAAAAGTGAGATCCAAACCAGAAACGGAGAATGTTTTCCTTCAATGTAAAAGCTGTGCCTTATCAGTGCAACCAACACGTTTCAGAAGGTGCAACAACCAATTGCTAACCAGCAGGACAATGCCCATTTTTCGCTGGTGACCGGAGTTTGCCAAGGGGTTGTGATCATTCTCTTGGGCTCTGTGACAAGTCTAAGAATTAAGAATGAATGAAAATTAGTTCTTTAAGCGAACTTTAAAATCAACCATATTGACATTAAATCTGTTACTTTATCAATCTTCGTAGGCAAATTGAACACCACGATAAGCTGTGCAGGTTCGTAGCTTAGCAAAGTCGTACTAAAACATTTGACAGATTTTCCAGCGCCGTGTAGCACATAAATCGTTTCCAGGTCAGTAAACACAACCAGAATTCATACATAAGGCACACGGGATTATAAGCTGCACTGTCGATTTTCAGAAAAATCAAAGGATTGATTTTAAGTGTGCCGTATTTTCCAAAAAACACGGCAATAACGACGGCCCGCTAGCATGTTCTACCAAAAATAGTGCTTTGTTGTGTATCTGACGGACGAAAGCCAAACCAGTTCCACACCACTGAAGTTGCAGCATTTTTACAAACCAATTCTGGTTCATCCGTTTCACTCAACGATCCGCTTTCGCCCTTCTCATTCTCCGTCGCCGCCATGCTTTTTCCACCATGTGCGTATGAAAACAAAGGCACTGCGCATTTACCCATATCACGATATTTCATTTTCTTATCGTTGCCCAACATTATACCGTGAATGGTATGATATGGCCCAGCCTTAAATTAAATCATGACAGACAGTGCACGTTTTCAGCTTTAATTTGAAGGGTTTTACAAAAGTAATGGATTCATTGTTAAGGATTGCAGCCATTCTTGTACACAGAGAGCCATTTGCAGAGGCTCAACAGTAATTGGACAAGCAAACATAATTTTAAATATAAAGATTATTTTTAATACCTGGGCCTAAATTCTATGCAGTGAGTGACTGCCTGAAGTCACATACACATAACATGCTTCCCTTGAGATGCTCTGCTGTGTCTTTACTACAGCTGCCTTCAGTTGCTGTTTTTTTTGTGGGTCTCTCTGCCTTTAGTTTTGTCTTCAGTAACTGAAGCATGCTCCCTTGGGTCAAGATCAGGTGACTGCTGTGGTCATTCAAGAATATCCCATTTCTTTGGCATGAAAAGTTTCTGGGTTGCTTTTGCATTATGTTTTGGGTCAGTATCCATTTTCACTGTGAAACATTGTCTGGTTAGTTTTGGAGATCAGTTTTGACTAAATCTGAACAGAAAGTACACCCTGTACACTTCACAGGCCATCCTTCTGCTCCTATCAGTAGTCATATCATATACACATTAGCCGAGCCATTCCTGCACGTGCCATAATACTGCTTTGGATCATGAGCTGTTCCTTTCCTTCCTTCATACCTTTCTCTTCCAAACATACTGGTTTAAGTTACAAGTCTTAATTTTATCTCTCCAACGAACCAATTACAATGAGATACTTCCCTTCTGTTCTTGACAATGTGACATTGGAAATAACTCTGTGATCATCCACTTTGTCCTCTGTGGCATTAGGCCTTTTGGTGTTGCCCGTACATGCCTTCTTTTTAAGAATATAGAATACATTAGCCAACTTCTACATTTTTATTTTCTGCTCTCTCTTTGGTAGGTTTATTTTGTTTTTTTCAGCCTAATGATGGCCTCCCTCACTCACATGGACATATCTTTGAACTTCATTGTTCCAGCAAACAGTTACTGAATGCAGGTTCAGCACTTCGAGTCAACTAATACAACTACTACAGTGCTTTTGTAAAACCCTTGAATTAAAGCTGCACCCAAATCAAATCTTGAATGTTTGATTTAAAATTCACTGTGGTGATGAACAAAGAAATAATTACACACATTCAAAAAAAAAAAAGAAATTTCACTGTCCAACAACTTACAGACCTAAATGAATAAAAATTTAAACTAATAAATGTATTTATGTTGATAATTTCATTTATTTGCACATACTATACTATAAGCTCTGCCTGATTTTACTTTCAGGTTCACTGCTTGTGCAGTGATGTCAATAGTGGGCAAAACTGAACTGAATTGAGCAGATCGACCTCTTAGATTGCTCTGTTGTCACTGATTACAGAGCCATTGTAGGGTCTTCACCTGACAAAATAATGTTAATATAATGTGGTGCTACATAAATGAAATTGAATCAAACTGAAAATTAAAAATGAACTGGGATATCCAATGTATCTATTTGAGGCAATGTTAAAGGATACCTCATAGAAAAATCAGGTCACTGCCTAATTTAAAAATCCAGAACCCTCTGAGCGTTTTAGTTGGTGTCAGCATCAACATAACATAGAAGTACTACATATTTCTATTTCGGAGCCCTGCTGTTTTGTACATAGGATTGCATTTAAGATAAAGTCTGTTTGTCAGTCTCCATCTACCTTTAACTCCATACTTAAGATGAGATTATGTGCGCACTAATTTACACACATGCACACACACATTCATACACACGTGTGCAGGCTGGTGGAGTCAAGCTTGGTCAACCAACGAAATAAAAATCTTCACTGAGGGAAATAAATCTTGTTAGAAAGATTTTCCAAAGCCTTCTTAACTGTCTGGCATTTGGGATTTAAAAAAAAGTGTATATATATATAAAATCTGATTTCTTTTTTTCTTGACAACACACTGGGGAGAGGATGATATTGCATTAAAAAAAAAGATTCATTCTGAAAGTTGAGGAATCTATTAACATTTCTGTGTTCTGCAGACTTTGTACAGCAAATCGTATTGAAAGCCAAACTTGAATGTTGAGTATACATGCAGAGGTAGGAAGAACTGTCCGTAGCCACTGCTGGGTTGGTGTTGCTAAAAACCACAGCTGTTGCACTGAATAATTGATTGGCTGCTTTCTACTTTGATAATTTTTCTTCCTGCCCTCTGTTTTTCCCCACTCATGCAGCTACTTTTCTGTCTGGCCCCTCCATCTAAAGCATTATACTCGTAAGTGCTCTTATTCTTTAATCCACTCAGACGCATTCTGCTGCGACTGTGACAGCGTTTGGTCATGGCTATTTTAGAGCTGGTCTGTGCCACGAGGACTGACGGATCTCTTTGATACTGAGCGGCCTGAACAGGAAACTCAGCTCAATGAATTGCTTATGTCAGTCAGAGCTTTCTTTTTTTTTTCACAAATTACTTTGGTTGCTGTTGTCAGTTGTGATTTAAAAATGCATAAAGTGTCAAAGATAAAAGGGCATCAAAACCTGCACAAAGAGGTAGTGGGAATGATTGAGGATTTAAAAAAACCAAAAAAAACCAACTTAGTTTCTATATTTTAAAAATAAACTTTAGTCAGTTTTCTCTCGCAGTTTAGTTTCGTTTTTAATCAGTGTTTAATTTTCAGTTGTCTCATTCCGATTCACTGTTTCAGTTGGTTATGTTCCTAATAAGGTCATGGTTTAGGCTTAAATGCATCTGTGGCGGCAAACATATACAGTGGGGCAAAAAAGTATTTAGTCAGCCACCGATTGTGCAAGTTCCCCCACCTAAAATGATGACAGAGGTCAGTAATTTGCACCAGAGGTACACTTCAACTGTGAGAGACAGAATGTGAAAAAGAAAATCCATGAATCCACATGGTAGGATTTGTAAAGAATTTATTCGTAAATCAGGGTGGAAAATAAGTATTTGGTCAATAACAAAAATACAACTCAATACTTTGTAACATAACCTTTGTTGGCAATAACAGAGGTCAAACGTTTACTATAGGTCTTTACCAGGTTTGCACACACAGTAGCTGGTATTTTGGCCCATTCCTCCATGCAGATCTTCTCGAGAGCAGTGATGTTTTGGGGCTGTCGCCGAGCAACATGGACTTTCAACTCCCGCCACAGATTTTCTATGGGGTTGAGGTCTGGAGACTGGCTAGGCCACTCCAGGACTTTCAAATGCTTCTTACGGAGCCACTCCTTTGTTGCCCGGGCGGTGTGTTTTGGATCATTGTCATGTTGGAAGACCCAGCCTCGTTTCATCTTCAAAGTTCTCACTGATGGAAGGAGGTTTTGGCTCAAAATCTCACGATACATGGCCCCATTCATTCTGTCCTTAACACGGATCAGTCGTCCTGTCCCCTTGGCAGAAAAACAGCCCCATAGCATGATGTTTCCACCCCCATGCTTCACAGTAGGTATGGTGTTCTTGGGATGCAACTCAGTATTCTTCTTCCTCCAAACACAACGAGTTGAGTTTATACCAAAAAGTTCTACTTTGGTTTCATCTGACCACATGACATTCTCCCAATCCTCTGCTGTATCATCCATGTGCTCTCTGGCAAACTTCAGACGGGCCTGGACATGCACTGGCTTCAGCAGCGGAACACGTCTGGCACTGCGGGATTTGATTCCCTGCCGTTGTAGTGTGTTACTGATGGGGACCTTTGTTACTTTGGTCCCAGCTCTCTGCAGGTCATTCACCAGGTCCCCCCGTGTGGTTCTGGGATCTTTGCTCACCGTTCTCATGATCATTTTGACCCCACGGGATGAGATCTTGCGTGGAGCCCCAGATCGAGGGAGATTATCAGTGGTCTTGTATGTCTTCCATTTTCTGATGATTGCTCCCACAGTTGATTTTTTCACACCAAGCTGCTTGCCTATTGTAGATTCACTCTTCCCAGTCTGGTGCAGGTCTACAATACTTTTCCTGGTGTCCTTCGAAAGCTCTTTGGTCTTGGCCATGGCGGAGTTTGGAGTCTGACTGTTTGAGGCTGTGGACAGGTGTCTTTTATACAGATGATGAGTTCAAACAGGTGCCATTCATACAGGTAACGAGTGGGGGACAGAAAAGCTTCTTACAGAAGAAGTTACAGGTCTGTGAGAGCCAGAGATTTTCCTTGTTTGAGGTGACCAAATACTTATTTTCCACCCTAATTTACGAATAAATTCTTTACAAATCCTACCATGTGAATTCATGGATTTTCTTTTCACATTCTGTCTCTCACAGTTGAAGTGTACCTCTGGTGCAAATTACTGACCTCTGTCATCATTTTAAGTGGGGGAACTTGCACAATCGGTGGCTGACTAAATACTTTTTTGCCCCACTGTAGCTGGGAAGTCACCAACCTTCTGATTTGTAGCTGACCGGCTTCACTAATAAACTCCAGCCCCTTCCAAGAAGTATGACCTGTAGCGACCTTAGTGAAACTTAGTTTGCTGGGGAAGTGACTCTATGCAGAGGTGAAAGTCTTCTTTCACCAGATATCTTCAGTTGTCTGGTGTTATGGCAACTCTGACCTCAGCTAGTAATGCTACATTTCTCCGTGGCTTTGGCAGTGTTTGTAACGTGGTGGAGGATCAACATTTCATTAATGTTTCTATGAATTCTCTGAAAACCATGCAACACAATGCTGATAACATAAGACGAGTTCTGGTTACCAACTAGAAAAGCCTTCAGTGCTCTTCAGTTTTTCAATGATCTCCTCTTTTGCTACAACTGATGCTGGCAACATCAGCACTACCTCTTTAGAACCTGGGATTGGATTCATCATGCCTGAAATACAACCATCCAGCTGCCTTGCACTGGCCCAGCAATGTGTGGTTAAATGTTTCTCTGAGAAATAAGATGCCCGGCTTTCTTGTGTGGTATCTAGATGCTAGGTGACTTGGAGAGTAAGAGAAGTTCAAACCCATGTTACTTTGTCACTTCACAGCAACTGGCCGTCACAGACTTGAAATGGTGGTAAATTTGTCTTCACCATTTAGTGCTTTAAGTCTGAAAATGTCCAGGAGCTGATAAGAGGATGAAGATAAGGATCAGAGGAGTTTGCATCTAAAAAGGCCAATGTCTGGATAAGAGGGGACAAAAGGTGAAAAGGAGAGGAAGAGAGTAACTAAGCCAGTGAAACCAGTGCTCAGATATACAATGCCAATGCTCTCTCTGTGGTCTCTCCAGTTGAGAAAGTCTGTCTGAAGTTACAGCAGCTGACAATGGCCGTCTGTCTCTGTCTCTGCCCACATACAAAAGCTACTGTTGTTGTTTTTTTTTGGTTTTTTTAAGAGGCTGGCACAAGGACCAAGGCTTCTGGAGAGGGAGTACCTTTCTAGTATGTTTCTGTACTTCTGAACTCACACAATCACACTTTTAGGACAGTTCTTAGTTAGATAATTGAATAAAGTTAAGCTTTATGCTAAAGTGTAATTCAGACTTGACTTTTATTTAAATACCAATTTATATCTTTAGTTATGTGTGCTGCTGATAGACCTATAACTGCAAATACTTTTGTTTGGCATCTTAGACCTATATCAGAGGTTAGACTGACCATGACAGCACAGTATTGTTTTTTTTTTTATTGACAACAAAAATTTCAGATGTAAAGAAAATGGAATAATGGATAAAATAATATGTGACACTGAAATTAATCAGTATATTAATTGTTTGTTGCACCCCTTTATTCCTCAGTTGCTTTAATTTGAGCTATATGATTTGGAACATACAAGGTCTTAAATAATCAAATCCAATTTGAGCCGACTGTTAATTTGATTTGGCGCCGTAAAAATAAAATTGAATTTAATTGAATAATGCAGAAAGGTGACAACCAGGACAGACCTACAACATCCAGAGCCTTAAGGAAGTCGGGGCACCCCAGGGCCCTGGCACTGAGCAAAAAAGTGGTTGTATTGAAAGTTAAAGGAGATTTAGCTTTTACTTTTTCAAGCACAAAATTCAGAGAGGGGAAGAGTAGAGGTTGAGTGAATTTGAGCAGAGCATTAAGTTTTTTTTTTCTCCAGTGGGAACGTTCATTAAGTTGCTGCTGCTGTGACCAATGAGTTTTTTGAAAGTTGATTAACCCCCACCAGCCAGCCACCCCATTAGTCACACATGCTTGCGTTCACATAGAGATTCTTGAATCGAAAGATTTGGGTGAGCTCTTGGAGCAGTCTCCCCTATATTTGTGTGCTTGAACACTTTTTCAACAGCCCTTGAATACGTGCATAAATACAAATGTATATGTGTAGGGATTGTTTTTGAAGTCTGTAAGTGTATCCATGTGTTTTTGTGTTGCTATTCCAGCCTATGTGTGTTTGTGTGTGAGCGCTTTCTGCTAAACAGGAGAAGAATTGGGGGCGTGATCCTGCCCTGAAAAATAGAGAGGAGAGGGGATGGTTTTGTATCCATGGAGATAGAGAGAGTCAGAGTAGGAAGCCGACAGGAAGTCAGGGTGTTCAGCACGCCATCAGGGGCTCTTCCGTTGTCATGACGCTGTGAACTGTTGTCATGGGAACTCTGCTGATTGAGGCTGAATGCTTATGGAAAGCATGCTGAATAGACTCTACAATGAGTCTCGACACTTGTTGATAGGGAAGTTTTTCCACAATTACGCTTTAAGGAATCACCAGATGAACAAGACTGTGCGATGTTGTTGGTCTGTGTCGTAACATAACGTAAGATTTAACCAACCTAGAGCAGAAAATTCTCAGAGAAAACAAAACAGCCTTCAAGAAGCCATGTTTTTTTCCTTGTGTCCTTTTTGTGCATTCAGATTTGTTAGCTTTCCTCGAGTAAACAAATCTTGCAGATCCTAGGAAATCTTCAAGATGATCTTTGTTTAAAACCACAAACAGATGTATCAGTGTGCAACCTGGCCCCACTAAACTACAGACTACTAATCGCATATTCCAAACACACACACACACACACGCGCATATCCAAAGATGCTGTGTGGTATTTTCTCAGTTTGTGCCAAGCAGATGGAAATGGTACATCTCACTGCTCTAATGGGCAGATTAGTGAGACGCACACACATGGACGCACAAAGCTCGCTGATGACTAAGGTGGACATGTACACAACAGTAACCACAACACATAACCAGTGGGAACACGGGAATTGGGTTGAAACATTAAGCACGGACATGCACACACACACACACACACACACACACACACACACACACACACACACACACACACACACACACACACACACACACACACACACACACACACACACACAGATAAACAGTTGTGCGTGCCAACTGGCTGCTTTCCTTCAGTCCACTGCGCTCCTTCCTGCATACATATGTGTGTCCTAGATGTCGCCTCACATCACTCATTCGTTACTGGTAATACGTGTGTCATGGCTTATTTAATCTCCTTTGATAATTGTGTGTTCACCTCATTTGACTAAGAAAATGATCTGACACGTACTCACATGTGTATGTGTGCCAGAGAGAGAGAGCATATGCTTTCATGTGCTGCATTTATTCATAGGCTTTGGATAAGAAGGCTCCTGTCTGACCTGCTAGTTTGATTTTTATCTAGGAGAAAAAATTTGAGGTCAGTCCCCTGCAGGGCCTCTGCTACTCACAGTTCATCAGAAATATCCCAGCTGCAGGCTAAAAGTGGAGAGAACATGCTCATTCATCTTCTTAACATCTGGCTTTAACCCAAGGCTGGGATCTTTTTTTCAGAGTTTAACACTATAGCTTTATGAGCTTACCTCATTTAACTTAGAAGATTATACTGAAGCCCAATGAACAAGACAAGAGCTCTCTCAATCCTAATTTAATAGAACAGGAAGATAATAAAGTACTGTATATAAATAAATATACTGTATATCAAAGATGGATCCAGCCAGAGTGGTGATCCCCGCTGATTTGAAAGCTATTTCTCTTAATCTCAAGTTTGCCATTGAGGTCATTAGATTATTTTTTTTTTAACTAGATATGATCATATATGTCTGAGACAGTAGTGCTGGGGGGGTTATTAGCTAATGCTAGCCTGGCTTAGTTAGCAATAGTGATATTTAATTGGATGCACAATAATAAGTTTTAAAAAAAGAATTTTATTTTTGGGAATATCGTATAGTTGACTCCTTACAGTGTTTTTCAGCAGCTACAACTAAACGCCGAAAAGGATTAGAAAGCATCCACCTGTCGATCAAATTGGCTACACTCCTCCTGTGCCCATCTTCAATTCAATTCAATTCACTATATATCGCCAAATCACAACAACGGTCACCTCAAGGCGCTTTATATTGTAAGGTAGACCCTACAATAATACATACAGAGAAAAACCCAACAATCATATGACGCCCTATGAGCAAGCACTTTGGCGACAGTGGGAAGGAAAAACTGCCTTTTAACAGGAAGAAACCTCCGGCAGAACCAGGCTCAGGGAGGGGCGGGGCCATCTGAGCCTACATCTAAAATATTCCAGGAATTGTTTACAAAAAATCTTAACAGAATAACAGAAAAATACAGCAAGAGGACACCTGCTCATTAATTTTTACTGTTGTGGTAATTGCTGCTCTCTGGACACTGCCTACGTATGATATTGTCATTCAATTTATTGTGTGCAGTAAACAAGAATATTGCACAGGCGAAAGAAAATGTTTAACTCAATGCAACTCTGATTACATTACTAACTCCTGCTGCCAGTGTGGGGATTCCCTTATAGTACAGTCCGCACCCTGAAACACACTAAAGCTTTTGTCCCATGGAGACCCAGCAGCCACTTTTGAGTTGTCAGGCGGTGTGTAGATGAAACTGGTTAAAGCTGAGAAGAGTTTTAAATTACAGAACAAGCTTGGTTTTATTAGATTTTCATGGAGCCAAATGGCAGGAAAGGAATATGTGATACCTCATCTGGCTGGACATAGTCGGGTGTCAACGCTCTGTGTGTGTGTGTATGTGTGTCTGCATATATGTCTTTTAACCCTCCCTTTCCCAGCTGTTCAAGACAGGGCCCCATATTTTCATGGTCACCTCTAAACCAGTCACATGCACACGCATACACACACTTTCTCACAAAGCTTATTTCTTTGCCTCTTTCAGAACAGCTGGAGTGCAAGACAGTCCACATGCTCTGTTACACACACACACAGAGTGCAATGATAGGCTTTTGTGATAAGGTTTTATATTGCGCTTTTAATGTCGTTGACTCTCTGCGGAACAATGTTTGGTTTGTTTAGCACACAGAAACAATATCCTCCATTTTATATGGAGCCTAATCTCTTAAACTCATAACCTGCACTGGTGGACTTTATTCTGAGGTTTCATTCTTTCAGGTGGACATAGATATATGTGAGACATCTTAAACACAGCAACACACAGAAAGACCAGAAAAGGTCCCAGAACTAGGCAAAACTGGGCAAAATCTGCATTTTATCTATAAGTAATTAAATTACTGGGATTTTATTAGATGGACAGTTTAATAAATGATGTTCATTGAACCATTTAATGGATATTTAATTAGACTTGTAAATAACAGGGTGCTTGTGGTACAACCAACATTTAAGCTGTCTCTTGTTTAAATCTTCGTTCTGTTTAACCATCCTGCTAATGGACCTGTGCATAGTTTCCAGTATGACACACAGGAAATCAGACCGAGGCTGATAGAGTACGATAAGGAAACAGACATAGTGAGACGGTGAGAGATGACATGCATACTAATTTAACCAGCTGATGGCTAACACAGCTGAGTGCTATATAAGTTATAAGATGGCCCCTGGTGGTATGTGCCTGTGTGCGTTTGTGTGTGTGTTTGGGCTTGTGTTTCTGACGCTGAGGTCAACAGGTGTCACGTTTTATGTGACGCGGATGTAGTGTGTTCATCAGAGATCCGTCAGGGCAGTTTTTGTCACTGCGTCCTTTCACTTAGCAGTGTTCAGTTTATGGTTGAATGCCTCAATTTGGCTTTGGATGTTGGTTTGACACTCAGGTCAAATTTAAGATGAATGTAAGATTAACAAAAAGAGGCGACTCTCCCCCTTTTTGTATAGTTTGTCTGTATTCAGGGGCCAGTCTAGTTTGCTATCTAGTGGTAAAACTAGATATTTAGATTTTGTTACCACTTCTATGTCCAACCCACAAACTTTCACAGGGTGGAGACGAGCTCTGAATTTTTGCAAATCTACTATTGTGTCCTTCTTCTTAGAGTTGTTCAGTATGATGTAGTTTATTAAATGAGCCAACAGTTACATCTCAGACTCTACAGGCCTCTGTTAACATCCTAAATGTTAAAGTTCTTGACAGAACAATTAGAAAAAGATGAAAAAATTAAAGCGTGTTTGGAAGGGTTGCCAGGAGAAAGCCTCTTCTCTTCAAAAACATAAAAGCGCGGCTTATGGTTTGTAAGGATGTATCTAGAGAAACCACAAGACCTTTGGAATAATGAGGTTTGGACACAAAGGGCCAGAGTTAATATGTTTGGCCATAATGGCTAACACCAAACACAGCATATCTGCAGAAACACTTCATAACAACTGTCAAGCACGGGGGTGGATGTGTGATGATTTGGGCATGTCGTGCAGCTACAGGACCTGGACATCTCACAGTCATTGAGTCAATCATAAACTTTTCTATGAGTTAAATGTGAGGTCATCTGTCAACAGCTAAACCTTGCTTGGGGTCATGCACGAGAACAATAATCTGAAGCAGTAAATTTACAACAGAATGGCTGAAAAATAAAAGAATAAAATGTTGCAATGACCCAATCAAAGTCCAGACTTTGACCTGACTTAACAAAGCTATGCTTAAACTGAAGCGAGAGAGCCTGACAAAGCCACGTGAGAATGATTATTTTGAGTTTTTATTTCCAGGCAGTTCTACAAGCTACTGCATTTTTTTAACAGTCTATTTCTGCATTTTGATTTAGTTTTTGTTAGATAAATAGTGACACAGTGGAATTCATCATGTTTTGTTGTTCACTAAAGCTTTGGATGTTTATTTAAAAAAGTCTTCATTTATCTTACAGCAGACAAATATGATGCCTCGCAGCTTGAAGGTTTTGAGTTTTCTTTCTGTGTGAAGTTTGCATGTTCTCGCTGTGCCAGTACATGCCAGCCTATTTGTGGAGCCTAAATTGGCTGCAGCGGTGGATGTGAGCAATAGCAGGCTGTCTCCTTGTGTTAGTCCTGTTATGGTTTGATGACCTGTCCAGGGTGTACCCCATCTCTTTCACAATGTCAGCTGGGATGAGCTTCAGCCCTCTGTAACCCTAGTTAGATAAGCAATGGTCTGAAAAAAAATCTATTTTAGTGGATGTCTCTTTAGGGTCCCCTTTCCTAAAAGCTCCCTGTCTGCTTACTGTAAGCCTTTGTTGGAATCATTTCAGAAAAACTAACAATCTAAGTATCATAGATTTCTGCTTGAAAATGGTCTCTGTACAAATTAGATCCATTTACATGTATTATTAACATTGTAACATTGTAACATCGTACATACAATTGAATTCACATATGATTTTTACCAGGCTTCAAAGTAAACCCCTTATAAATGAATACATTCACAGGACCTCACAGACACCTTTCCCTCTGTGGGTGAACACATGTGGGCTTCCTGTTGGAGTGCTGAGACTCATTTAAGAGGACAACAGTAATAACATCTACCATTAAAAATCAGTGTGTGTTGGTGTAAACATAGCAGCCTATTCCCTCATCTCAGGAGTCGGGCTAAATCTCCCCCAGGAGTCATGTAATCCAACACGGTGCTATTCATTAGTGTTCAGCTGGGACAGCTTCGCTTTTCCTTAATCTAATAACAGTGAGAAGGTTTCAATGAATCATTCCCGCAGCATCTCCATCCCCCCACCGCAGCCTTCACCAGAAGAAAACCAATGCTATTGCTGTATAAATCTAATAAAAACAACCAAAAAACAAGTGACATATCAGTTTAATTCAGTGAATGAGAAATCCAGTGATCCAAAACTAATGCAGGTTCACAAACTGCAACACTAAAATTCTTTGCCTAAACATCAATTCTTGATTTAATTTGGTAAGTTCACGTCCCTGCTCTGGGCAGAGGGGGATTGGTAACTAAAGAAGGAGAAAAGGTCACGGTCAAATATGTAGACTGAAACAGTAAATTTCAGCACTTCATCACCAAATCACGTCTGGAATGAATCAGTGTTGATGTAATGAAATTCGAGAGGTAGCACTAACCCGTCAGGGTGATGGGAGCAGGAGGTAACAGTTTCATGACCTTTGCCTTTGTGATCTTTGTCCCCTTTTCCATTTAAAAGTTGTTTTTTAAATTTTGTCTACAAGAAAAGTGGCACTGTAAATTAAAAATGCACCTACTACTAATACCTGCTATTTAATTTAAGAAACGTGGTTGTGTGATGCTATTTTATTTTTTATTTTTTTTAAGGAAAATAGTTTTTCCCAACCAGCTGATACACATGTGAAAACGAAGGATCTTTTGTGCTTATATGCATGAGTGTTGCTCTGATAACAAATTATCCTCACTGACTGACACGTCAGTGTAGTCAGTGTCGTCAGTGTCAAGTGCCTGTTCCACGCCTTTCAGTCAGGATTTCATTCATCTTAATTACTTTCATTTATCACAGGACATCAGTTACTTCTGGATGCCCTTGATGCAGGTATCAGATAGTAGCCGTGTGATTGTTTGACAGTGAAACATTGTTGGAGCGCTGCATGTCCTTTGACTTTCCTGTCTAAATAAAACACCGTTCATAGAAAGTCTTCTTTCTGCAGCAGTCTCTTAAAATTTTAATATCAGGAAATCTGATAAAGCAGATAAAGTGCAGATGGGTGGAATAATACAGTGATTCAGCTGTGAGCTTTATGCATGGCCAGCCTGTAGCAGTGAAAGCCCATCAGTCTCCGCTATGCTCTTAAAGCAGAGAGCACCAGTGTCTTTTTGCTCCTGGCTTTTCACTGTCTCGTCATCTCTTCCCTCAAGTAGTGTCTAAAAACTGACTGACAGCCACAGACCAAATGTGGCTTTGTGGCTCTTGTGGCTAGCTCCTGCTGTAGCTATGAAACCTATCTGTGTGATCCAAAATGTCCACAAACCCCCCAATATATGCCTTATCTTATCTGCTAAAAGCTTCAACTTTACAGTTTTTGCACTGGAAAAACCCCCAAAAGTTTCCACATGTGTGCATTTCAGCATAACGTATTCATTACTGATAACAAAAGGTATTTTCGTTAGCAGTGCTGCATGTGTACTTATAACTTGCAGTGAAGACAGTAGTAACCCTGGACAATATGTGCATGTTGTGCAGAGAGTTGGGACTTGTGTGTAAATGGTGTTTTGTAAACTTTACATGAGGGGGGAAAGGAGGGGCAAGAGGTCTAGGCAGGGTGGCACATACCTCTTCAGTGAAGTAAGTAAGTATGAAAATCCTCTATATGTAAAAGGAGTCAATAAAATATCAGCAAAACACTTTAAAACTATTTATTATACCATTATCTCTTCTAAGGAAACTAAGAACATTTTTAGGTAGGTAGGTTTAGACAGTTAGTTTTTTCAAGTATTTAAGGACGTAAAAGTTGGAGTTGCTGAACAGAAAAAAAGTTTATTTTTAAGGATTCTTCACTAAACTGAGAAACACTTTTGAAAAAATCTCTTAGGATTCAACAAGCCACTGTTGTAAAGGAACATCATGAGCTCAGGCAGTATACCTGAAGCTGCTGGTTCCTGTTCATGGAGAGTTTTGTCTCTTTCTCTGCCAGCTCTTTTAAGAGAATGCTTGTCTTGGTTTCCTCCTTCTGGTCTTCCATCTACATTTGTCCTGCTGAGCAGTATTCTCTTAAAGGGCAGCACTCTGGAAAAGCACCTGTGAGAACCTTTTCATTGTCTAATTTTGAGAAATCTTTTCCTGCTTTACCAGCATCATTTCACATGCAGGGCACTGCCAGCATAACGTGCATCCACAAAGTAATCACAGCGCTTCACTTGTTCCACATTTTGTCATTTTTTCAGTCTTATTCCAAAATGAATTTTATATGAAAATTTCACCTCAAAATTCTACATACAATACCCCATAATGTCAAAATAAAAAAAGTTTGCTTGAAATTCTTACAACTATATATAAAAAAAACAAAAAACAAAACAAAAATGTAACGTAAGCATTCACAGTCTTTGCTTTAGACTTTGTTGAAGCACTCTTGGCAGCAATCACTGCCTCGAGACGTTTTGAGTATGGTACCACAAGCTTGGCACACCTATTTTCGGGCAGCTTCTCCCTTTTGTCTTTGCAGAACCTCTAAAGCTCCATCAGTGTCTCTTTTCCTGCAAAATATATGAGTTTAGCCAAGATTAAGCCGCTCCACAATACAGCCAGTGTCCAGAAAAGTACAGTGCACTTACATTGTAAGATTGTGATTTTTCATCAAATTACCAAGAAAGTACTCAGCACTCACAGTACTTACGCAAATATAATTTGTGGATCCCTTTATGGAAAATACCTGAACTTTTGCAGTACTTAAACGTACTCATAATCTACCTAAACTACTTAGGCATTATTCAAAATTTGTTACAATCAAGTTATTTTTTTGGTTTCTTTAAAAAACTTGATTTGTTACCCATTATTCCAGTATGCCTACCTTTAAGTATTAGTAGATACTGTAATTTTAAATAAAATACATACAGAAATTTCCTTTAATTACTTGGGAATTACACTCTTAGTCACAGGCTGTATTATGAAGTGAAAAACGTGCTAAGTTTGCTGTGTTCATTCGTGAATTCCTGTCACTTGAGTTAGAGAAGACTTGATACAGTTATTATTAAGTTTCTCCTGAAAGTTGCTGTATTTTCTGTCCCATAGTAAACTAAGGTTTTGTCTTTTGATTAAGCAGAAAACCGTTTTTATTGTGAGAAAGGACATGAATTCATAACTGCACAGCGGGTCATGGATGTCTAATCAAGTGTCGTCTCAGTGATCACATGGGAAGGAAATACTGCTGAGATGCATTTATTCTGCATTTTCATTCAATTCTGAATATTTGTTTTCCACGCATTGCCCATGGCAGTTCTCCGGTTCTCCTGTTTTTCTCCAAAGAAATACTTCAAATCCCTTTTCAGATGGAAATTTAATTCTAGAAAAAAACCCCTTGAAAATCCAAGTTTACCAAAGAGCATTACCAAATTAGATTGCGCATAGTGTGACGTTAATGAAGTCATTATTAAAGCTCCAGCTGACTCCATTCATTTCTCCTCAGTGCTTTTCTTCGCTCCTTGTAGACACATAATACACATCTAAAGTTATTGTGACTACATGGACCATAATAATTCACAGATACAGATCTGGTTGTAGTTTTCTTCACTTGACCATACACCTAAATACACATCATTTCTCATTCTTGCAGTACAGGCAATATGCAGGGTAATACACGCATTAACTACATACATTTCCAAATGTAGTGGATTCATCGGTGACTGTGGGACTGGATTCATGTAAAAGCGATGAAGCACAGTAAAGGAAGTGCGGATTCATGTTTTTTTGTTTGTTTTTGTGGATTGAAGCATAAGTCACTGTTCAGATATTTCCAGAACCCTTTTTCCCTCAAAATGTTTTCTGTTTTTAACTCTTCAGCCAGCTAGTTAGCAGTGAGCTGTCTGTAAACTCCAAAAAGAGAGAGAAGAAAGCAACGATTCTTTTATTTTTTCCCCTTAATTCACTTATGGGGTAAAAACGCGGAAGAAGCAACAATGAGTCAGACAAGTGTAAAATACATTACATCCCCCTGTGGCTGATTCTCTGTCAGCATTTGTTGAATATTCATTAGGAAGGAGTTTTAACAGATGATACAGAAAGGATTTGTGGCAGCGTTGCATTAAATATATTTGGTGTTTGAACAACACAAGTGCATATGTCACATGTGCAGTAATTTACCCAGTGTTTCTATCCTGCTGCTTTATGCAGTAAACAATGGGATTATTCTTGAGCCGCACGGACAGATTTAACGTTGTGGATATGATGGTTGTTGTCCGTGACCTAAATCTGACTCTGCGCAGGGCTTTCATCTTCCTGGAGGACAGGTTTTCTGTATTTTTGCACACAGTAAAAGATCAAAGAAAGAGAAGATGGTTTCTTATAGTCCTCTTATTTTTTATTTATTCATGTTGTTTTTGACACAAACCTTTCAGATTCTATGTTGCAGTCTGGACTGTCATGGAGCCCCCTGCTGCTCTCTTTGTGGGGTTCAGTGTAGCAACAGGCTTGTTGGACCACACGTAAAGATAGACATCTTTGCAGTTTTGATTAACAGAAATGCGAAGATTTTTTTTTATAATGTTGTTGACATTATTATCCAGCTGAGATTACCCTTGTGCCATGAATAGAAATGATTAGGAAATACACTTGATAGTACTCACTCAGCTCTCCTAAAAACCAACCAACCAAGTTAAGAAAATAAATTCACATGCAGTCGATTCTTTCATTAAATACCTTTCATTACCGAACCCTGTTTGAAGTAGGAAGGAAAACTAAAGCAGAGAAAAAGATTGGTATGCAGAATGTGAAAATAGAAAGCAAGAGTCTGAACTAGATTTAGCACAAGGAAGAGAGCGTTGTGCGTTTTTATGTTGTTACACTGTGATAATAGATAATAGAGGGTGGTTATGGAAGGGCACAAAGCTGTTAGCAAATGTACAGCTAGTGGAATTATTAGCTATGCAAGCAGCACTTCCACATATACACTGAAGCTGCGACACCATTCATCATCGTGTCCTCATCTGTCCCAGAGTGAAAGTTACTGCCGTGATAGATAGCTCTATGAATGTGTGTTTGTGTGTGCGTGTATGCTAACAGAATTACAGTTTCTTCCTGCGCTCTACAAAGTCATCTCTTGTTTAGTGATACTCTTTTATTTCATTTGCATCACATACTTAGTTAAAAAGATGGAAAATGTTATTTAGATTTGCTATCATTCGTTACATTTGCCAAGAAAAGTTGTAATATGTACATTGTTGCAATTTATCACCTGCACCCTTTTCTTTTATCTTTGTTGGACTTGTAAAGCTGTGTTTAACATGGGTGTATACACATAAATGGCAACCAACAGAGTCCAAATGAAGAACGGCTGTTAAGAAAGACAGATTTACTTTTACTGCCAAGACTGTTTCTTTACGGCGACAATTCAATTTTAGCTGGTGCGGAAACTGAACTGTTTAATTTTCAGTTATTACAACTTACAATGTTTCATTCATCATCAAAGCAGGCAAATTTACACGGATTCATTTGCAAAAACACAGGTAACTAAAGTCGGCCTGTACATGCGAATATATATTTCTCACCGTGCCATGATTATTCTGTTTAGATTTTAACAAAAATTATAAAAGAAGTGATTGAATTTTATTATTTTAGTTTAATAATTTCATAAATACTACCAAAGCATGGTGTTATTGTGCAATCGTATCATAATCATAATAAACATCCAAATTATCATAAATTATTGTTGTCAGGTTGCTGATCCCTGTGTCAGAGAATAGTTTAACAGTCAGAGGAGCATGATGAGCTCAAGTGGCAGAAAATGGGAAGAAGGAATTATTTCATTAATTAAACCCATCCAGCAAAGACAGATTGTTACTCAAGGCTACACACAGGTCATTTTGATGAAAAATAGAGATGTTTTGATTCAGTATAGAATTCATTTGTTGGTTTGTTTAATTAAGACATCAAAAGGCTCTGGACTGGACTACCCAGGATATAGAATATGTTTATTGTAAACCACCTAACCTGCATTCATTGCAAACATAAATTAAAAACATGTCTATTTATATTCCTGGTTATGAATTGTAACTTTGAAACTATTGTATTTCATGGGAAGTACAGTGTGAGGTGGGATGTTGTCACTTTGGAAAAAATGATCTGTATAGCGCTTTTCTAGTCCCTAAGGACCCCAAAGTCCTTTACATATCCAGTCATCCACCCATTCACACACTGGTGATGGCAGCTACATTATAGCCACAGCCACCCTGGGGCGCACTGACAGAGGCGAGGCTGCCGGACACTGGCGCCACCGGGCCCTCTGACCACCACCAGTAGGCAACGGGTGAAGTGTCTTGCCCAAGGACACAACAACCGAGACTGTCCAAGCCGGGGCTCGAACCGGCAACCTTCCGATTACAAGGCAAACTCCCAACTCTTGAGCCACGATCGCCCCAGAACTATATATTACATTACGTTCAATACATTGCAAATTTGTAATGATGAAATCTGTCACGTGTGGGCCTTAAAAGGTAGTTTCTGGTGTGAGTGGCATTTCAAACACCTTGACCAAGATTTTATTTTGCCCTTCAAAAGTGAAAAATAGTCATTTCATATATTGACATAGCTCTGCGGAAGAGAAAACATTTCTGTCAGTGTCAGAATTCTGGGAAAATAAAATCCAAAACACACCCCAATTTTTTTCAGTGGCCCTATAAATGTATAGGGCCACTGAATAAATCAGTATATAACACCAGTTGGAAAAATGGAATAATTCAAAGTTGTGGCTGTTTCAGTGTTACTTAGAGAATCTTACCTTTGCCGTGTGCTTAAATGAAACTAGTTTTTTTCTAATAGGCAGCTTGGTGAATGAACTGAAGTGAACCCAAGAAAAAGTCATTGATCACGTCATACTTAATAATCTCTCTCTGTCCCTGATAGTTGTGGAAGCTGAACCATTGGCCCAAGGCTTGAGGAGGCTCACCGAAGATGTCGACTGGTCATACTCAGGTCTGTGTGAGCTTTTTGTGGCTTTTCTTATTTCCTTTTCTGACCTTTTTTGGCATTAAGAGGAAATTTCAGATGAGAATCATCAGAAATCTGATCTGCTGTCAGTTACACGGCGCAATAAATGGCAAATCAAATCTCAGGTCTATTTTTAAGGCAGTGTTGTAATATCTTTGAAATATATTTTACATCGCTAATATGAAGAACGATAAAGGAGAAGTGAAAGACAAGCAGGAAAAGAAGGAGAGCGCACTGCAAACTTGCAAACAGTGACAGAAGGTTTCAGCCAGAAATCCCAGAGGATTTCAAAATCACTCAGACGCTTCCTGAAACAGACAGCTACACCAGACTGGTCAATGTCAGTCTGGACCGTCTGAACATCACATCAAGCAAAGGAATTATGTGTTACTATCTCCCACGAGAGAGCCTTGATCTACCTCAGACCATATGGTTGGATGATAAAGGCTAACTCAGCACGAAGCTCCTCCCGAGCTAAGCCGTGGGTCTAACAGAAACGAAGAGTGGACACAGACAGACAGCGATGGTCCCAGAGGGAGAGATTAGCTGTTCAAGGGGAACCGGGAGGAGCGAACAGGCTTAGCAGGCCATCAGGGGGTTAAATGCAGAGCTATTAGACTTATTAACCTGCACTTCTAAGTAGCATGTTGGTGATAATAAGCACGTCATTTGAAGCTCATACAAGAGAAATGGTTAGTTTTAGGCTTACAGGGATCATAGACTGTATAAATCAATAACTGGCAAATCAGCAACATATTCTGTCTGGTTTATTGATCCGACTCCTGATGAGTACACAGAATATAATGTGCAGCTATGAGTATTTGTTAGAAATGTTTATTGATGGGCATACTGAGCAGACAGAAACATTTTTTCTGTAGAAGACAGATGGCAATGCTGTTCTCCTGCACACCAAATCCACTGTTTGGGTTTCTGTTCTTTGAATCCCTGTGTTTCAGCTCCTTAAAAGGGAAGCTTACCATTGCAGAGATTCGCAGTTAACGTCACCGCAAAGCAAAAGATTAATGTTCCTCTTGGTCTTCATTCCTTTACCTGAATTTCTGCAAATTACCATGACAGTGTCTCCAGCTCTCACACAATTTAGCATGTGAAAGTAATCATTCGCAATCTGCTTTACCGGTGGATGAATTGTCACCGTATTCCCGAAACAGATATCGTTAGCCTGTGAAAATGAAATGTCGCGGCTGTTTGTTCCAAAGTACAATTCATCCACGTCCTTGCTAACTGGGTGAAATATGAAACATGTTAAAAACAATGAAGCAAAAAGGATAAAACGGGATCGAATCGGCCATCACAGAAGAATTTAATTAATTAATGAACCGATAAATCACTTCTCGTGCATTTTTGAAGGAGGAGTTACATACATGCGCACACACACAAAATTCGCATACAGCTGTGTTATTTTTTGTTTCCGAGACTCGCTGTAGTTCTATTTGTCAAACAGCATGAATGTCAACATATTCATATGTATTTTCATCTCTGTTTTTTTCTTCCTCCCCCTTGTCAAATCTGTACAATCAATTCCTCGACAGACACACACATACGCCCTCTTTGTCAATGTGGAAAAGGGTTTTTTGTGTAAATGGTTAGAAACAATGACAAATGTCTACAATAGACATGGTTCTTTCTTTCATTCTTTCATTCATTCAAATGTCATTATCACAAAATAAAGGTAAGTCAGTGGCAGTTCATTTAGATTCATTCTATCTGTGTGTGCGCGCAGTCTTGTTTTCCTGACCAGCTCTGTTTCTTGCCTTGTGCTGTGCACTGAGCCATGAGTAAAAGCATTAACATGTGAAAGAAATACACTTCATTGTGAAGCACTGTGCACTGTGTTTTAGTTAGGTCAGGAGTGGGGGTGGGGGGTGCGGGCTCAAAAGGAAATAAAAGAAAGTGTGTGTGTGTGTGTGGGGGGGGGGGGTGGGTTAGAGAGTTGGAGAAGGTTTCAAATTAGGTTACATCCAGATCACAATACCCTTTTTGAGATGCTTACCTCAGACGTACTATGGTTTGAGTCCTAATAATGTTTAAAAGTAAAGAACTGAAACACAATTCCTGCTTAGGAATTTGTGGCGGCCTGCCTTTTTAAAGAAGTGATAGTTTATACGTTTTAGTCCAAAGCAAGAGTGGTTGGTCTGTGTTTTGTCGTCTGTACAAGGGATAGTTTTTCAAATCATCGTCATCATCGTTGGCAAAAGCTCGGAAAAGCTTGAGAAAGTAAATAGTGAGAGATACTGTATATCAGATAGTGAGCTATAATATGAAGTCAGTATAAATCCCTTGTCATGTTGTTATCTGTTTAGTTTATGGCTGGACAGGCATATTATTGGGCCTCTTGTTACTGTCACTAAGACACCTGGATAGGACTCCAGTCACCCCAGCCATAAACTGTTCAGACTACTTCCATCAGGAAGGAGGTTCTGCAGCATCCGGTCCCGTACCAGCAGACTGAGAGACAGCTTTTTCCACCAGGCCATCAGACTGATGAACACGTCATAGACACCTCAGCTTCACTACTGGAACTTTAACATTATGCACTCCATACTGTACAGTAATGCCACTGTTTTGCACATGTCTCAACTCTGTATATTTTTATATATTTTATTTATTGTTTACTCTATTTAATTTGTAAAATACAGTGGGGGAAAAAAGTATTTAGTCAGCCACCGATTGTGCAAGTTCCCCCACTTAAAATGATGACAGAGGTCAGTAATTTGCACCAGAGGTACACTTCAACTGTGAGAGACAGAATGTGAAAAAAAAATCCATGAATCCACATGGTAGGATTTGTAAAGAATTTATTCGTAAATCAGGGTGGAAAACAAGTATTTGGTCAATAACAAAAATACAACTCAATACTTTGTAACATAACCTTTGTTGGCAATAACAGAGGTCAAACGTTTACTATAGGTCTTTACCAGGTTTGCACACACAGTAGCTGGTATTTTGGCCCATTCCTCCATGCAGATCTTCTCGAGAGCAGTGATGTTTTGGGGCTGTCGCCGAGCAACACGGACTTTCAACTCCCGCCACAGATTTTCTATGGGGTTGAGGTCTGGAGACTGGCTAGGCCACTCCAGGACTTTCAAATGCTTCTTACGGAGCCACTCCTTTGTTGCCCAGGCGGTGTGTTTTGGATCATTGTCATGTTGGAAGACCCAGCCTCGTTTCATCTTCAAAGTTCTCACTGATGGAAGGAGGTTTTGGCTCAAAATCTCACAATACATGGCCCCATTCATTCTGTCCTTAACACGGATCAGTCGTCCTGTCCCCTTGGCAGAAAAACAGCCCCATAGCATGATGTTTCCACCCCCATGCTTCACAGTAGGTATGGTGTTCTTGGGATGCAACTCAGTATTCTTCTTCCTCCAAACACAACGAGTTGAGTTTATACCAAAAAGTTCTACTTTGGTTTCATCTGACCACATGACATTCTCCCAATCCTCTGCTGTATCATCCATGTGCTCTCTGGCAAACTTCAGACGGGCCTGGACATGCACTGGCTTCAGCAGCGGAACACGTCTGGCACTGCGGGATTTGATTCCCTGCCGTTGTAGTGTGTTACTGATGGTGACCTTTGTTACTTTGGTCCCAGCTCTCTGCAGGTCATTCACCAGGTCCCCCCGTGTGGTTCTGGGATCTTTGCTCACCGTTCTCATGATCATTTTGACCCCACGGGATGAGATCTTGCGTGGAGCCCCAGATCGAGGGAGATTATCAGTGGTCTTGTATGTCTTCCATTTTCTGATGATTGCTCCCACAGTTGATTTTTTTCACACCAAGCTGCTTGCCTATTGTAGATTCACTCTTCCCAGTCTGGTGCAGGTCTACAATACTTTTCCTGGTGTCCTTCGAAAGCTCTTTGGTCTTGGCCATGGTGGAGTTTGGAGTCTGACTGTTTGAGGCTGTGGACAGGTGTCTTTTATACAGATGATGAGTTCAAACAGGTGCCATTCATACAGGTAACGAGTGGGGGACAGAAAAGCTTCTTACAGAAGACGTTACAGGTCTGTGAGAGCCAGAGATTTTCCTTGTTTGAGGTGACCAAATACTTATTTTCCACCCTGATTTACGAATGAATTCTTTACAAATCCTACCATGTGAAGTCAAGGATTTTTTTTCACATTCTGTCTCTCACAGTTGCAGTGTACCTCTGGTGCAAATTACTGACCTCTGTCATCATTTTAAGTGGGGGAACTTGCACAATCGGTGGCTGACTAAATACTTTTTTGCCCCACTGTATGTGTACACACACACACACACACACACACACACACACACACACACACACACACGTAGAAAAATATTTAGTATACACATCCAGAAATGCATATACTATTATATATTGTACATATATTTATTCGTTTCAGATGTAGCCATTCTTGTATTTTGCTTGTTTACATTATTGTATTTTGCACAACTCTGTTGCTTGTGAAGCTCGCACACAAGAATTTCACTCACATGTGCTGTACCAATGTACCTGCACATGTGATGTGACAATAAAAGTGATTTGATTTGATTTGATTAAATGTATTACATACAGCATGTGGCTGCACCATTCACAGTTTGTTTTTTTTGTTTGTTTTTTTTAAGTTGCTGATTCATCTACTTGAGAAATAAATTAGACTGCTCAAAAGAGTTAAAGGAACACTTTAAAAACACATCGAATCTCAATAAGAAAAAAAACATGTGGATATGTATACTGATATAGACTCGGTAATGTGTGAGGAATGGAACGATGTCACACTTTTGATGGATTTCATTGGATCAGGTAACTGTGGGGCCATTTAGTGGTATCAGTTCCTTCGTCCTCCAGAAACTGCCTGCACACTCTGGCATACTCATACATGAGGCCATATTTGTGTGCAAAGTGTATCAGTGTTAGTCCTTCCTCCTCTTCCTCCTCATCGCCTTCTCCTCTGTGTTGTCCTCATCATTACTGTGCTTTGCCTTCAGGGTGTCCATTGGATCCTTCTGCCTGGAAGACACCCCTTAGGGCCCCATCTGTTATGTGTATGTGTGGATGTAAGAGTGGCCTGATAACCCAGAGTTTCCCCTGCTTTTGCCTGTTATATTCATATCCTTATAGAGGAAATAGACATACAATAGCACTATTTATTAATGGATATCAAAAATAAGTCAGTGGTTTCTATTTGCTTTAAGTTACTTACCTCAGAACCACATAAAAATGAGCCCTCGTAATAGATGTGATCACTGTTATATAAGACAGTATTTTCAATGAAGCAGTAACAACATGATGCTTTGGCCTTATGACAAAGACAAAAAGAATTTAATTGAATGGAAATGCTGAATGTTTTTTGTCCTCCCCCCCCCCCAGTATCTGTATCTGAGCTTCTCTGTGTGTCTCTCTGCCTCTTCCCTCTTCTTGATCCAACTAAGTCATAGCCGAAGGCAATGCAGGCTTCAATACTCCCCTCATTGTCTGGGGAAGACACACACAAACGCACACACATGTACATGCATGCATTTGCAGATTTTAAATATGAATACCTCTGTCCTTATGCATTTGTAAAATTCCCCCCTAAAGTTTTCATTTTATCTGATTGGAAGGAGAAGCAGACTATGAATCAACCCATATATTTTCACATTTAGATTCAGATCACACATTTGGTTAAACTGTGCAGTGGTTTCCAAGAAAACATCCTGTATCTACGCTGCAGTTGAACAGAGCGCTGCTCTTCATGCAGCAGAATCATTAGGACTAAAAAGAGAGACTGCGTAATAGCTTAATTTTGGCAAATCTCAGAGGAGTTTGTGATTTGCTCTGTGTGTGGGTTTATAGTCTGTGAATATTCAGACAGTGTGGATTTCGGCATGGATGGAGGGGAAATATTGCACTTGTACTATTAGGCGAGTGAGGAAGTGAGGAATGTCTCTGACTCAGAAATCTTAATTTTAACCATAGCACTATTTTGTGGACAGTCACAGTATTGTGATCTCAGTTAGCAGCTGCACAGCTTCTCCTCTGATCCATTGTACACACAGGCTGATTGATATCCATGGATGAGGCAGAAGGAAAAAGAAAGACGAGGTCTGACATTTTTCAATCTGACAAGTTGAAACAAATTAAGCTAACTCATTTTCATCTTAGAAGTTTGCAGTTAACACATGCACATCTAAAGAGGTTACATCCCGAAACAAAAGATGCAAAAGTGACTTGATATCATGTTGAACTGTCTGGTTACACTCATCTAAAACCAGGACCAAAGAGTAAATCATGACTGCAGGTTGATTCAGTTGGGAGAATATTAAATGAGAAAAGCAGTGAATAATTTATGAGAAAATTTAGGACTCTGTATGTGTATTTTATAATGGTAGAGAATGCCTGAGAGCATCCGTGCTTGTTGAATTATCTTCTTTTATATAAACAAAAACCTAACCCAAATCTCTTTAGAAGAATTGGTCGAAAACATTCTACAGAATAAAGAAAATGATCATATTTGATTCTCATATTACGCATGGCCAAAATTTCCAAGTAATGAGGTCACCATTAATTCCTCTTAGCCAAAGGCTCAGGCTTCAGACTGCGCTAAACACTCATTTTATGATGAGAGCACGGAAAATCCACCCACCCGCTGTTACAATCTTTTGTTTATGAGGGGCAGCCAATCCGAAGAAAGTTGCATTGAAGCTAAAGTATTTATTTCAACCAATGAAATAGAGAGGTGCATAATGGGAAGGCAACGTAGTTCAGCTATACAATGTTCTTCATGTAGGAACAGGAGCACAGTATGAATAAAAATGCAATCACTCATTCATTTCAATGATATCACATAATGTTAATTCAGACAAAGGAGGCACCAACAAAATTTTTGCATTTCCAGTCATATCATGCAAACAGAGTTCTTAGTTGTTCACATTAGAGAAAATAAATCGACTGGTCGCTATAGAGCACTCAAAGTGCTATTTTATTTTTTATTTTTTTTTTACTACAGCCTCATTGTGATAGAAAGGTGTCAGAATCCACCGTGCATCACAGTTGTTGTTGTTTGCTGTTTTGGCAGGAAAAGGGGGAGGTAGTCATTTGGCAGGTAGTCATGCCTGATTGGTCCATGTGTGTACTGTATGTGTATACACGTTCAGTATTTAGTAGGAGAAGCAAGCACAGGTATGTAACAAATAAACAAAGGAAGGAATAAGAGCTCGGCAGATCTTGACAGCATTCGTTATTCTTCTGTTTACTGGATGTGAAATGACAGAAATTTGTTTTATGTGGACTTTATTGTGTCATTCTTTTAGTTTTACAACTTGAAGCTTTACCTTCATAGTTCACACTTGTCCTTTTTTGCAATGCTGTTTCCAGATGCAGTCTATGACAAGCAAACAAGCAAACCAAAAGCTGGATCACACTTTACATCGCTCTGTCTGCAGTAAACAGCAGGCAGTTCTAAACTTTTGTCGACATCACCTGAGGTGCACGTGAGACTCTGCCCATAATCGTCAAACTCCCTGCCACAAAGCCTGTTTGAAGTCCGATTGCACCGATTTGTGCTGATGTGATAGCGCATGTCCTCTCACAGCTTGTGAGCGACTGCTCTGTGCTCTCCCTCTCGAATGCTCTAGTCAGGCAGCATGAGTTCCACTAGTACCTGATGCAAACTATCCCCTGCTGTGTGCAATGTCTCAGCCTGATTCTGCTGCTGTTTCCAGAACAGTGAGTGTTTATCAGCTACAGGATTTCTTGGCCACTAAAGCAGAGAGGGGAATGTTGGACTCTGTGTCTGCTGGATGTGTTAATCGGATGTTTGATGACTTATTCGGCCCCACCTTACCTGATAAGGTAAGGTGGGGATATAGTCACTGTTGTGTCATCTGCATGATCCATTGACCTTAAGCAGTGGTGGGCAAATCATTTCATTTTCAAGGCTGTTCCATTAAGCTTATAAAGAGATAAAATAAATATATTAAGCAGAAAATAGTTTAGTAATTGTTTTCTTCTGCTTATTTCTGCCTTCTTTAAATGGAACACAAATTAAGACAAATCTTGTTTTTAAATCTACGGGCTAGACAGTTTTCATATTTATTTGACTTGTATAGTGACTACAGAGCCCCTCTGATGACATGGTTCAAAAAATAAATAAATTGTGGCCACAAAATACTACTTCGTGGGCACCAAATGGATATAACGTGCCCGCGAAATACTTATTTGTGCCCACGAAATACTATTTTGAGGGCACGAAATAGGCATAACGTGTAATGCTAATTAGTGGGCATGAAACACTTGACCGATAACCGTGATCCTTCCTAGGCCCTTGCAGTTGGTTGACAATAAAATCTATCCTGGCATCCAGGTCGTGCTTTAGTTTGTAAAGTAACTGGGCTCTCAATATCCTGTTTAAATGTCTCTCCGTAAAAATGGTTCTTTGCATTGCCAGGCTTTTCAAAATGCATTTGTAGCTCTTTCCCAGCCTAAAATAAAACTCAATCATACTGTCTCTGTCCATGGTGTATAGGTTTAGCCTACTCTTATGCTTATGTCTCTACGCAGCTGTCCAGGAATTGTATCAATATGATGTGTGCACGTTATCTATTTCGTTGCCACAAATGCGTAATTCGTTGCCACATTCGTTGCCCTCGAAATAGTATTTCGCGGCCACAAATAAGTATTTTGTGGGCACGTTATACTATTTCGAGGGCACAAAGTAGTATTTTGTGGCCACAATTTATTTATTTTTTGGACCATGTCATCAGAGGGGCTCCGTAAGTGCCAGACCTAGCATAGGTCTTTCCTTTGTATCTTACATAATGGGGTGAAGATGTTTTAGCATTGTAGAGCGAAACCTATTCCCCAAGGTGCTTAGTAAGAGTGGAGAAAAGTAACTCTGTGACACACCAGACTCAGTCGTTTTGACTGTCTGATGACAAATCAACACTGAAACTGTTCGGGATTAAAACGGCCACTGCTGTATTTGTGATTTGTGAACACACTTTTTAATCCCATACTTTCAGTGGTAGTTATTTAAATGTGAGAAGTGCCAGTTATCTTCCTTTTGCGTTTGCAATTATTTTGAACGACATTGTCTTTAATTAGTTATTTATCATTTGTTGCTTATTACACTGACACTAGTGACACTGACTGCTAGGGTAAGTGTAGCACTGGTAGCATGAGGAGATACCTGGACCATACAGAGGTTGTACAGGTAGTCCAGCTCTTCCAGAGTGGCACATCAATATATGTCATTGCCAGAAGGTTTGTTGTGTCTCCCAGGAAATAGACCGCTACTCTAGGAAAGCTAGACAGACCCATAGAAGGTCCTCAACCTATCTGCAGGACTGATATCTGCTCATTTTTTTCAAGGAGGAAGAGAATGAGCCCCGTCAGAGCTACAAAATTACCTTCAACAGGCCCCTGGCCACTTCATGAGGGAGGCCTGATGGTCCTCTAGTGTGCTTGCTGCCTGGCACCGTGGAACCCGATTGGCATCTGCCATAGAATATCAGAACTGGCAGGTTCCTCATTGGCACCTTGTGCTTTTCACAGAACATCATTTTTTCATTTTAATTTTTGAGGTGTCTTTGAATTCTGCCCTCTGTAGGTTGGTCATTTATATTTCTAGTAAAAGGTGTGGCATCCTTTCATTCCTAGCACATGACCCAGTTCACATCAGTATAGACATCAGGCATGATTTTGTTTCCTCACTGAGATCTGATTTGTCGCTTTAATTATTCTCAGCCATCTTATTTACCGCTTTTATTTCTGATGAGTGAAAATTTTAGAAACAAGCTTTCAGATCCCGGTTTAAAAGCTCTCATTGTGCCATTTCCACTGTGACATGAAGAAAACATTAAATCCTTGTTATTTAAGTATCTCTCAGGCAGCTAGCAGTGCATTGCACCCTTCCTTCATGCGTTTGTTGTTTCTTTTTCCCTTTACATGCTTGTGTTCACCACCCACTATGTTCTCAACAGCTCTCTTAGTCACCAAATACTTTACGCCGGCTGCTCTTCTGCTCCAGTTGTTGCTCAGCCTGTGTGGCTGCTCTTGGAGCCTTGTGGGAGACATGAGGTAATGATGCAGAGGTGTGCTTCTTTATTCACAAATACACAATATGCACTCCCTATTTTCTCTCCTTTTCACTTGCTCTCACCAGTATGTGGTTGGGTTAATGAGTTCTTTGCTTGGGTTTTCCCCCCCTGCGCACTGGCAGCACTACACAGCCTTGACGGGAGATGTTATGAGGTGACTTCAGCATTTAAAAATGTTCAAACGCCACACTTCACGCTTATGTGTACCCGCATGGCCAGTCTAGTCTTTTTTGCCTAGCAGTCACAGGTCAACAGGTGAATAATTTTAGTGGTCAAAGTGAATCTCGTTTTCTGTAAGAAATACAGATATTTTTATTTGAAAACTTCAGATAAATAGTAAATTCATTCAGAGAGCCAGTCTACCAGTTGGTGTTTAATATTTATGCAAGCGGCGGTTTGAAGACTTTCTCACGTTCACCACTTTATCGAGTCATCGAGATAACGTAAAGTTCATATGGGAACTCTGATTCACTCCCCCCACCCGCTTGCTTTCTTTTTGAATTTGCTGACGGGTCTGTTTGTCAGATATGCTGGCTGCTCATGTGTGTGACAATCTGTCTTTGTAGTCGATCTTGTTGAATGAGTGATGTGCGATTGTGTGTGTGTGTGTGTGTGTGTGTGTGTAGTCTATTCTCTGTCATTCAGAAAGGATTCATTTAGTGGCTCAGATCTTGTCAGCTACAGACTCGCTTCTTTGTGTCAGTCAGTCTGTGTGAGTCTGTATGTGCTCGCAAATGAATAAAAATTACTCTCACACAAAGGTATGATTCTTATTTGTGTGCTCAGCTTTTAATCAGTGATACTGCTAGCTGAGATGCTAATCGAAACACCTGACTCCAGCTGAGACAGAAGAATGGCTCTCTAATTGTAAAATCCACCACTGAATATTGAGGTTTACGAGAACAAGGTTATTTATTTGTAGTGCATAAAAGTGCTTAACTGTTAACCCTACATAACAGTTGCAGTGCGATAGCAGTGATCTGTGCTCGCTGTTATCTGCTCTTTATACAGGGCTCTAGACAAACTTTTTGCCATGGGCGTACCGGTACGCCTAACTTTAAAAAGTTAGGCGTAATTATTTTCTAATAATTTATATAATTTAATGTGTTTTTCTGGATACACTGTGCTTTTTCAGCATTCAAAGATTGATGACACCGTGTCAGAGCACTGGCTATGAATTTCAGAAGGATCAGGCCTTAACTTAACAGAAAAGTTAGCAATAGTTCTTTTCCTATTACAGCTACATCCACTTCTGTCGTGCCTAGGCTGCTCACTAGGGCTGGGTATCATCACTGATTTCTATAATCCATTCGATTCCGGTTTTCAAAGTCCCGATTCGATTCAACTTAGCCTCAGACAGTCAGAAATATTATAATTCTGATCATTTATCAGTACTGATACACATGAGACTTCTTCAGAATTGTGAAAATCACAGCAGATGCCTTTGTGTGAAAGTAACTGAGAATAAAACACAGAAAAACATGAAGGAGATTTTCCCTGGTCTGGCTTTTTATAGCAGATAACCTTAAAAATATTCTACAATGTTCTGCATATAAAGTTTAAATTTCTTCAGTATTGAACAACAGAAAAAATTGGCTTTCTTGTCCGAGGTCATTTAAGTGAAAAAAAGAAAAGAAAAAGTGTAATACAGAATAACCTATGTCATATTGAAGGGTTAATTAACGGGAATAGTAGCCTCTGTCGTTTGTGTGTGGCTTGATTACATTAGCATCCCTGTGATAAGGGCCTGCTCTGTCAAAACAAAAGGCCAAAAACATAAAAAATGCAGCAGGTCATTAACCAGCTTCACAGGTTTTACCTCTTAATCAAAGAGAGAGATGTGTGGAGTGTGGAGCTTCATCACTAATTAGTCTCTCACAGGACAAATAGATACATTTAGCTGGCTAGGATACTGGCAACGGTACTACTGGTAGCGTACACTCACCTTATTTGTCCCCAGTAGGAATCATTTATGATAATTAGGAATTTCCCAGATTCCAGTGTGTCGATTCAGTTCCAAGCTTTAAATGGGACACGCCCCCTAGGATGGTTGATAATGACCTGACCTGAGCTAATGATGATGATTCTGATGACTTCTAGATACAGACATGTATTGTTAGGCTCATTTGTCCTAAAGAAATAGACTTTACATGTGATAAACAATTTGCATACATTCTTGTGTATGAGAGTCTATTTGCCACTTCAAAGAAAGTTTGACTAACAACAGCTAACAGCAGCAAAAACAGAAGTTCTTACCTTAACCTCCTACGACCTGGCGTCCACATATGTGGACATCACATTTTGGGTTATTTAGACCAAAATACTCAATTTTGCTCTACAAGGGCCTGATATCCACTTACGAGGACATAATACTGCTACTGTTCTATCAAAATTTTAAATGAATATCCTCATATGTGGCTCGTATTTTTCTTAGAAACAAAAATTAGATAAAAACAAAATCTGGTAATTCTTTGTTTTTACATTCATCAGGTCCCAATCAGCTCAAATATCCATCCATCCATCCATCTTCATCCGCTTTGTCCGGGGCCGGGTCGCGGGGGCAGCAGCCTAAGCAAAGAGGCCCAGACCTCCCTCTCCCCAGCCACCTCCTCCAGCTTATCCGGGGGAATACCAAGGCGTTCCCAGGCCAGCCGAGAGATATAATCTCTCCAGCGTGTCCTGGGTCTGCCCCGGGGCCT
>NC_141360.1:4290963-4326165 GCF_057382095.1 Aulonocara sp. 'chitande type north' Nkhata Bay | reverse complement strand
ATTTCAGAAAAATAACTTAACTACATTTTTATGATGACGTGTCAGTTTAAGACCCACTTTTAATCATTCTAATGATTTCTTGTTGAGTTTTTGTTCTATGTGGACCTGTATTACTTTTGCATATTGAAACTATGCAGTCCATCACTGTGACACTTCTAGATCTAATATATATATTATATTATATTATACTTACTTACTATAAAACAGTACTGTGCAAAACTTTTGAACTCTTGAAAAGAGGAAATAAGTGCAATGATTTACTGAAATGTGCAAACATACATAGTAATGCAGTATATCAGGGGAAAACAGATTTTAAATAATTCTGAGCTTGAAGGTTGATATTTGGTGTGACAACCTTTCAGCACAGTCCGAACTCTCTGAGGCAGCTTTCTTATAATTTCCTTAAACAGTCCTCAGGAACAATTCTCCAGGCTTCTTAAAGGACATTCAAATGTCTTCTTTGGATGTTTTTGCATTATGTTCAATTTTCTATTAAGATGATCCTCTACTGCTTCAATAATGTTGAGGTCAGAGCTCCGGGGAGGCCAATCCATGACTAACCGTCTTCCACAGTGTATTTTTCTATCCAGACATGCTTTTACTGTGTTGGTGGTGTGTTTGGGATCATTGTACACCTGAAAAATTCATGCCTTTGACAATCAGGTGTTTTCCATATGGTGTTGTAAGATGGACTAAAATCTGATGGTACGTATCTCTGATCATAATTTCATCAATTTTAACGAAGATCCCCAACAACACTGGGTTAAATAGAGCCCCAAACTATGGCAGAGCCTCCACCATGTTTTAGCTCTCTCCTGACCTCCAACATGTACACTGATGATGATTGAACCACAACTTTCAAATCTGGATTCATCACTGCATTAGACCAGTTTTTACTGAATTTCAGTTATTGTGTAAACTGGCATACGTCAGCCTTTAATGTCTGTTTCCCTTCCTCGAGAATCGCTTCTTGACAGTAACCCTTCCACTGACACAATTTCTGATGAGGCTTCAGTGAACAGTAGATGGATCAACTAAAAGGCCAGAGGCATCTCTCAGGTCCTGTGTCACATCCTTGCTGGATTATTTCTCATTTCTCAAAGAGGTTACTTTCAAATCCTGTTCAACTGCTGTAGATCGTTTTTTTAGGCCTGGTACTTCTTTTTTGTTCTCAAATTGTCCACCTTCCTCAAAATTGTTTAATGGCGCACTGCACACCATGCTGAGATATGCAAAATTGTCAGCTAATAGCTCTTTAGTAATCTTCTTGTTGGTGAAAAAATGCTATTTCATGTCTGTCAAACTGTGTTATCTTTAGCATTTTTTTTCTAGCTTCAACTAAATAAATTGGAAGAAATTGTGTTTGCTTGTAAGAAAGAGCCTAAAGATACAATTTAATACTGGTTCTTTGTTAGTTGTCTGTTAAATGTAGACAGAACACAAGTTTTTACTACTGTTATTATTGTTTTTAGAATATCAATAACAAAAAGTTGAGTTAGTAAAAATCTTGTTTTTCCAGTTAGAGACAACATCATGCTCAGGCATCTTTGACAATCAACCTGTGGAGTAATCCTGGAAGTGCTGTTTTCTGGAGGAACTTATTTCCACTATTGAATTTCTACATTATAATGGTTAACTATTTATATTTTTTCTTTTGTAAATGTGACCTGTTGAACCCTTAAAAAAAATTATCATTTCTACATTTCTTAAACGCAGAGAGTTCTCATGCTGTGGGGTTGCAGAAAAATTCACTGAGCAGCAGGTTGGAAAGATCTCATCTGCATCTTCAGATTTAAGCTTGATTGAATTGCCAAAAGTGATGATGGAGATCCTAAATGAAGCTACGGAATGACCCTTTTAGCACCCACACAGGATGCAGCAGACTCAGATTGCTTTGGGCTGATCAGATTATGTGGGCATCTTTCCACAGGACTCGTTATGGTTGCTGTCAGAAAGGTTGTTATAAATCAGAATGTCGATCTTCCACTGCCTATGCATAATCAGACCAGCTGACATTTGGCCTTTTATATGGCAGATCATCACAGCAGGAAAATGCAAGTTAAAGATGTTATTACCTCCTGATATGGCAGTTTGCAGCGATGCTTAGAATGCCCTGTTAAAATGTGAAAGGTGATAGATCTTAATACCAGTACCTCTATAGTCGATGTTTTCAATAAGGATACGTGATCAAATCAAAGACAACTTATTGCAGAAAACAAGAGCTCATGTGTTGGACCTGGAGAAAATATTAAATGCTTTGCAGCCTGAGTCCATTTGTAAGAAACCAGCAGTGATCAGATCCTGACCTCACAGCAACGCTTCGATGGTCTAACTCTCAATTCTGTGTTTCAGCCAATGATGCTTATTCCAACGAAGTAAGATTGACAGAACTGATGCAACAGTCCAAGGAACCTGCACACATCAGAGCCTTGCTCCGGTTGACTGAACTATGTGAAGAAAATAAAGGTACAGCTGTGGTCAGAGGTTTACATAAACTCAACATGGGCACTGGATGGTAATTTTAAGCTTTTAATTGTTACTTTGAACTGTTCTTGTTTCAGGGTGGAATGACTGTATGGCATACATCTTTAATGACTTTTGAAAAAACAAGAAGTTCACTAATCCACACAGGGTCAAAATTATATATACAGGCTAAATTATATATACACTCACTTAAATCTTTTTATAAGGGTTTCTAGAATGTATTTTAACTTGAGAAGGCCAAGGCCTGTTAACTTCTCATTTGTAAGCACGATTGACTACTACTGGTAGTTTATCTTTGCAGCATAAAAAAGGATTTGCTTGACAGCACTAGTTGGAGTGATCAGAACAATGGGAGTCCAAGGAATTCTCAGAAGATGTAAGAAGGAAACTGTAGATTTACACAAGTTGGGAAGCCCTCTTGGAGACATTTCTAAACAACTGCAGATTCAAAAATCATCAGTTCAAACAACTGTATGTAAGTACAAGTTATTTAGATGTGTCACCACTTAACCAAGTTCTGGACAAAAAATCCAAACTGCCACCCTTTTCTTGTTCAGGAACAATCCAAGAACCACCAATTCTCAAGCCTGCCACGACCTGGAAACCGCTGGAACTCCACATCACTGTGGACAGTGACACCACATCACTATCCAAAGTTACAGAGCTGATCAATAAAGATGCCTGTCCTTAAAAAAAATCAACACCTTCACTCTTCACCTTGCAGCTACCCACATATACAAGCAAAATGTCTTCTGGAGAAAAGTTCTATGGTCAGACAAGACAAAGTTTGAGATATTTGGCCACAATGACAACAGGTATGCTTAAAGGAGTAAAGATGAGGCTTCCAAACCCAAGAGCAGTGAACCATCTGTCAGGCATGGTGGTAGTAGCATCATGCACTGGGACTGTTTTGCACAAAATGCTTAGAATAATGAAGAAGGAGGACTACTTCCAAATTCTTCAACTTTACCTCAAATCAACAGCTAGAAAGTTTAAACTTGGACACAACAGGACAATGATCTCAAATAACCAAAATGGAATCGATAAAGCGGGGATGTATACATACCTCTGACCCAAAAAATAAAACTTTTAAAGTAATTAAAGATGTATCCTGTACAATCATTCCACTGTGGAAAAAGAAGAGAACTCATTAAAAGCCCCAAATTAACATGGCATTCATGCTCATGATGAGTGGATGTTAACTTTTAACTACAACTGTGTTTTCCAGATTGGCATTATTAACATGACAACAACAGCTGTTATTCAAGTTAATACTGTTCAGTATGTGGCCACCATCTATGTCAATGTTTGTTACTTTGGTATAATTCTAGATGATTATAATAAGACTACGTGAAGCTGAGAGGTCCTGCACGAGCATTTCATTTTCAGAGATAAGTGTTGGATACAAAGATGACTCACTGATTTTCACCTTAAACTGAAATAACAGATTTTTAACAGTTTCTCTATCACTGACTCTTTGTTGTGTATTTTGGTGTTTTTACAGAGACTTCACACTTTGGTGGGCCAGCTCTGACCCTGGGATCATCTGGATTGTAACACTATAATATCTACACACTGATGGGATTTTCTGACAAAGTTTTCTTCAGGAACAGAAATTCTGTCAGAAGAAGAAAAATCTGTAGGAAAAGATCTCCGGGGAAGAATGTGTAGGAAATGGACACACGTACTGAACACAGCTCAAGGAAATGGAGTCAGGGTGATCTGTGCAAAGATACCACCACAGGATGGAGCCCCGCCTAATGTCTTTAATGCTGAAAGCAGCTTCTTTTTTTCTTTCTTCCTTTTTTTAAAGATACCGGCCTTGCTTTGCCACATTCACCTTTGCTTCCTTCCTTTAACAATACACTTCCTTCCTCTGTTTTCCCGCATTCAGCTCTTTCTTCAACGGCGTCCTCCACAGACAAAGTGATTGATTCTCAGTAGAAATGCCTTCAGAGTGAACAGGAAATTACAGTAACCATGTGGACAAACCCTTTACCCTCTCACAGTGGTTACGATTTAAAGTACAGCAAGCAGTTTGAGTGTTTTATATACAATTACTGCCCGCTTTGCAAATACTGCTCTGCAAGCATTCATTGTAAAACGCTTCATGAATTTATAACAAATGCATTTATGTGACTATATGAGGCTGTTAATACATGAGTATTAATTCTGTTAATGTTCAATATGGAGGCAGTTTCATTTAGTTTATACACAATGCTTCACAACATAGGGGTCAGGTCCCTCAATAGGGTCACCAGATACAGCTAAGAGGTCGAGAAATGAACAACTAAAGTCAGAAACTTCTCTTTCTCAGAAAATTGCACGAATGCAGCTTTATATGGCCCCTTAATTTCTTTTCAATAAGGAGAGATTACTAGAGGGAACTGAACATCATTTGTTGATGCACAGAATGCAGTTTGATGTTGACTGCTATAAGCTGCTGTCTTTGATATTGAGTGGTCTCTGGAAACTTGTTTCCAGCTCTAGATTTTATTCTTGGACTGTACTAGAGCAGCTTTGTGTGATCCACAGTTACAAATAATACTTTTTTACCTTATACTTGACGTCAGTGCCCAGGTTAAGCTCCTCCCCATTTAAGAAAATGTCCGTCTCATTGGCCGCTCCACAAAGAGAGAAAGTTTAAAGAGCTGGTAGGTGGGGAGTCTGTGGATGAGATGACATGCTCTCTATGACATCAGACAGACAAGGAGTGGAAAAAACTATGTAAAAACGCATTTGTCTCAAAGATATTACTCACACACACAATCACCTCAATGTTAGAAACTTTGGCCATGTGTAATATGAACATCCACTGTTAGAACAGCTTATAGAAAATAAGGAAAAGCTTAGTTTTCACTTGAATAAATTACCAGAGTTTCTTGGAGAACATTTTTAAAATGAATTCAAATGTCTTTTGTGGTTAGATTGCAGGTGACAACTGACCAAATTAGGAAAACAAGTGCTGCTGATATAGGTCTGTCTGCCCTCTGTGTCTCTTTTTTTATGATTTGCTTTCATAGATATGATTCCTATGAAGCCTCTGAGCTGCCTTACATTCGCAGGCTCAAGCCTGGGTTGAAATATGAGGCCCTGGTGTGTAAAGATAAGCATTTTTTGCATTCCTGTGTCCCCTCAGCTGTCCTGAGTTATGAGAGTCAGTCTGAATTTTCATCTGAGATTCACCTTCATGCACTGGCTCTGTGTGTCTGTTCACACGGCAGAAATCTGACAAAAACACATCTCTAAGAGGTCAGTGGGGGTGATGTGATCCTGGAACAAGAGTGTTAAGCATGTCCACAGGGAACCTTTTGAAGTTCTGGTTTGTAGGTGCTTTCAAACTAATCAAGTTGGCTCAGGCAGGAAATTATAGTTCATTTCATTGCCACCTCTCAGGGTTCACTTCAGCCTGGAGGCTCTCACTTTTCCTGCAAGGAATGAATCAAAAATCACAGGATGAACTCTTTGATTGAAGCGCTGAAACCTTTTTATTTGTTTTCAATTTCAGACACATCTGTTGCATGTCATGCAGCCAACCTGCTTCCAATTACTCCTGTTTTCCTGCGTGAGTAAAAAAAATAAGGAAAAATCCTGTTGAAGTGTTTTTATGATGAGCATACTTATGCCGAGATATTGCACAGAGAAAAAAAAGGTCTGCAGTTTAATATTCCCATGTAATTTTCTGAAGTGTCCTTGGGCAGCTGTCGGGCATGAGCTGATAAATTTAGTCATTTAAATCCGGTGAGTGGCCGGTGCACCTGCTGCATCTCGGCCTTGTGCAAGAGTCACGATATCCATCTCCTGTTAAACCCATTCATGCACCAGTCTGTTGTTTAGCTACCAAAAACACGCCATCACAGTTACTATTGTTACTGCAGAGCAATGTCAGAAATGGAGAACCTCAGAAATGTTTGAACCTCAGAAAAGCAGCATCATTAGAACACCTGCAGCTGTTAAGAGAAAAGCAGCTCACGTTTACGTGCGAGACAAAAACTGTCTTGTGTTAACAGTAACAGTAAACACTGCAGGAGACATACTGTGGGTCGGATTTGAACCTGAAAATCAGGTAATCACTCCTGGACTTGAACTTCCTGCTGATCCCAACTGTAATTTTCACCTGTTTGGCCAGATGGGCCAAGTGTTAGCCAATCACTTTACAGTTTCACAGACGGCTCTCTTAAATTAAAACCACATCTACAAATACAGAGGTTTTGCAAACAGGTGACCAACCCGTCTGTGACACTCATTGTCTGTGGGCAATGTGTGTTCCCCAGCTGGTTGTCAAAAACCTCCTTGCAGTCACTTTGACTGCCACAGTCACCTCAGTTTGCATGGAAGGTGGTGACTTGTCTGCAGAGACTCACCAACTACCAGCTGAGTGACAGTAAAACATTAAAAAGGACAGTGCAAACTGGAAATAGTGAATGTTTGTTCAAAGTAAAAGTTAGGCCATTTGAAACATGGTGGCTCCAGCCAATGTTGTTGCTAAGCTGCTAGTTAGCCAGTGTTTGCAGACCAGTTGCCATCTTCCATGCACGCTATAGGCCACTGTGGAAATCTGCTAGTGATTAAAGCAGCACGTTCTTTCGATTTCACCCAGCAACCTCCAGCAACCAGTTAAGGAGTGCTCATTTTTCCCTTTCGTCTGCTGGTTAAACCACGTCAACTCTCAAGCAGTGAGTTCATGATGTCACTCGGGTCACTCAGGTCCACTCTTTAGCAAAAACACTCAAAATGCAGTCTCACAAACCAGCTGATGATGTCACCACGGTTACACTTTAGGAAAGTCTTTATCAGACGGGGACAAAAACAGCTGGAAATGGATGATAATGCTGTGCTGTAATATGTGGAGATAAGCACTTGTTTGTTAAACATATAAATGTCTGAGCTACACTGAGCTCTCACTGTTGGCTTTTTGGTGCTCCAAGTGGCCAGAAAATATAAATATTTCACTATTAAGCTCAACCCTGACACATTCACACTGGAAACATGTTGACTCTGAACACAAAGAGAACCAGAGCTAAACAGGTTAGATCAGAAACCGTTACCATCAAGAAACATTTTTGAGCAAAGACAAAAATCTTCATGGAGCCGCAAAACATGCTCAAGCTTGATCAATTAAAATGATATCATGTTTCTCATGCAAGCCACCGAATTTGTGATCCCTGTTCTAGAGAAAAAAAGGTTGATCCTATGAGGAAGTACCTCAATTTATTATTCAGATATTTCACTTAAAACCCCTGAAAGTCCAGTTTTATGGGGGCACTGCAGGAAAACCATAAGTCTGATGATCATGATAGTCTGTAGGAAAGGTTACTGACTTATGCAGGTCAGATCAATCCACAGATCTATAACTAATCATTTTCATTACTTTAGCTCTTCACTGCTGTTGTACTTAGTGAAAGTAACTAAAAGCAGGTAAGTGAGCACCTATAAAACCCTCCTGTTATAGACAGAAAGCAGTCGAACATCACGTGACAACACAAGCAACAGCTTTTATCTTCCTTTACAACAATTGCAATACATATTACAGCAATACAGAGATGACAGAATACATCACACTCATAAAATATCTTCAATATCTACAAACACATCTGGGAATGAGTCTCTAAAGAAGCTCAAAGCTGTTACAGAAGCCAGCAAAGCATGAGCGAGCATCAGAGCATCATAATAAAAATGAATAATTAAACAGATGTTCACAGAGGCAGTGTTAATTATACTGAACAAACAGCACTTTTAATTAGGATTTACACTTTTAACAAGCGTAGCGTGGATACATGTGTGATTGTCCCAGAGTCATTTCCATTATTTAATTATTAACTATCAAAGTTTTAAGGTTCCAGCTCCTTAAAGGTAAAGATTTTGTAACCTAATTTCTTTTTGTGAATGTTTTGTTTTTTGTTTTTTAATTTTGAAAAAAAAAAAAGTTTAACCCAAACTTTCCACATTTTATAACTAAAAGAATTCAATAAACATTAAGAAAGTACCTTTCCACACCAGCGTCTTTAAAACACTGATTTCACAGTAATTCAAATTCATCCACCACTGAAAATAGTCCCCCCAAAATCCACTATTTTCCTGTTTGATTGTTAAATTTAGAAAACAGCACAACAAAGAGGATTTTATCGAGGCTTTAAGAGCTGGAAATACATTTTTAAAGTTTTGTATGTTTAGAGGGAGAAAGCAGAAGCGACAAACACATGGCTGGTCTTTAATCTTTTTTTTCTTTTTTTTTGAGGGGGAAGGGATTTGTACATGAATTAATTTAAGGACTGCAGAATAACACCAGACTTATCCTCAAGTCTTAAAAAATGATCTCGTAAACATGCTTTAAATACTTTAACGAGAGCAGCTCTCCAAGGAAACACACCCAGTAGTGCATTCAAAGTGAAATACATCCACACTGCCTGTACTGTACAGCATTTATTTACTCCTGGAGCTCAGGTAGGCAGCCCTGCAGCACCAGCGTTCGTGGGTACGAGGACATTTATTTTTTGACATGTAAAAGGCGAGTGCAGACGAGGCCATCATGCTAACAGCTACAGTGACTAGATTTGTTTTGATGCCATCTAATCCCCACAGTCTCCAACCCCGCAGACTGGAAATGAGTTATTAAACGTCAGCCATGTGAACCCAAACAAGCCAAACACCAAAAATGTCCCTTGGAGTAAACTTTCCCACTCTGGATCGGACCAAAGAAAACAGAGTGTAGGTGTGAACGCACCCTCAGATGATGTCATACCTTCCATTACTGCTGCAAACCTGCTGCAGTTTTACTAAACATGCACACACACACACATAAACACACACAGGTAGTGTTTCTGGGGGTCAGGATGCAGATGGGATTGGCGGGCAGCTTTTGGGGGTGGGGTTGAGGTCTCTGAAAGGCTCTGAAGGGCGTTGACCCTGCAGGCGGGTCAGCAGCGTGGTCCGGCGGATGCTGCTGTCCGAATCCTGGTGGTGGAACCGGTTTCTCAGGTGGCAACAGCACGGCAGGCTGCGAGCGAAGTCAGACAGCAGGTTACCGCTGAAGATCATGTAGATCCAGGGGTTGCAGCAGCTGTTGAGGCTGGCCAGCAGGGCAGAGAGCGTCACGGCGGCATTCTCAGAGTCTGCAGGGGAAACGGGAAGAGAGATTTATGAAGCACACTTTGAGACGTCAAATAAACCAAAGTGTTTTTCCTCTTAAAGTACATGTACCAGTCTGAAACACACTGGAGTACTGCCAGCCTGCTGGGCAGCTCTTAATGAGGTTTGGCCGCCTTCTTGTAGCTGTGGCCTGCAAAGTAACCCTGAGTTAACGCCAGTATTAACAGACCAGCTCAGCTCCCCTGCACCACCGATAACAAGGACAGCTGATGCTGAAGTCTGCATGAGACTCAGCATTTTTCTCCTGATTAAAGACAGATTGTTTGCTGTGAGACAGCGGCAGAGGTTTGGAGGGACAGAAATGGTAATACTGACGTGATGGAGCCGCTGAGACAAGTTTCATTACAGCAGAGCAAATGGTTAAGTCGAGTGAGGCATTCAAAGAGGAGAGCATCAAATAGAAATACATGCAAAAACACATTAACAACTCTAAAAATACATTATTTTGCCTTGCTATCATATTCAGGCCTCCTGTCTTTATGACCTCCGAAGGTCATGTGTTTGAAAGAGTCAGCGTGTCATTCTGTTTGTAAGCACGATAACTTACATCCACCAAGGTCTTCAAGGTCAACTTAGTGATTTATAACTTATATAACCTCTTACAAGTTTGCTGTGTATTATCAACACATAGAAAGTACCACATAAAGATTTTAAATATTATGTCACATTTGACCTCTGACCTCTCCTTCAAGGTGAATAGATTGATCTGCAGTCAACGTGACAATAATGCTATGTAGAGCTACTTAAAACTTTTTTTCTAACAGCCATTGTTTGTGTTGACAACATATAGACATACGGTGAGTATGTGGGTTCTAAATATCACGTCACTTTGAACCTCTGAACTCTTCTTTAAGGTCAAATGAGGTAAAACTTTCATAAAATGACTTTTATATTTAAAGAAATTCTATAAAAATTCTGCTGCCTTTAATTCAGTTAAATTTAATTTAATTTATATAGCATCAAATCACAACAACAGTTGCTTCAAGGTGCTTTATATTCTAAGGTAAAGACCCTACAATAATACAAAGAAAATTCCACCAATCAGCAGGCACTTGGCAACGGTGGGAAGGAAAACTCAGTTTTAACAGGAAGAGACCTCGGCCATCTGCTTTGACCGGATGATACTGGTATACGGGGATTCTAAATGTCACAGTGACCTCTATCCTTTGACCTATGACCTCATGTTTGCTTTTCATGGCTGCCTTTCTTTCAAGTTGAGCCAAAACGTCTTCTATGTGAGAGAAATGACAGAAAGAATGAGCTGCTTAGTTTGTTAGAAGTATACTTTTATACAAATCAACATCTGACTTTTACTACAACACAAACGTCCTAAAGTACATTTAAAAGAACAGATAAAACTACATGAATATGTAGAAAATACAAAAGTGTTCAACTTCTGGCCTATCAGAAGTTTCTCTTGCAGTGCTTCTTGTCATAAAACTGTGTTATTCTACAATCTGTTGAACTTTTGTTGACTTTTTGGGGCCTTTGTGTGGACAAAAATGTCATTAAACAACATACATAACATCCAGACGCTGATATGATCGTTGGTTCCCAGTGTGGCCCCGCCCATGTGTGTGTTCACAGAAACACAAATATGTAATCAACCAATCACGGAGCAGCAATTCAGTGCTTTTAGGCACGTAAACACGATAAAGATGACCTGCTGAAGTTTAAACTGAACTGCAGCATTGAGATAAAAGTGATTTAAGTGACTCTACAATACACACAGGGTCTTCTTGACTGCAGAAAATTGAAAAAATGTTGCCTGCTCAGCAGAGCATCTTTGGGAAGTGGTGGAATGGGACATTCACATCGTGGATGTTCAGCAGACAAATCTGCAGCAGTGTTTGATGCTGTCATGTCAGAATGATCCAAAATGTCTGAGGGATGTTTCCAGCACCTTGCTGAATCTGTGCCACAAAGAATTAATGAAGCTCTAAAAGAAATAGAGGTCCAGCCTGGTCATGTCCATGTCCCTGATGACCAAAATAACAGAATTTAGACTTGAAAGCATTCGCCAACCGACCAACACCACTACATCAATCATTGTTTGAATTTTTGGCATTTTTTAAATAAAGTTTGACAATAAATCTCAAATCTGTAATGTTCTAGTTTTTCAGCTGTACAGAACCTCCAGCAGAACCCAACAAGCCCAATAACGTCCCTATGATATGATAATAGCTTCAGCTATTAAATGCATGCTTTAACAACAGATATGGTTTAGAAGGAAAGTGTTGGTGTTTGCGTAAGTTTGGAAGACTGCCCTGCAATATTGTAATTATTTAAGTTTTAATTAAAAGCCAATTAAATGCTTTCTTTATTTATCTTTGAGCCAGTTTAGCCATGTGTGAAGTTTCCAGCTTTTTCAAAATACCAATTAAAAAGTAGAAAATATAGAGAAGTGTGGCAGGTCACAGAGAAACTGGAAAGCAGAAACTTGTGGCCAACCTTAACCACAGAATAAATTAAAAGAGGAGATATGTGCAAAACAATTTTATTTATTTTTTTACATTTTTTATTAAACCTCAAGCCTGTGCATGTCAGTGCAGAGTAATTTTCCGACGATAGAAGTCAGGATATGAATTTTATTTTGCAGCTTGGAGTCTGTTAAAGGAGAAAAGGCTGCCCTGGTCTGCTCACCCACTTGAAGAATTTCATTATCACTGTCATACAGAGCTTTACTGACTGGTGAGGGCATGAGTGCTGCTTCCAGCAGCTTGATGGGAATTCATTTTCAGGGAACATCAGGGTTATATCATTTTCTGGCGTAAAACCAGTCAGAGCTCTGAACTTTTTAAATATAATCCCTTTCTGAGTCCAAGGAACAATTTAACCACTTTGTCTCATCTTGAACCCAAACTGCTGCCAGAGAGGAGCAAATTAAAATGAAAGATTTTAACCAAACTGAGCCTCACGTGTGAGAGAAATGTTATTATATGTGAGACAGTAAACTGGGTTAGAATCTGTCAATTTATAAACTGACCAAATTTTTACAGAACTGCCAAAAGATTATCAGCATATTCTAGTTTGTAAGCTATGATCAAGATCTAATTTAAAGGTTTGAGAAATGCTTCATGACTTCACTGATTCGATCGCTGCCTGTGTTTGCAAAATATTTTTCCGCCCCGCAGCACGTTTTACTCCAAGAGAGGAGTGTCTGAACTCTTTAAAGTCATAATTACACCAACAGTAAAATTATAATAATTTTAAAAAGTCAACCCGCCAATGCAGCACTGCCTTCAACCTGTATTCTTTATTATGGCCAGCAGGGGGCGACTCCTCTGGTTGCAAACAGACATGTTTGTGAAGAAATTTGCGGAAAGCAAACTTTAAAAATATATGTGTGTAACTAATTTACTAAAATAGGGCCCCAGTCATGCAGGGTCGAGACCAGTCAACAATCTGTCATAAACAGCAATTTTTTTGGTCACAGATGACGATTCCAGCTTGTCTGCAAACACTCGCCAGCTGCCCACCGGCTAAAGAAAAGGAATGCAAACTTCAAAGTAAAAGTTGCGGCTTACCTCTGTGACCAACGCATTTCAGAGGCTTTTACTTTGAAGGCAGTCAGCCACTCGCTCCAGTCTGCATGGCAGCTTTGACAGCTTCACGAGCTGGTGAGTGTTTGCAGACAAGTCAGAGTCTTCGACAGAAATCACATCACATCAAACCTTTTTGCAAACAATTTCACCACAGCCTCGACATTACATGGTTTTCCTTAGCGATTAGCGGTTGCCTGGGACTCTGGAGCCAAATACAGCAAAGAATAATCAACGTTATATATAAATATGACTGAGAGCATCACCGCTAGAATATCCAAAAGTTTCACAGTAACAGCTCAGAGAATACATTAGAGGTTTTTTTCAGTAAACACGTTCATTTAAATCTCAAATTTATAAAGTGATTAAATTGTAATTCTGAGATCTAACATAAACTATATTTAACTCCTTGTGTAGTTTAGACATTTGCATTGTGAAATCTGAAACCATTTGCAGATGTGAAGATTTCACATTGTGGTGAGGAATGGTTCATTATCGTACGTGCACCAAAATATGACATCATCAGAGTTAATAAGCTGAGGACTGCTAGTGTCATAACGCCTGACACCCCTGGATGAGAGCATGACCAGGACCAGTGGTGCAATGTAACAAAGTTACTCAGGTGTTTTACTGATATGCAGTTCTGATGTTATGTTCTGCTCCTTTTCTATTTTGAGTGAAAATGTTGTGTTTTGTACTCCGTGTTATTAGTTTTAAAGGTTTAGTTACTCATTTTTATGCAGATGTTAAAAATCTATAAATAGATAGAAGTTAAAACTAACCAGCAGTAAATCAGCTCATTAATGTTTAGCGCCTTAACATTTTTTATGCTAAAACTTTTGCCCTGTTAGGCCACACTGTGTGTAATTATGAATATTATTTGAGGAAAAAGTATAAATATTATTTGGACCAAACTGTTTTTTCACCTGAGGCTGCAGGGATTTGGATTTTTTTTTTTTCTCTAAAAGAAAAATTTCGATTTTAGTTTGAAAATGTGGCTGAAACATCTTCAGGCCTGCAGTTACTGCCTGTGTGAAGCTTTGGCTCACATGCCTTAAATTTCTTTGCACTGAAGAAATGTATCTGTTGGTTTGCTGATGGTTTGCTCTTCAACTGTAATTTCTTCTTCTTCTTTAAGTACTTTCATTATGAGTACACCTTGTTTTATGAGGGTGCTTCATTTTGCATATTTTTCAATGTGTCACATTTTTTAATCTCATCGGGTGATCTGAGGAAAATGAGCCTTTAGCTCTATCTGGTGTAACATATGTAGTGCACATTGTTCTTGTTAAATAAACCCAAATCAACGAAATTAATTAATTAATTAAAATAAAAATTGTTTCACCACCTTGTAAAATAAAGTTATTGAGCACTGAAGCACGTTTAAATTATTGTGCACAATAACATCTGCATGCGGGCACGAGGCTAAACACGTGCCTACGTGCAATATTACATTTGGATTTATAGGTTTTATATTGTGATTTTTATTTAACTGGAGCCGCCAATAATTGAACCAAAGACAACTTAATTAAAGAAAATTTGCTCTTTAGCATTCTTTTAATTCCCTTAAAATCCCTTTCAGAGAAGGTGGAACGTGTAAAGCTGCATTTTCAGGAGCCACAAAGCAGAAAATTTGACAGCAGACCGAGGTGGACAAGTGCGCTAATTTCTAGATGACTGTAAAGCATTTTTGCCTCATATATTGTGGCGATGTGCCTCTTTGTTGGGTCAAAGGTGAACACATGTCTCACCAGAAAAGATGTGGCTCAAACGGAGACACGTGGATGTGTCTACAGGCTGAAATAACAGTGTTACAGGGGAATACGTGAGCTGTCAGCTTCTGTTTATTCTCACAAGAAGTTCGGATTAAATTTAAATTAAATTAAAAATCTGCATTCTGCCTTTAGCTTTGTAATTCCAAACCTGTGGAGTTCGCTAAATTTACTTAAACCTCAGTCTGCCAATTCGCTTTACTTACACTTTGCCACAAGTGTGATTTATATTTTGGCTGGACACTCACCGTCCCAGGAGAAGGTCTCATCCCACACCGACCACATTTGCACCGTGAAGAAAGGCGCCCAGCACACCACGTACGCCACCACGATCACAAAGGTCATCTTGACCGTGCGTAATTTGGCACGGGAGATGGTGCTGACGCTGCTCACCGAGCTCCGGCTCAGCATCCCGCTTTTGCTGGCTTCCGCGCTCTTTCTCCTCTGGGTTTTGTATTTGAGGTTCCTCCAGATCGTACGGCAGATAAATCCGTAGCAGAACACGAGGACGGCCACTGGCACCACGAAGATCCCGACCGTTATCCAGGTGATGTACGCGCGAACCCCCCACGGCTCCACGAAGTGCCCCCAGCAGTCGTAGACGGCTGAGCCGGGGCGCACCTCGCTCAGGGAGAAAATGCAGTACTGCGGGGTACTGAGGACCAGGCTGCACGCCCAGGTGGAGCCGATCATGATATAGGCGCGCTGCGTGGGCTGCTGGAGCGTCTGCAGCGGGTGGCAGATGGCGATATAGCGGTCCACGGTCATCATCACCATCATGTAGGTGGAGGCGAACATGCCCAGCACCTGCAGGTGCTTCACGATGCGGCACAAGAAGTCCGGCCCGTAGAAGCGGAACGTGACCTCCCAGCAGAGCTGCGGCAGCACCTGGAAGAAGGCCACCACCAGGTCAGCCAGACACAGGTGCTTCATGAACAGGTGCATGCGCGACGGTTTCCGCCGTGCTCGGTACATGGCGAGCAGCACGCTCAGGTTGCCCACCACAGCCGCCACGAACGCCAGGCTCAGCACGGTGATCTCGAGCTTGGCCACCTCCTCGTTGCGTCCGAACGGGTCGGTGTCGTTTCTATTCAGCTGCTGCGTAAAGTTAGAGCTCTCGGTGCAGTTTTGGTGCGTGGCATTGCAGGAGCTCACCGAGGGGAACGGCATGGTCACCGTTTCTCCTCCGGGCGCACGGAGGTGTCTGCGCGCCTGTGCGTAACCGTCAGACTGGCCGTGAAACTCTTCCAGCGTGTACGGGACAATCGAGAAGAATTCACGGGTTAAAAATCCAGAAGGGATCCATCTGTTTCCCTGCAAGGTGCACAAAAACTCCAACCTGAATCCGAGCTGCCCCTTTTAAAGTGCACTGCCCCGAGAACCAGCCCTCTGCATGCCCAGCCTCACTGTATCCAAAGCCCCACACACGCGCATTTCATCACCTTACCCCCTCCCACCAGCTCCATGCTCAGGATAAAGTGAAAGGGGGAAAAGGAAAAGAGGAAGATAGAGGACAAAATAAAAACTGAAAATACCAGATTAAAAATTTAAAAAACTATTATTTATTTAGTCTTTAAAAATTGCTTTGAAGGTCTACTCGTTTCTTCTTCTTCTTCTTCTTCTTCTTCTTCTTCTTCTTCTTAAATGTCACTATAATAATTTGTCAGTTTCAGTTTTTGAACTTCATCTCTGACATTTTTGGAAAACTAACAAAAGCCAAAAATTCTGGAAGTCAGAAACCTTTCCTAAGATACAAATATGTGAAAGCAGAAGATCATAACTGCTGCTGCTGTTTTGTGACCCAGAATATTTTACTGCTACTCTCTAAATTTTTCCAATTTGCCCTGCTGTGAACCCTTTTTCCAGTCATTTAAAATTACATATGGGAATTTAAAATGTCACATCTCAGGGTGCACACTGGACACCACAGACCATATTACTGGAGAGAGAATCACAGTGATCATGAGCAAGACACTGGCAACAGTGAGGAGGCAAAACGCCCTTTTAACAGGAAAAGACGGGTGAACTGTCCAGAATAATTTTATTACCCAAATCAAAGGTATATTTAGTATTTTGTGTTTTAAACATCAGTGGAGCAACACGGGGCATTAGAACTACAGCTCTGCCTTTGAGACCATACCACCCAGTAAACTGCTCCAAGATGTCCGACTAGGATCCACACTGCACATCCCACATCCCATAACACAACAAAAAAGACAAAAGAAATGATTATTCACTTTAAGAGGAAGCAGAATTTCCATATGTAACCGGTGTGTTCCTGCACACAGCACACAAGTACCACATGTTCTAGTAAAAACAGGCGTAATGATGACAATAATGAACTAAGACACACAATCACAAACATCAGGGTGGATAAAGATATAATTAGTGTTAGAAAAGAAATGACACTGACCTCTCCCACAGAGGAATTGTAGAAAAGGAGAGAGTCCAAAGGAAGAAGAAAAGGATGAGGAGGAGCTGATAATGAGCTGATAATGAAGATAACTACAGGCTTGGAGGTCTTAAAAGTCAGGTATACCACAAACAGTTTGGGGTTTAGAACACATTTTGTGTAATTATAACAATATGTGATTTATGACCCGGTTACACACACATCCTGATACATCAACAAGGAGAAGGTGGAGAAGGTGTCCACACTGACTAAGAGTGCTCAGGAAGGTGAACCTCACACAGCATCTCTTGGTGTCTTTCTGCTGGTGCTCCATTGAGAGTGTCCTCACTCAGCTCTGCAGAAAATGATAAAAACATCAGAAAACAGCAGCTAGCTGCGCTGGAGACATCTTCAGCATCCTGGAAGACTCTGCTTAATCTGCCTGACAGCAGATGAAACTGAAACAAACAATGAACTGAAAGCCCCCCCCCAGCACAGACACACACACACACACACACACACACACACACACACACACACACACGAATTATAACACATGCCACAACAATTACAGCAGTAAATCACAATATGCATTTTGATGGATTTTTAATGTGCAATAATGGACTTTTTAATGCACACACTGACAACGAATGTATGGCACTGTAGAAATATGTTTTGTGTGCCTGAGTGGAAAGAACTGTTTTATTATTTCTATTTACGGTATAACTTATTTATATCATTAAATTAATTGAGTCAGATTTTTGAGTGCAACTACATTTACTTGTATATGTTTTTTTCTGTGAGTCTTTAATAAGTGTTTTATAATGCGGTCAAACAAGCATTCAGTAATCCAACTTAAAAAATGAAAAATTCAAACCACCAAACTTGGGTGAAATAATGAATACCATTAGATACAACACCACGGCTTAGCTGTCAGTTTACATTTTGTGGCATCACATGTAACGCCTGCAGGTGGATAAAACTATACTGAGCATGTGCAGTAGGCTGAAGTAAACCATGATGCTTGAAAACTTTTTTGGAGCCGGTGCCAACAGCAGATCCAAAAGGTAAAAAAATCCCTCCACGAGCATTAGAAGCCCACTTGCCAGCAGGCTGTTTTTCTTATGAAGAATAAAGCGTGAATCCACATTTGTTTTCAGTTTATGTGCATATTAGAAATAAAAAGATGACACTGTGACCATTAGAAATAATAAACAGCAGTGCTTAAAGTCTTCCCGCACATTTTCCAAACCAACTTTCCCTCACGGGACCTTTAATTCTCCTCCTTTGTGGCAGAACTTCATCGTCTCGCCGTCCTTTGCCAATGAAGTAAATAACGCCGTCACTTCTTGCACTTGCTGCCTTACAAGGCCACAACTTAGTATCTTAATGTTCAATCTATATGCAAAGAACGCGAGCTGAGCGAGGGATGGAGAAAGCGGACTGTTTTTCATGTCAGAGGCAGAGCCAGCTGCAGATGCAGACGATTACATAATGTGTTGTGTTTAAACAATGGTGGGTAATAGTCAGGGCTGTCAGGAGTTATAGATTAATTACGCTGTGATTAGAAAAGCTGTCAGGCTGGCATGGAAAATGATGCATGGCCCAGGCCGGCGTGCACACTGATAAGGGCTCAGAGGAAGGCACACATGGGAAAAGGCGCATGTTACATGTGTATGATATGCAGGTGCGCACTCCGAACACACTTCCATTCTCTGTTTTGAAAGGGTTATGTGACCAAAGCCACAAAAATCAGTATTTTCTCCAGGCACGCATATATTAGTCATATTGATTTCACTGTGCAAGTCTGAGTGTGGTTCTGGAGACCTCAGCAAAGCAGGGAAAACCACCTCAAAGCCAGAGCTCAGGAGCTTGGCAGAAGTGTTTTTGTCTGTCTGTCTGTCAAAATGTGCAAATTCAAACATGAAACTTAGCAGGTGTGCAGCTCAGTTGAAAATACAGGATCTACTTCAGCTGGTGTGATCCCAATCACAACATGGTGTCTAGCTTCAGTTATTTATATTATATAAAGAAAAAAATTCAGCTAATACTAAACAGGAAACCAAAATCTATAACAATCTCTTGCTTTAAACCAAAGACTGTATATAAAAGACGGACACAGCCAGCATAACATCACAGAAAGATTGAAAGATATTTTAGACACGTGTGGTCTGATTGCAGTGGTGGTCCCTGAGAGGTCAGATGCACTGTGACTGAAGAAAACACCAGGAAATACAAAAACGCAGCAAATTTTAAAAATAAAAAATGGAAGTGTTTCTGGGGAAGAAAAATATTTGTCACTTCTTTGAACGGTTTAAAGAAGTGACAAAGTAAACAGTAAACAGTTAATAGCAAACGTGTGTCTACAGTATTATATAAATCGTGTCTCACATGTTTTTGTTTCTGTCACTGTTCCGTCACGTTATTATGTCCCCAGAAACACTTTCATTCTGTTTCACGATTGTTTTTTGTTTGTTTGTTTGTTTTTTGTGTGCTTTTGATGTATTTTTGTGTTACCTGTTGTTTTCTAAGTTGCTGTGCATTTGAACTCTCAGGGCCACCGTAGTTTTCTGCCCCCAGACTGATTCATTTAAAGCTAACTCAAGCCCGACACTGGTCTGACTCCTGAAGCAGAATAAAATCCAAAATCCAAATCTGTAACCAAAAAAGGCAGCGTGCCGTTAAAGGCAGGCAAGTAGGGAAACAAGTGGACACAAAGTTTGAGTCAAAAAAAGATTTTAGGCAGAACAAGTGAACAAGTGATGTGAAGTGGTTTAACCCTTTAAAGCTTGGACCATGAAACAAAAGCCAGAAAATTCCCCTAAATTTCAAAAATTTTGAGAATGGAAAGTTTATTGAACCATCTGATTAATTTCTTTCAAAACTGGTGAAGATGAAAATTGCCTAAAAATGTATTGTGGGTTTTATTTAGGTTTTTCAGGGGGAAAAAAATCAGACAGATGATGGAAAAGTCTCAAAAGCTCATAATAAATGGTATGATATACTGAGCGCATACAGACTAAAGGTTTAAGCCTGCATTCTTTTTAAACGAAGTCAGAGGAGCCACTAAAGTCAAAGTGGCACTACTTTAACTTTAAGCTGTAATAGAAACTAAATGGATGAGTTATAAAAGCAAATCTACTGTCCTCATAATCATTATGAAGGAGGAAATTCTTCATGGAGACCAGTGCGTTTTGTGTCAGGCTGTAAAAATGTTTATTTCTGAGGCTATGAGGACGGACTCACCTTTGAAGCCAGCCTCAAGTGGCCACTAGAGAAACTGCAGGTTTCCATTTGCATAGTCACAGCTGTCTTTTTCAGTGCTTTGTGTGTCTTTAGGGAAATTTGAGTCCCTTTGTAGCTATTTTGGTAGTTTATTACGGAAAAAAACACGAGGGTAATTTTAGATCTTGTTGTGTCCTGACCTTTCCAGGGTGCATCCTGCCTCTCACCCTATGGCAGTTAGGAAAGACTTCAGCCCACGCAGATGGAAGGATGGATGGATTGACTGATATGTTGATAAACACTTTTCCTTCCTGATCTTGACTCTTTCTCTGGAGGTGATGTGGACAAATAAGCACTGTGTCAGAATTTTTTTTTCTCCAAATTCACATTTTTAGCGTATACATTTACGTGTTTATCAGTCCCTGAAGGCTATGAGTCTTTTAACATCATCTGTTCAGGAGTTTTTGTTCCAAAATAGATTATGTAGGTTTTCTGGAGCCAGAAGTATCAGCATCTGTTCCAGGCAGATCATTAGTATCGATCTACAACGCTATCAGGACTCACAGATGTGGATTTTCTGCTCCGAGGCTCTAAATAAATCTCACTCATTGCGCCTTTGAGTTTAGCTCTCGGTACACTTTAATTAACTATACATTATCCTAGTCAGTGTGCTGGGCTTCTCTATTATCTCTCTGGGTCCAGGTTTGGCACTTCAATACACAGTAATTCAATCCTAAATCAACAGCACGCCTCAGGTCCAAACTGTGAGAAGCCAGAAAGAAAGGACACCAGAACGGATATGAACTGAGATGCCAGAACTTCTTCCACCATTCAAACCCTTTAGTGCTGGCCAAAAATGAATCAAAGTCTCTTTTCTGCTGGAAGTTTGTACCAAAACACATGACTCATGAGCTTCTGGATGAAGCAAGAGCTTCTTCTTTGAAAACCTTTACAGCTTATTGTAATAGCTCCAAATTTAGAGAAGGACCACAAAGAGTTTCAAACCAGCTTAAAAAAGACACAAAACATGCAAATGTGACTCAGAGCAGTCCTAAAAGGCTTACATTTTTTACAAAGAGGCTCAAAATGAACCTAAAATGAATTAAATTGGACCCCAAAGTAGCAGCTGGAAAGAGGAAAAAGCTTTAGTGTAATCATGCACTTTGTCAGGGGTGGTTTGTGCTGGTGAGACTTAAAGCTGGCTGGAGCAGGTGAGCGAATGGAGAGCGATTAAAAGAGTGATTGAAACTGACAGTTATATAGAGAAAACCCTGCAATCAAGCAACTCCCTATGAGAAAGCGCTTTGCAACAGTGGGAAGGAAAAACTCTTTTAACAGGAAGAAACCTCAAGAAGAACCAGGCACAGCAAGAGTGGCGTTGAGTAAGACAGGATAAAACACAAAGACATGAACAGAAGACTTAAAAGCTAATGATTAATCAGAAAACAGTTTAAAAACCATCCATGATATGAATGTTTACATGGGCCACTGTCATTGTACTAGTTTTTGTTTTATTTTGAATTTTGGACATTTTACCTTGCTTCTTGCTTCACAGCTTCCTCCTGGTTATAGTTTTGGTTATAATACATTTTTTTGTTTGTTTGTTTTATTGTTTTACTCTGTGTTTCTGCCAGGACCACAGGCAGGGCCACTGGGAGGTGACTTCTGGGCCGCATGTGCCCCACGGCCGCCATTTGAATAAGCTTGAACTAAAGGTTTAAGCCTGGATTCTTTTTAAACACCACCGGAGGGCGATGGCTGTTGTTGCAAAAGGATTTCCGGTCCTTTAGACGTCTACCGGAAAACAATCTTCGGACTTGACCGTGCTGAGATTATGGGTTCAGTACAGTGAATTAATCATGAGTTAGAGTCTAAAGGATGATTATCGAATGTACGATCATTGGCTAATGACTTCTGCTTAATGAGAGTCAGCCAATGAGTTCTTTCACAGATCCACCTCTGGTTTAAAACACCATGACAACAGTGAAAACCATCATCGAGACTTCACCTAGCTGTTATTTTGTCTGTAGCTACAGGTCTGCAGAGCCCCCAAACGTTTTCCAACACTGCTGACTCTGTGATTTTGCATTTGCAAGAGGACTTCTGGTCCTTTTCCTCGTTTTCTACCGGAACTGTGAGGTTGTCATGTGTGTGTTGTCATGTGTGAGTAATGACCTTTAGGCTTGTTTTTTTGTTTTAATCTGTGTTTCTGCCAGGACCACCAGTTCCCGGTTGTTTAGAATTTTGTTCTATGGTCTTGTGCCAATTTTTGTCCATTTGTGTCTGTGTTTTTCCCCATTTAGTTATTGCGTTTCACTTCCTGTTTATTTAGTTATTCGTCCCTTGTGCCTGGGGTTCGGTTTTGGAAAGCTGTTGAATTTCGGCCTCAGTTATCTGTTCTTACCTGACAGGTTGTGGTCTTCTGCTGCTGCAGCATTCAGAGATACTCTTCTGCATATCTTGTTTGTAATGACTGGTTATTTGAGTTACTGTTGCTTTCCCATCAGCTCAAAGCAGTCTCGTCATTCTTCTCTGACTTCTGATATCAACAAGGCATTTTCACCTGTGGAACTGCTGCTCACTGGTTATTTTCTCTCTCTCTCTCTCTCTCTCTCTCTCTTTTTTTTTTTTTTTTTACTGTTTTCAGTAAAACCTAGAGACGGTTGTGTGGGAAAATCCCAGCAGATGAGCAGTCTTTCAATGCTCAGACCAGCCCGTCATGTCCAAAGTCTCTTAAATCATCTTTCTTTTGTCATTCTGATGCTCGCCTTGAACTTCAGCAGGTCGTCTACATGTCTAAATACTTTGTGTTGCTGTCATGTGATCGACTAATTAGATACTTGCATATTTAGCAAGCAACCAAATGGGTGTGCCTAATGAAGTGGTGTATGTAAGAAGAGGCACCACAAGGATAATTTTGCAGAAAGACTGATAACAAGGCAAAGAAACACACACATGACAACCTCACAGTTTAAAGCAAACGCAAAGAAAAAAAAAGCACATAGAGACTCAAAACAACAACGTGTGTAAAATTACCTCAGATGAAAACTTGTAAGGCGCACATATTAAAATATAGTCTTACATTTAAAGCCTGAATGAATGATTTGATACATGTGGATCACACATCTCCACAAAGTCTGGCTGATGACCTGGCACGTACTAACTCCCGTATAGCAGACATATAACTTTGTAACTTTACTTACATTGCTGTCACAGACCTGAAATAAAGCTGTTTTTTTCAAGTTTTAAATAAATTTCAGACCAAATGCAATTTTTACCTGACAGCAGGAGCTTTTCTTTAATTTACTGGAACTCCATCAGTCAGAGAAATGAAGCAGAAACCTAAATCTCCCTCTAAGAGCAATAAAAATAACATAAAGTTGTTTTTTGGGGTTTTTTTTTAAAGGAAGCAAAGTAACTCAAAATTGCTTAATGCTGCATGGAAAAGATTCACAGGTTTTATCGCCACAGTCTGACATCCCTCGGTGGGAAACAACCTCAAACAAAGAGCGTCTGAGTGGGTTTGTCCTCTAAAACCTCACGGTGAGAAACGGACCATCGTTTCTGTCTGCTGCTGCAGCTCCTTCTCTGAGTGTGTTTTTGGGAGATATGACATTAGAAAGAGCTGTTTACCAACGTGAGCTTACACCACAGCTCTCATCTGAAATCCCTGAGATTAAACATGTTCAACCTGCTTTTTAGGAAACACAATGAAAAACAGAAAAGGTCATTTTAACCTGTGGGTGCTTCTTTTTTCCCCTTTTTTCATATATTTTAATATTTGTGAACTTCTTGTAATCATCGGTTTGATAAATGTTTCTCCTTGATCATTTTGATGAGTCATTTTGAACCGAGGGTGTTACATAAATGAATGTTTTTGTGGTTCTAATTAAATTTTATTGTTAAAATGCTGTAATTTAAAATGCGCATAGGCCAATTTTACACATCAGGCCAATCTAAGAACAACAAAGCTGCGTTTTCCTGTCTTAAAACTCAAAATTTCATTTTCAAATCTTTTCCTCGGTTTTGTGATTGCTTGTTTTGTTGGAGGAAGTTTCTTTTATCCTCTCTGTGCTCATTTGTTGAATCATGGTGAATTCACCCTGTGCACCAAACTCTCCTCTCTAAATTATTTTGATGATTCAGTTTGAACTGAAGGCTAGATATGTCAAATTCACATGTTAGTGTTGCTCTGTAAGATAAACCAAGAACAACAAACCCTCTAATTTATATCTTAAACCTCAGAAGTCATGCTTTTTTATTACAATTCACTTTTTTGTATTTGTTTTTGCTAATTATTTATTTATTGGCCAAACTATATAGTTTATCTTCTTCTTGCTCTTTCATTGCTTTTTAAAAATTTATTTACAATATTAGCAGGAGGTTAAACCACTTCAGATAAACCATTTTATTTTCATGGGTCTTTATCAACACACATACAAAAAACAGAATACGAGGAGCAATTAAATTTAATTTAGCAGAAATATTGTAACTCTGATTTAAACTTGACGAGTCAAGTTAGTAGAGAGGTAGTTCAGGTCTGCACAACCTGCAAGAAAAAGGAAGAACATGTTCCTGCTGGTTGCAGTACTGACGTGTGGCCTGGGCTATGAAACAATTCAAATATACTCATTTGTAACCCCACAGGAAGCGCTTTTCACCTACTGCACACGAATGGACGCGAATGCCCGGACAATCGGCTAAATGCTGCCTGGCTGAAAAGTGGGATGGGATATGGAAGGAAGTGACAGCAGAGTTCACCGGTAATGGGAGAACTGCAAAGAATCAAAAGATAAAGAATGAAAATCACCAACAGTGGATCCAGTGGACACCTTATATTGTTTTTAACAATCAGTTTCATTTCAGCTCTTTGTATGCTACAACTTTGCTTTCCACCATGGCTCGCTGATGGACAAACAGCAGCACAATCGTGGCCCACAGACTGCTAAACTTTGTATAGTGCCTCCATCTGACAACAGAGCTCTCTGAAGGCAAAGGAGTCATTCCTGGACTTCCATCGGGCTGCGAACACACAACCTCTGCTGGGCAAGAAAAAGTCCCAGAGGGGGATGTCTGAAACATGCATAGCTGTTTTTGATGCTCTTACTCTTTTCTCAAAATGATCAATAAGAGGATGATGTGATACACAAATTTCTTTTACTTGAAAGTCAAATAAAGATGGAAAACGTTTGTCTCCAATGTTGCAAACTTAAATTGACTTTTGGTTTCTTCCTTTTGGATGAAGGTTTCTGTTTTCTGGTAGACTAACAAGATTTAAAACATCTTTTTTTCATCCACCATCACTCAGAAGAAGAAATTATAGCTTTGTTATTTTGTGGGTTACATGAAGCTCAAAACGATTGATTGTCCTCATTTTCAGTACAGCTTATTTGTAGTCTGTTGTGTCTGTATTGAGAATGTGCATGTGAGGATGGATGACTGCTGACAGAACAAATCTACCTACAGGTACAAATACAGTAAATTAAACCTTGAGACAGTTTCTCAAATGTTTGCTTGTTAATACAGATACTAATGTCATACAGACTGATACCCATGTGACATAGCCACAAATACTAAGGTTATGATTGCTTACTGTCACCGGGTGAAATCTGCAAAGAGAGGCCTGCAGTTTGCATGGAAGATGTTGACTTGTCTCCAGATAGTTGTCCACTTCTTCCAGAGTGGTAGTGAAACCTGAAAAAATTAACGCAAATTAAAAATGGAAACAGTTCACCATCAGAATAGAAGTTCCACCTTTTAAAATGTGTTGGTAGCAACAGTAAGGCCCGACTGTCGCGAACTTTCTTTGTGTTGCGTCTCACCTGTCAGTTTTACGACAGCTAACAGAGGAGTTTGTGAGCGTTTGCATGCAAACAGTGGGAGACCCCAGCAATCTGCTAGTGGCCAAAGCAATCCCAAGAAGGGTTTTAAAGTATGGTTTTAATGTAGCAACCTTAGCAACCACTCACCAACTGGTCTTGAGGCTTTAGTGCCTATGGCAGGGGTGGGCAACTCCAGGCCTCGAGGGCTGGTGTCCTGCATGTTTTAGATGTGTCCTTGGTCCAACACAGCTGATTCAAATTGCTAAATTACCTCCTCAATGTATCTTGAAGTTCTCTATAAGCCTGGTAATGAACTAATCATTTGATTCAGGTGTGTTGACCCAGGGTGAGATCTAAAACCTGCAGGACACTGGCCCTCGAGGCCTGGAGTTGCCCACCCCTGGCCTATGGTGTTATCAGTCTGGTCACTTGTCAGTGGCTTAAGTGTTCATGAGGTACTGTTTCATGAACCGAACACCAGGTTATGGCGCCATATGCTGACACTCATCAGACCCCTAGCAAAGGTGTTAGTTGATATAGCCAAAAAGACGGTGACCATGGAAGCTGGAATCCTCTAAGGCGTACATAACAACTCACCTGTTGAATCAACTAAAACCTGAAAATGGATGGCATCAGAACATCTGGCCCATAACTGGGCATTGTTGGCAATAAGAGCTGCAAGAGCTACACCTCGAGAGCATGAGCCCGGGTGGAGGTGCCACAAGTGCAGATCTAGCTGTTTGTAGAAAATGCTCAAGTGAGAACTTGGATGGATGAAGTGGAGAAGGGATCCATGTTGACTGAGAAGGACTGACAAGTGACACTGAGGTGGTTGTACTAAGCAGGAGGTTGGTGTTTCGGTACTTTTATCCTGAGTTGCACTGGAGTGTTAATGTTAAGTAGACCACTTAGAAGAAAAGCACATGGGTAAATGAGACCTCGTGTTTAAATCGATTTGAGTCATAGTACAGCAGAAAAGCACCTTCTAAGATCCAATTCATTTACGATTTATTGTTGTAAAGTCTAAGGAAGCTTTTGAAAAAATGGCAGCTGCTCACAAAGTCAGTCATCTTTGTCGTCTAAACTTTTCTCATTTATTTCCTCAGAGGCAGGAAGTCATTAACAGCCTCTGAACAAAACAAAAAACAAAAAAAACAGCCGCCATTCATTATCGCAGCTCAACATCAGCATGAGGATCCCTGATGATGAAATTATTGCAGATTCAATGACCTGAGGTGTAACCATTAGTTTATAAACACAATCCCAGCACTGGAGCCATTTAATATTCCGATTCACATTCAGCATTTTGTCACATTTTTCCCCCTTTAAGACGATGAAAATCCTTCATAACATACACTCACAAACAAGTGTCAGAGACAAAATGTCCTCACTCACTCCTGTGTGGATGAAATTCAGTTAGGTCAGGTCATGTTTATTCATAATGTACACTTAAAAACAACCCCAAGTGGTTTCCAGTTGAGGAGAACAGATTAAAATTCCAAGTTAAAGAAATGAAAATACGACATAAACAACAACAACAACAACAAAACGCAATTAAAAATTAATTAAAAAATGATTTTAAAAAAGCAGCCTCTCTCATCATGAATGGTTCAGGCAACTAAGAAAAACACAAAGTCTGATTAATTTTAATAAATACGATAAAATTCTCATGGTCTGTGGGCTTATTTTCTATTTTCTAATTAATATTCTGTTTAATGGCTCCTCTGGGTTTGAGTGCTTTCTTATTAACACATTTTTTATTGTTTCTTAGTATCCTGATTCTGTGTCCTTTGTTAACTTTCAGTTTCTAGTCTTGGTTACAGTTTCTCTGTGAAGCCTTTGTTCCCTTTGGTTTTCCCATCCCGTTACCTTGATTATGTTCAGGTATTTTTTTGCTATCCTGGCATTTCCCTTTTCTTGGATCAGGCTCTGACCAGAGTGTCTGTTTGGATTTTGCTTCCTTACTTCTTGGACTTGCAATCCAAATAAATTATTCTTCCTGCTACGCTTTCCTGAAAAGTCTAAAAACGCAACAATAAGAGCATCATGGCGCCAGAGTTTGGTGATGCTTTGATCTGTGTGTATATCGAAGTTTTGATTTCTGTTTGGTTTTACTGTCATAATGATAGTCATTTCTATTCTCAACTTCTGATTTGTTTCTTTGCATTTCAGTCATTTCTCCTATCGCTTCTCTGTCTCTGCGCCTCGCCGCCTTTGCACATCCTCGACTCATCTCGTCACGCCTCAGGCCCTCCCGCCTGCGTGGAGCCTGTGGGGAACAGCCGAGGGGCGATGGCTTCAAGCAACAGGTTTAACTGAAAGAGACACCCTCGTTTAGGAGCCGTCATTTCACAGCTGCATCACCTGTTTTTCTTACAGCTGTTTTTTTAAATTATTGCAGTTGTAACAATGCTCATGACATGCTTTATGTTCATAGAAGAGTTTTCCTCCCACGATCTGTGTCATGCTTCTTTTATATGTTGAAGGTAGAAAAGAACAATGCACATTTATTTGTATGTCACAATTCATTACACTCGATGTGCTTAACATAAAGCGTCTTCTTCTTCTGAAGTGTCTTGATAAACGGTGTTGGGGATCATGGTCCTCCAAGATGCCCTGTCTCTCACACCGTGAAGTAACTCATTGGTTGTTGTTTTTCATCCTCCAGATGAGCCACATGTGCTGCAGTGATGGTATTCACAGTTTTCTTGTTTATTGTCCTTGCTTTGCTTCCACATGTGAACATAGCTGTAATGTAAGCAAAGGCTTTTTCTTGTCTCAAAAATCTTTAATAATGTCTTTTCCAAGTCAGAGAAAGCTTTCTTTGCTACTGCAGCCATGAAATGGATACCACTGTTCACGGTAGAATCCAACTATTCATAAAAGATCAAAACATTAAAAAAAAAACCACCCTATGTTAAAGTCGAGGTAGACGTGTGGCCTTCTTCTGATCTGATTTTCTTTCCTTCTGTCATGCCCTCAGGTGGAGTTGCAGGCAGAGCCTTTTCTCTGGGTAACTGAGGACTAGGAGGTGCAGCTGTTCTCTGCCAGATAGTTTTCACCAGCTTGATGCTAAATTGACTGTCCATGATGTTTTTGAAACTTTGTGCGTTCCAGTTTTCTCGTCCTTTTCCTGGTTCCCTTCTGTGCAGCTTGTGTTGGAAATCATCCCTTGCCCTGTGGAGAACCTCTATAGCCACGCCAGCTCATTAAACCTAGCACACAGAACCAAAGCCTTACCTACACCTTACTTCTCAACCCACTCTCCACCGAGCCGACCTCAGCCTCTCATTCAGCCTCAGCCTTGCTATTATTTCCTTGCTGTTATTTCCATTCCATTGCTTTTGAATCAGGCTGGTCTAAAAGAGCAGCAAAAAAGCACTGACAGTGGGCACAGACTTTTTTAAGTGAGAGGTGTGGACCTCAGTGACCTGCAGGCAAATAATGGATCTGTGATATATTTGTGAGCTGTTCCCAGATCGTTGATACACTTCTGTACTTTAGCAGCCGCACTATTTCAAGCTTTGTATATATACAGGAAGTTAAGTAGTCCAGCCAAGAGGTGATCAAAGCCTGGATAACTGTGTCTAAGTCCCTTCGGAGACAGAAATAGCTTTAATTTAGTGATACTTCTCAGCTGGGAGCGAAGCTGCCCTTCACTGAATGATTGGCATGTTTGTTAAAGGAAGTTAGAATCACAAGAACACAAACACACACCCTAGTTAGCGAGTAGAAAAACACGTCCCTGACACACGCACTGAAACATGATTACATGTGTAATGACCTTTCTGAGAATTGTTAATGGCTGGTGCAGCTAAGAAAGAAATGAGCTTTGATTAGCAGCACTTTTATCTGACTCCGACATGACCCTTTAATTAAAGTTACGAAACAGCCGCTGAGCTCAAGGACCCAACTGAGCGCACACACAGCAGCTGTGGAGACTCACTCGGGGGTCACCGCATGAAAATCTCTTCATTTTTGAAGAAACACTCAGCACAGCACAGGGCTGCTTTGAGATTTTTTTTATCTAGATGTACAAGATAAACACAAGTCAAAAAAAAAAAAATCACAACCTAAAAGCCACTGCTTCGGGGCGTGGCTTCTTTACAACCCCACCCCACTTCTCATTAATCCCACTGTGGAGCTAACCTGGGTTGCAGCAAGGGAGCTCATGAGATAACACGACTGGTTTTCAATAAACAAAACCTCACGTTTTAGTTTAGTTTTCACAGACAGCACTGATAATCTGTTCACACAGAAACAAAAGAATACTTTTGCTCACAAACTGTTAGCATTCAGCTGACGAATGCTAAGCGCCATATCTTTTGATAATAACAAATAGTATAAATGATAAAATACAGCAGGCACACACACGTGTGGTGGATGAAGGTTGAATTGCAGTGCTATACTGCAAATTTTGGTATCAACCCAATACCACGTAAAAACAGGGCCACTATGATACCAATAACTTTAACCTGTAAACAGACGTGACAATCAACACAAAAAAGTTCAGACATGTTTCATACTGCATATCTTTCAAACTGCATGTTTGAGGCATATTTTTTAATTTCCCCAAAATAATTTAGAACAGTTCTGTGGGCTGCATCCTAACTTGGAGGACAGAAACAAAATATCAACCCAATAGCACTTGTATCGAGTCAATACCAATACCAACTGATTATACCAATTAAATTAATATAAATGTGGCTAACATTTGCTTTCTTGTCCTTTATAATCTCCCAATGTTATTTTACTACACTCAATACCTGTCAAAGCAGGTTTAGCCAAAGAGTTTAGCCTTCATACCTTACATTTTTGTACCTCAGCTCCACAGTACCTCATTCATTGCAGTAATCCACTCTTTAGATGCAGTCTGTGGGTGTACTTGAATGCACCTTTTAACATTTTCTAGGTAAAAGTTTCATTTTCTTTCAAACTGCACATTAATGTGACCTCAAACTATCTGAACTTAAACTGCATTCATACCTCTACCAGCTGAACATTTCAGCCACCCACTCACTTGATTTTTTTCTTAAATCCTGCAGAGGCAAATGCTCTTTAATCACTGAAATCCAAGATTTCTGTATTGGTTTGTAGTTATTAACTTTACCGACTGAAGCTGAGAGTTTCAGTTTAATCTTTTACCCTGTTTAGTACCTTGCCAGACGGTCACACAGTTTGCCAGTCAGCTGTGGTCATGTTGAGTGCACATAAAAAGATAAAAATCCTTTTTTGTTTCCTTCAAATTTCACATAAATGTGAAGCCAGGACCTTGAACTGTCAGAAGTTAATCTGTTATTGGACGAGTCTGCATTTACTGCTACCACCTGAACATTTCAGCTTCTTTTTTGCTATTTGAGCTATGATGTGGTTTGCAGATTGAAGCTGAGCACTGACTTTTAAAACTACCCCAGTTTAAAAAAACAACAAAAAACCCCCACTGCTTTCTGTTTAATCTTTGTTTAGCTTTAGGAAATTTTTCCACCACCAAATGTGTGCAGTTTACTCTCATTGTGACATGAGTATATAAATCTGTGCATCACTTTCTCAGTTATGGAAACATATTTTGTTGCTCTCCATCATCTGAGCCGGTGGGATCAGTAGATAAACAGAAAAGGCCCAAGAATGGATTCCTGAGGTACTTATAATTACCTACAGACACAAAGCACCCCCTGTCCTTGAAAATGATTCAAAACAATTTAGTTCTGTTCAGCTGTGTTGAGTGTTTTTGTTTTGGGGCAAAGATGGAAGTTTCTTTTAAATTTCACATAAATGTGAATCCAAGACATTGAACTGTCAGCACTTAATGTGTTTTTGGATGAGTCTGCAAAACATGAACATTTCACCCACTTACTTTTTGCTATTTGAGCAATTATGTGACAATCTTTCAAGAGCAATTTGACTATTTCTTTAGTAATCGGTGTGTAATTACCTGCAAACACAAAAAAAAGTTCCTGCTCTTTAAGTGAAGCTCAAAGCAGTTTAGTACTGTGCCAGAGTCCCAGTCGTGGTCATGTTGAGTAAACACTGGAAAAAATCCATTTGAAGAAACCTTCAGATTTCACATAATTATGAAGACAGAGCCTTGAACTATCAGACCGCAATCTGTTTTTCGTCAAATCTGCTACCAGTTGAATGTTTTAAACTCTTGCTGACTTCTTTTAGATCCTTTAGGTATTATGAGATAGTCTTGGATGAATAGTGTGAGCTCAGTCTGTGCATTAGGGGTTTATCAAAATCCTGCTGCTTTTAACCCTTGAAATCCAAGGATTTCTGGCTTGGCTTAAATGACTCACCTGTGTAACACTATTCTTTTCCAGTCAATAATATTTTTATGAGCTCATGTTGATGAGAGGAAGTTGGTCCTAGTGATGAAGTTCACTCTGGTTTTGGCTGAGTGAACTTCATCACTGCATAAAAAATGCTGTTTATTTGATATACAGTATCTCACAAAAGTGAGTACACCCCTCACATTTTTGTAAATATTTAGTTACATCTTTTCATGGGAGATTGTTGAATACATAATACTTTGATACAATGTAAAGTATTCAGTGTGCAGCTTTACAGCAGTGTAAATTTGCAGTCCCCTCTAAATAACTCAAATAACTGCAAATCGGGAGAAGGTGTGTTGAATTTGCTGTTATTGCTCTCACACTCTCTCATACTGGTCACTGGAAGTCTAACATGGCACATCATGGCAAAGAATTCTCTGATGATCTAAAAAAAAAGAAAAAAATCTCTATGTAAAGATGCCCCAGGTTATAAGAATATTGAGTGAATATTGAAACTGAGCTGCAGCACGGTGGTGAAGACTATACAGCAGTTTAACAGGACAGGTTCCACTCAGAACAAACCTCGTCATGGTCGACCAAAGAAGTTGAGTGCATGTGCTCAGCGTCATATCCAGAGGATGTCTTTTGAAAACAGATGTATGAGTACTGCCAGCAGTGCTGCAGAGGTTGAAGGCGTAGAGGGTCAGCCTGTCAGTGCTCAGATCATACGCTACTACACACTGCATCAAATGGCTATCGTGCCAGAAGGAAGCCTCTTCTGAAGATGATGCAGAAGAAAGGCCGCAAACAGTTTGCTGAAAACAGGCAGACTAAGGACATGGATTACCTGTGGTCTGATGAGACCAAGACAAACTTATTTGGCTCAGATGGTGTCAAGAATGTGTGTTGGCAACCAGGTGAGGAGTACAAAGACAAGTGTGTCTTGCCTACAGTCAAGCATGGTGGTGGAACGTCATTGTTTGGGGCTACATGAGTGCTGCTGGCACCAGGGGAGCTACAGCTAACTGAGGTAACCATGAATGCCAACATGTATTGTGACATACTAAAGCAGAGCATGATCCCCTTCCTTCAGAAACTGGGCCATGGGACAGTATTACAACATGATAACCCCAAACACAGACCAGTGCCTTGCTAAATAAACTCAGGATAAAGGTACTTGACTGGCCAACCATGTCTCCAGACTTAAACCCTACTGAGCATCTGTGGGGCATCCTCAAATGGAAGGTGGAGGAGTGTAAGGTCTCTAACATCCACCAGCTCCATGATGTCGTCATGGAGGAGTGGAAAAAGATTGCAGTGGCAATCTGTGAAGCTCTGGTGAACTCCATGCCCAACAGAGTTAAGGCAGTTGACAATATTTTTCTTCATGTCAATTTGTTATGTGAAAAATATTTGACTTTGAAAAATTCTGTAGTATAACACGGCCTAATTTGAGTGATTCAAAAGCAAATATAAACATTACTTTAACATATTCTTACTTATTTATAATGCCTCTTTATTCCATGCACATGATATTACAGGACAAAAAGACAATTAAATACAGGATATAGGACAAATTATGTTAAGGCTAGTGGTTTTGTGTAAGATTTTGCAGGCTGTAGTGTCCTCAGTGGTAAATTGCACGCGTCATACACCATATACAACACATTAATCTGTGTTAAAATAAAGATATTGATAGTTTTACTCAATTATATATGTTAGGATTTTAAAAGTACAAATAAATTGACAGTCAGTAAACTTAGCATGTACTTATTTTCAATGAAATTACTTTTTTTTCATTATCCTAAGATAATATCCATATTTTTGCTTTGTTAACATTTATCTGTTTATGAGAATAAGGAAGCTGGTCAAAAGAAAACTGGCGTAAACCATAACAAAATTCACAAAATTTTACACACACAGTTTAAACTCCGATGAACTTGCTGAATCAATAACAAACCATTCATTATCTGAGCCAGTGGGAGTTTGTAGATATTGAACAGAAGAGGCCTCATGATGGAGCCTTGTGGTACTCCGCTTCTTTTTTATTTGCTCTGCTAGTACACATAACTACTGAAGATTTCTTTTAATATCACAGATATGAGTTTTGGGAGTTTGCAGTCATACTGTCCGCCACTTCCTTGTTTTGCCTTTTATGTGACTTGACTGCTTTGAGTTCAGTTTATGTGTCTAGACTGTGGACACATCTGTGGCTTGTCGGACATGAAAGGATGGACTGTGTGTGCAGTTGGGCGTGTTTAGAGGATGATAAGAGTTAAGTCTGATCAGCTGTGTCACCCTGAAAATCTGTCCAAACTGAGCTGCTCTGCTCTCTGCCAGGCATTAATCCACTTCATGGGTTCCCTCTGCAGAGACACAGACAAAGAGCCGAACCATCCAGCGCCCACACGAAATTATTTAGACGATTAAATACAGGCAACCTGACATGCCTGGAAAGTTGTCTGCTGGGTCATGTTAAGACTCGAGTTCTGATCAGGTGAAGCTTCAACACAGCTGTGGGAACTGGGCAGAGTGAAACAATCA
>NC_141360.1:4273813-4290863 GCF_057382095.1 Aulonocara sp. 'chitande type north' Nkhata Bay | reverse complement strand
CCAATGCATTAACTCATTATTCTTGCTTATTATTATTTCACATTTTTTTCTCACATTTCACACTTTCAATAAAGTAGCATAATTCAGCCAATATTGAGAGTTTACAGTCCAGTGTATTGTTGTAGTTTATGTGGAGCACTCTCAATCAGAGTTCAAAAGTATCACAAAATAGATACATTTGAAATCCACAATGGTGTGGATTTATTTAGTTATTTTTATTTTTTTTACTGCACTACAAACATCTTAGTACATTTAAAAAGAGAAAAAAAAAACCCAAAATGATTACATGCAAAATCCAGTGTTATTCTATTAAACAAAAATCCTGTCCAGAGTGGAGGTTTGCACTCAGAGTGCTTCTTGTTGTTATATCCCATCAATCTCTAGCCTGGATAAAGGAAAAATATAGTAAGTGTGATTACAACACTTACTAGAAATATAAGATTTAAAACAATTAATTTAGCATGGTTCCAAAGCCTATGATAAAGAACAGATGAAGCTAAACATCTCTGCATCATTTTTCTTGAACCATTTATGTTCTCCTCTTGTCTCCATGGCTACAGCCAGGTTACAGTCCCCAGTGTCTGTGTCATCGGCCCAGTTCTCATAGCAGACAAGCTGGTCATTGACCCAGAACCACAGATCAAGAGCACAGCTGTAGCGCAGTCCCAGCCAGATGTGGGGTGTGCTGGCATTCTTGGCTTTCTCTTGCACCAGTTCCTGCTGTTCAAGGTTTGTGATGGAGACCAGGTCACGATGGTGCTTTCTGCAGTAATTTACAGCCTCATCCCAGTTTTTCCTTTCATTGATCAGGATCAACTTTTCTGCCATGAACAAACAGATGTTCAGTTCAAATTAAATGAAATCAGGTTTCTAGATTTTCTACCTCAAATACAAAAATACATGAGGAACAAACAAAAGAATACAAAAAACTAAACAAATTTCATAAAAATAAGTGTTGGACAGTTTGTCATATTTTTTACTTTCCTGCTGTAAGTTTTTCCAGCTTAGAATTTTCAATTTACTTTATTAAAGTCTTATTATTTAAATTTAAGTGAGCCTTTTTTATATTTAATTTTCTTTTAATCAGGAGGATTTAGAAACAAGAATTATTTCTCATTATAGCTGTAAATCTAGAACCTATTAGAAACAGTAGCGATACCCACACTCAGAAACTAATATGACCCCTGTGACTCAGGTTCCTGATGAAAGGAGGCTGCATTATGTGTCTGGGGTGTAGCTCTATCTCCATAACAGCTTGCATTATTTAGCTTTATGATGAAACATATAACAACCTCTTCGTGTAAAGCTTTTCCATGAGACGAAGAAAGATTAGTTTAGCTTTAACATTTATTCCTCAGTAAGAAAACTGACAGAAACCAGATGTGAAAAATGAATCTTTGTAAATCTCACCATCGTAGCAGAAGAAAGGCTTTCTGGTGTTACAATCATCAGCTTTCCATTTTCTTTCTTTGTTTAATTCAGTCATCGCACATTTCCTGGTGCCGTTGTCAGTTTCAGACAGCTCTTCAGGTAACTCACCAACATCTCTCCAGTGTCTGTAAGAATAATTACTCCCATCTGACCACCTCCAGGTGTCTCTGAACAGGCCGATCCATGATCGTGGTTCATCAGAACTCTTAAATGTACTGACTGCTTTGTTTAACTGTTCTGCTCCACTGGCCAGGTCTGTGTGGTTCTCTCTGCAGTAGCTCTGAGCCTCACGCCACTTTTTTTTATTGTCAATGAAATGTAGTGATTTGTTTTGTTCTGTGTAATAAAGAGAAAGACAAGACTCATAAGAAATGTGCATTTCTATCTTTAAATGTATCTTTAAATTGATTTTCTAAAGACACAACTTAAAATAGCTCGAAACCTTCAAAACTAAACTATCAACATTATGGGAATAACCACAGCTGTGACATTATGCTCAGGATGACTTTGCTCTGTGTGGCAGAGAAACAGTTTTCTGATCAAAGGTCTGGTATGAAATTTTGTGTAATGACATTTGGCACCACGAGATGGTTCAGCAAAGCAAAGAACAGTGTCCTGGTGTAACATGAGAGGCAGAGAAAGCACCGTGGGAGGACGGGTATTCAAATGAGCAGGATAGCACACAGGGGCTAAAACACCAGCAGCCAATTATCGCATCTTCTCATTTTCATTAGAGATGAGCTGTAGATATGTTTAAATATAAACACTTTGTTTAATTAATACAATTATTGTCAAATATTCTCACCATTATAGCAGATAAAGGGGTAACCATGAGAAGAACCAATATCCAACAACCCACCAGAGCTGTCAATCACTACACAGTTCTCAAGATATCCGCCTCCATCATTAGGTTCATTTCCACTCCAATTCATCTCCTTAGCATTGAACTCGACTCCTGGCAGAGACCAGTGCCACCTCCTGTTTTCTTTTCCTGAGATGCTGTACAGCCCAATCCAGGCGTTTTCTTGATTCTCTGTAGAATCTGTGTACAGTGTCTTCATATATGTTATGTTAGGCACTGTGGCCAGGTCTTTATATCCTTCTCTACAGTAGCGCTGAGCTTCGTCCCAAGTTTTAGGCTCTTTAATAAAATAGTACTCATAGCGCTGGCATAAAATCAAGGAACACTGACCTAAAAACACACAAAAAAAAAAAAAAAAAAACACAGGTCATTCAGAAATCTACTGATGGCAAGTTTTGTGAGCAGTTCACAGAAACCCTGCACTAATCTGAAGTGATGCAAATCTGCTGTTTTTACTGTTAAACTGATCGACTTACCCATCAGCATGAGCAGAAAAAGCCTCCGGTGCATATTTCCTCTGTTTGATAAAACTAAGATTTAAAAGACAGATAAACAACCATCAAAGTTAATATAACTGCACCACTCTCACAGATAATAGGGTAATATAGGTAAGGTAATATATGAGTAAGAAAACATGCAGTTTATTTTGCACTGTAAAAAATACATTACACATGAGGGGAATAGCTACTTTAAAAATGTTTTTGAGTCTTTTAAAAATCAGCAGAAATACAGAATAAATACTGTAAGTTTAATGTAAAGCCAGTGCTGAGCTAACAATGTAAATTGAGACTGAAGTTTGAACTTACATCTGATTATTCTTCTTTCCTTGCTTCAGTCCGATGCCTCTGCGTGTTGTGTTAAAGAAACCTGCAGTCAGTAACATGTCTCTGCTTCAACAAAGATCATTCTATGGGACTCATTTAAATATTCCAACAAGATGGTCATAACAGAGGTAATATAATACTAATATTTACATAATGTCAAACAAAGAGAGGGTGTTATTTAAAATAATTTACTTTAACAACATGCTTCCTTCTCTCAGAGGTATTTATATATAATAAAACTTATAATAAAACTCAACTAACTGCATGTCTTTACTGTTTGCATTTTGAAGGTTCTTTGGAAGGTTCATAAATAAAATTAGACTACTGAAACAGAACTTAACGAGCTACACAAATCAATATGAGCTATGATGTAAGGTATGCACGTATGCTGAGATGTATGCAAGTGTTGTAAATGCAACAAACAACAAAGAGTAAAGAAAAAGCAGTACAGGAAGATTTATAGTCTGGGAACCAAAGGCCCAGTTGGCACTGATGAACCCTGCTGCACCCACCAGATCTGAAACACTTTAGAGAAGGTTTAAAACAATGAGCAGGGTTCATCACACCTCTCCCAAAAAAGAAAGGTCCCACAGGAACCCCCACAAAATCCAATTCAGCAGCACATTTTAAGTTTACTCATTACCTGATTGATAGTGCGCACGTTTGAGATGTCTAATAGCCAGAAATTCTTAATTGGCTGAATCTTACTGAATGTGTGTGTATATGTGCAAATGTGCATGAACACAGTTTGGCAAACTGGCAAAAGTCCTTTTCAGCTACTACAACGAGTCTGCTATGATACAGCATTAGATCCTCTGAAGAGAGCTGTGTTTAGCCTCATAATAGTGTTTAGCTATGGCATACTCCTTGTTTGTTTAAGTGCTCTCTATGTGGTTCCAGTACAAGCTTGACCACCGGTGTATTTGAGCACACAGATAACTGATGTTGTGTTGCAGTTTGTGAACTGTTTAACAGACGACGTCTTTCCACTGTGTGGATGAGTAAAAAACATCTGAAGCATCGTTCAGTTTATTTGAACAATATTGACAAGATGATCCCTAACTGTCTGAGCTCCTTAAAATAATAAGACGGGAAGTTGCTCCAGTATCAGCACTCAGCAATGCTTCAGTCTCTAGAGTGTGCCAGTGTCTGCAATGCGTATTGTTAAGCTGCTGATAACAGTGGTTGAACTCAGAGATGAAGGTTAGTCTTTCTGTTTTTCCAGTTGGAGTTCAGATCTGGACGATATTAAAGCTTGTAGGCTCTCCCAATTAAAGAAACCTGCACCTCCCAGTTCTTTGTCTGTCAGCATTAAATCCGAACTTTGATCAGACAATATCTTCTACATCAGTCACAGAACTTCTTAGAATGGCTAAAAAGGGCTGACATCACGTGGGCCTATGGTGGGCCTGCCTCAACAGGGGGCATCAAAAGGGTAAAACATAACATTAGTTTTTCTGGTTGACTGATACAGCTGTCTCAGGGCCTCATGGGGACTGTGCAGTTAAGCTCATGGTAGTGAAACTAAAAGGAGGAATGAAAGAATAGGAAAAAAAAGTTCTGCTCTTCTCCCCTCTGCTCTTCTTCCCTTTTCTGGGAGGCAATGGGGAGGTAGAGCGTACAGTCCAATCCGGCGGGGAGGTGTGGGAAGCCAGATCGGGCGCCCCCCTTCCGGCTCTCCTCTCTCCTATCTTATCTTACTTACTTGTCTTACATCTCTCTATCACCTTTTCTGTCCCTTTTGAAGAAATGAGGCTCCATAAATTTTAAAGAGGTAAGTATTTCTCAGTTGCATTGAATAGATAGAATAAACTGTAGAAAATTAAACATTAGAAAGAAGAAGAGAAATAAAAATTTTACATAAACCAGTGACAACCCTGATCAACCCTGGCAGGGCCTCCTTGGATGAGGGTGTCTAGTGATAATGGCCGAAACACCCGATGAATCAAAGGTCCACTACCGACGATGTGTCCCAAATTGTAAAATTATAATATAGATCAGATCTCTAAACCTAACCAAGTAAAAATGGCAGATTAGCTTAGGCCAAAGAACGAAAGTTGAGGCACACAACGATGTGTGCAGCTGGTAAAGTTTCTGGGCTGCTTTTCCTCATAACTGTAACATCTGGTCCTTTTACTGAATAAATCTATTTACTCACTCAGTATTTCCGATTGCTCACCACAGTATCCAGACCGTTGATCCACAGATTCCTGCACAGCAAGAAAGAGCGGGTAAGTGTTGTGGCAGGTCAATTAAGTAGTGGCTCTTAACAAGGTGATCACAGACATTTGTGTGATTAAAAGCTCTCATAATGAAGTTTATTCACTGAGGAGGAACGTTAAGAGCACAAATAATGTTGAAAGTTTTCCATGGTTTTATTTAAATTTTGTTTATATCTGTGTAAATGATTGTATGAATATTTTCATAAATCCTTCAGGGATGCCAGCCCGAGCTTAAAGCCACTCTGCCTCAGTAATTATTACAAAGAGTAAGGCCAGACTTACTGAACAGAATAGATATTTTCACAGTTTTGAACCGTTTGCCCTCCAAATTTGTGAGTCTTGAGTCAGTTCTGGGGAACTGATTTTGGAATCAAATCAAACACTTTCATGAAAATGATGAAAACTTTAATTGTGTTTGTGTATTTGTGACTGTAACATGTCATTTCACACCAAAAAGTGCAAGTGACGGGCCTTTAGTTTCCCGTCACTTGCATTTAGGATACAAATGGTAAATGGTAAATGGCCTGTATTTATATAGCGCTTTACTAGTCCCTAAGGACCCCAAAGCGCTTTACATATCCAGTCATCCACCCATTCACACACACATTCACACACTGGTGATGGCAAGCTACATTGTAGCCACAGCCACCCTGGGGCGCACTGACAGAGGCGAAAAGTCTTTCTGAACCAGGAGTCAGTGTCGTGCGTGACACAACCTGGCAGTGTCCGTGTGCACACACTGGCTCTGTTTCTTATGAGAGTTTGGCACTATAACTTAGTATTTTGCAATAAGGGTTTTAAGCCCACAGCCTGTTTGCACAAGAATGTGCACACATTGTGTGGGCAAGAGCAAACATAGAGAGGGGTTGTTAACATCGGAATAACTGTCAAGAATACGTCTTAACTTGCTGATTGTTTAGGAATCCTGTTCTTGCTCAGTATTACTATTTGAAGAGTCTCTGTTATCATTTCCACTTGAGAAAGTTGTAATCTCCACAACTTTCTGTGCAATTATTCATTAAACTGTTCAAGGATGCAAAGAATAATCTGTGTAACTGATAACATTTAAGTGTTTTCACAGCTGTGGAGATTAACACAAGGCTTCCAGCTTAATGGTGTTTGATGACATTTTAGAGAATGGAAGTATTCATATCAGCTGAAAGAGAAACACATCTATCAGGTAACCACAAGAAGTATGTGTGTATATTCATGTAACATCTACGTTGTGTCAAGCCAGTATTTTGGATTTTTTTGCAAGTTATGCATAACTTTAAAGTATACAACAATTCCCCCTGGTACAGTTTTTGCAAAAGCACATGCACACTGCCCCCAGCATTGGGACCATCATGGTTCTGAGCACTGCAGCAGCGGTCTCTCACTGTCTTGTGTGCTCACGGACAGACTTTGGCAACACAACAGTAACACATTTTTACAGGTGTGTAAGGTTGAGAACAAAATGAATGATCCAACTTCATTTGTTTCAGTTCCGTAGAAATATTTTTGACAGCTTTTTGTTTCACTCTATATTGACTTATGTCAACATTTTTGTGGGCCTACAAAAAAATGTTGATGATAGTTGATAACTGAGGAAATTTGCTTTAAGTGCCGCTCCTCAGAGTACACTGTTTAATTCTCTCACAGCCTAAAAGGTGACAACAGCACTTCCATCTACATCAGGTAAGACAAATTAAAATTTAACATGGCAACTTATATGTTGTTTAAGTATATAAGTTTAAATATTATAAGTAATGATAGATATTTATCCAAAAAGTGTGATTTAATAAGGAAAAAAAGTTCTTTTTTAATTTATTATTTTTCAGTTTCAAAGTTATTGAAATTGCTATAGTTTGGATTGGAGGATAAAGAAGTATACTGAAGGGATTTATCCCTATTAAAATATTAATAAATGCACACATATGAATCAGAATGCACTACAACAAATTTTGTCCCTGCCTTTTTAAAAACTTATATATTTGTACCTTTAAAATGAAGGACTTGGAATGTAGCTGACTAAATTTTTACTGGCCATTGTGGAACATCATGTTCTTATCAAGTTGACTCTTTCTGTGCACAGCGCTTAATAAATGAATTTTACTTACCAACAAAGAATTTCCATATGGATGCATTCACAGTAAACTGATTTCATTTTGTACAATGTTATATCTTCTTGAAGGATCCACAGTGGCAATCCTGATTTACATGAAACCATATTTATGATATTTAGAAACATGGAGCATAGAGGGTGTTTTATATTTGTGTGTTTGTTCTTTATTCCAATTTTTTTTTAAACATATACAGCACATATTCAGATCCAATCAGGTCATCATCTGCAGCCCAATGACAGAGCCGTCGTCAGCAGAGTGGGGCTCTGGCCTCTTTGACTGCATGGAAGACAAGTTGTCTTGTAAGAATCAATACTGGACTTTAACTTGTATTTTTGATATGTGTAAAAAATGCCAATATTTTACTATTTGTGTCATGATTTTCAGGTTGCTATGCTTTTTGGTGCTGGCCATGCTATGCGATCACCATTTCAAAATCACTTGGAGAGAACCCTTTCCTCCCGATTTTGGACATGTGCTCCCCTGGGGCACTATCGATCCTCGGGATACCATTGTTTGTTGCTCCCGTAGCCTTGTCATTCAGGATTGCCATGAGAAAGAAATATGGAATTGAGGTATGACACCAATAAAACAATTTTCAATTTTTTTTAACAGATACCATTTATAAGATGCATTTCTTCATCTAGAAATGCAGATTTATAAAAATCTTTACACAAAATAATTTTAATAAACAACCAAGAATGTAAAAAAACACATTTAATGTAACATTGCAAACCTAAGTGCAGTTATCTATAATGCAAATATTATGTTATAATTAAAAGATAGAAATAACAAACAGCTATTTCCTCCATAGGGGACTCTCCAGAGAGACATCGTACACACTTGTTTCTGCAACCTATGTGTCTGGTGTCAGATTGATCGTGAGCTAAAACGTCGTAAGAATAGCTCTACTGTGCTATCTCAAAATCCTGTGACTGCACAACCTGGAGCCACTGGAAAGTAATTGTAACCAAAAAGTACAAAATTAAAATACATGCACCTCATGTACTTACGTATTTCCCTTTCTCTTACTTTCTGCTACAATAAAGAGTTTTAGCGAATTTCTGTTGTCCAAACAAACATTTTTATTGAAAACAATAACAATGCGATGTAATGTAATTATGATTCAACTATTTGAAAATTGTACTGCACTGCTGAATTATGTTTGGGTACAAAGTTAATATTATAACTGTTATTCATCTACCTGGCTATAAATCTAAAGGCTACTAATGTGTGCATGTAAGTATCTCTCAATTAGACACAATAAACAAATAAATCAAAGTAACATCTTTTTTTTTGTCTCTAATGATGAAGAACTTTAAAGCAAAGTAAATATTAAGCTCCAATTATTGGCAAGCTCAATGTTAGAATAGCATCACTCTCACTGATGGTGAGAAGAAGCCTGTGCTGTGTGTTATTTGAACTTTCTGTGGTGTTTGTGACTGGTGTTTAGTTACACCAGTGTTCCCATCATATTATGTTCAGTATTTATCTCTTATATTTTGGGTAATTTCCTATTTTATTAGCTGGTTTTCTGTTGTGTTCTGGTTCCACCTTTTCATTGTCTTAATTGTCTACACCTGTCCTGTTCTGCCAGCTGTATCCACTTCCCCGATTATCTTTCATGGCGTGTGTGTGTGTGTGTGTGTGTGTGTGTGTGTGTGTGTGTGTGTGTGTGAGAGAGAGAGAGAGAGAGAGAGAGAGAGAGAGAGAGAGAGCCTGTCTGACTCAGATCACACAGCTGTCCTATTTTTGAAAAGCCGTCTTTCCTTTGTTGCATCATCTGTTTTTATCTCTCTGTGTTTTTGGTTTATCATTTGGGCTGAAACTATGGACTACTAAATGTTCTAGAAACTGAGCATAACCTGAGTTTTGTAGGAATCTCTGCCTGCCATATCAGCATTTGTGGTCCTTATAATCACTTAACAATGCACTCAATCAATCTAAGATGATTCAAATATGTAATTTTTATTGGTAAAATGATCTACTTACCCACCAGAATGAGCAGGCAAACCAGCACTGCATGTTTTTTGAAACTAATATGTTAACTGTAAATGTTGCTGTCATTTTTGTCATGGATCAATAAAAACTGGACAAAGTTGTGACTAATTGAACATTACAAGACAGGAAGAAAAACAGAATACACTGACACAGGACACAGACTGTCAAAGTAAAACAGGAAACTAACACAGAGACGCAGACATGACAAGGGGCACAGCAAACCTGGAACACAGAGACAGAAACAGAAGGACTCTAAATAACACTGAAACCAAAGACTAGAGATTCTAAATAAGACAAAAGCAAAGACTATTAATAATAAACAACACAAAACGCTGGGTCACCGATGCAGGACCATGACAGAAATATGGAAACTGTAAACAAAAAAGAACAAACATATAGATGAAAATAATGCAGCTAAGTATAAACAAAGAAGATTAGACAAATAAATGCTTCAACAACCACTGACTTATTGCAATGCTCTTACTCTGTGGAAACTATATGAAAAAAAATCTAATTTTAAACAAAGAAAGAAAAACTACTTTAAACTTCAACCTACATATTATAAATTTTGAAAAGCACCACAAAGTTTTAATGTATATTTGATTATTTGTGTTTCCTTGCTTCTCTCTGATGTCTCTATTTGATGTGTTAATGAAGGCTGCATTCAATAAAGTTCCTCATCCTGCTCCAACAGAGAAGACTCTGTTGAATGGATTTGAATATGCAAACAAGAACTCTAAGCTGGCCAAACACCAGGCAATATAATAACAATATTTACATAATGTAATGGAAAACAGGACAGACAAGAAGCCAAACCTGCTGTTTGACATGCTGAAAGACACAACTAAAAACATCCTTTCTGTTAGAGCAATGGTAAAAGACTAAATTAAATGAATGTTTTTAATAATTGAGATTTGTTTTTCTTTGTAGTTGTGGTCATTCTGAAAACTGACCAACAAGTTAAACAACAAGAAAGTATTTGTGTAGAAGATAAACTAAATTCATGCTGATAATCAAGTTTATAATCTTAAATCTAGAACACTTTTCTGTGTTCTAGATGTGTTCATATCTATTTTAACTACAACTTCTTAATGATGCTGCTGACATAGTTTGAATACTAGTAGTAGCAGAAAGTAGCATGTAACTAAAGACGTATGGAAAGTTTACAATCCAACACGCTGGACAGAGTTTATTTGTGTCGTCAATAATCATTTAAAATTATTGTAAAACATTTCTTTCCAGGAATTTTATTGAGAATATACAGAAAAATAAAAATGTGTGGACGGTTAAATTATGGCTGACAGCTGCTGCTGGAAATTTTTAAGAGGTAAATATTTTTAACCCAATAATATCATAGTGGTCACTTTTTTTCTACTCAGAAGAGGCACCATTTACACAAATGTTCAGTCAGTCCATAGAAAAACATGTCAGTGTGGTTTAACTCAGAAACTCTGATGAGCGCACAGAGACACTCATGATGTGTCTCTGTGTGCACGTCTTCAGGTATTCCTGTCAGTTCACCGTGTTTAAGGGTTTTTCATGTTTTAGTTTTAGATCACCCAGTTTAGGTTATTGTTTCGTTTCACCCATGCCCTTCATTTGTATTTATTTTACCAGCCTTAGTAAACTGCTCGTTTTCTGTTACTCCACGTCACGTTTCACTTTCTGTTTTGGTCTGCATTTGAGTCCTTTTTTGCTACACATACAGTCTGCCACTGCCAGCATAGCACACAGTGTGTCTCTGTGTGCTTTGCTAATGAAGTCTGCACTCAGTAAAATATTCCATTCTGCTCCAGTAAAGAGGATTTTATTGTGTGCATTTGGATATCATCATACAAACAGTGCTACAATAACAATATTTGCATCATATCATTAAATGGAGAGCAAACACGATGTTGAACTTTGGATCAACCACCCCCCCAAAACCAGTCATTTCTGATGGGACTACATTTAATGAAAAATAGGCGAATGAGTTGTTTTTTTTTACTTTTTGAGATGTATTTTGGAAAAAAATAAATAAAACTTCAGATTTCTAAGAAACATTAACAATTTCTTATTCCTTCAGAATAAACAATGATCTTTGTTAATTTATTTTCAAATGATACCTAACGTTCATCCGACAGCTTTCATTACTAGTAAAAATCTTCATTTTTTTTGACTCTCTGCTGTGTTAATATTAAAGTGGTGCAAACACATTAGTCACTTTTCTGCACATTTATTTTATGCTGGCTTTAAAATCCGAGTGAGGAATTTGGCAACAGTGAATGTATCCAATGCATTAACTCATTATTCTTGCTTATTATTATTTCACATTTTTTTCTCACATTTCACACTTTCAATAAAGTAGCATAATTCAGCCAATATTGAGAGTTTACAGTCCAGTGTATTGTTGTAGTTTATGTGGAGCACTCTCAATCAGAGTTCAAAAGTATCACAAAATAGATACATTTGAAATCCACAATGGTGTGGATTTATTTAGTTATTTTTATTTTTTTTACTGCACTACAAACATCTTAGTACATTTAAAAAGAGAAAAAAACGAAAATGATTACATGCAAAATCCAGCGTTATTGTATTAAACAAAAATCCTGTCCAGAGTGGAGGTTTGCACTCAGAGTGCTTCTTGTTGTTATATCCCATCAATCTCTAGCCTGGATAAAGGAAAAATATAGTAAGTGTGATTACAACACTTACTAGAAATATAAGATTTAAAACAATTAAGTTAGCATGGTTTCAAAGCCTATGATAAAGAACAGATGAAGCTAAACATCTCTGCATCATTTTTCTTGAACCATTTATGTTCTCCTCTTGTCTCCATGGCTACAGCCAGGTTACAGTCCCCAGTGTCTGTGTCATTGGCCCAGTTCTCATAGCAGACAAGCTGGTCATTGACCCAGAACCACAGATCAAGAGCACAGCTGTAGCGCAGTCCCAGCCAGATGTGGGGTGTGCTGGCATTCTTGGCTTTCTCTTGCACCAGTTCCTGCTGTTCAAGGTTTGTGATGGAGACGAGGTCACGATGGTGCTTTCTGCAGTAATTTACAGCCTCATCCCAGTTTTTCCTTTCATTGATCAGGATCAACTTTTCTGCCATGAACAAACAGATGTTCAGTTCAAATTAAATGAAATCAGGTTTCTAGATTTTCTACCTCAAATACAAAAATACATGAGGAACAAACAAAAGAATACAAAAAACTAAACAAATTTCATAAAAATAAGTGTTGGACAGTTTGTCATATTTTTTACTTTCCTGCTGTAAGTTTTTCCAGCTTAGAATTTTCAATTTACTTTATTAAAGTCTTATTATTTAAATTTAAGTGAGCCTTTTTATATTTAATTTTCTTTTAATCAGGAGGATTTAGAAACAAGAATTATGTCTCATTATAGCTGTAAATCTAGAACCTATTAGAAACAGTAGCGATACCCACACTCAGAAACTAATATGACCCCTGTGACTCAGGTTCCTAATGAAAGGAGGCTGCATTATGTGCCTGGGGTGTAGCTCTATCTCCATAACAGCTTGCATTATTTAGCTTTATGATGAAACATATACCAACCTCTTCGTGTACAGATTTTCCATGAGACTAAGAAATATTAGTTTAGCTTTAACATTTATTCCTCAGTAAGAAAACTGACAGAAACCAGATGTGAAAAATGAATCTTTGTAAATCTCACCATCGTAGTAGAAGAAAGATTTTCTGGTGTTACAATCATCAGCTTTCCATTTTCCTTCTTTGTTTAATTCAGTCATCGCACATTTCCTGGTGCCGCGGTCAGTTTTAGACAGCTCTTCAGGTAACTCACCAACATCTCTCCAGTGTCTGTAAGAATAATTACTCCCATCTGACCACCTCCAGGTGTCTCTGAACAGGCCGATCCATGATCGTCGTTCATCAGAACTCTTAAATGTACTGACTGCTTCCTTTAACTGTTCTGCTCCACTGGCCAGGTCTGTGTGGTTCTCTCTGCAGTAGCTCTGAGCCTCACGCCACTTTTTTTTATTGTCAATGAAATGTAGTGATTTGTTTTGTTCTGTGTAATAAAGAGAAAGACAAGACTCATAAGAAATGTACATTTCTATCTTTAAATGTATCTTTAACTTGATTTTCTAAAGACACAACTTAAAATAGCTCGAAACCTTCAAAACTAAACTACCAACATTATGGGAATAACCACAGCTGTGACATTATGCTCAGGATGACTTTGCTCTGTGTGGCAGAGAAACAGTTTTCTGATCAAAGGTCTGGTATGAAATTTTGTGTAATGACATTTGGCACCACGAGATGGTTCAGCAAAGCAAATGAACAGTGTCCTGGTGTAACATGAGAGGCAGAGAAAGCACCGTGGGAGGACGGGTATTCAAATGAGCAGGATAGCACACAGGGGCTAAAACACCAGCAGCCAATTATCGCATCTTCTCATTTTCATTAGAGATGAGCTGTAGATATGTTTAAATATAAACACTTTGTTTAATTAATACAATTATTGTCAAATATTCTCACCATTATAGCAGATAAAGCGGTGAACATGAGAACAACCAAAATCCAACAACCCACCAGAGCTGTCAATCACTACACAGTTCTCAAGATGTCCGCCTTTATCATTAGGTTCATTTCCACTCCATTTCACGTCTTTATCATTGAACTCCACTCCTGGCAGAGACCAGTGCCACCTCCTGTTTTCTTTTCCTGAGATGCTGTACAGCCCAATCCAGGCGTTTCCTTGATTCTCTGTAGAATCTGTGTACAGTGTCTTCATATATGTCATGTTAGGCACTGTGGCCAGGTCTTTATATCCTTCTCTACAGTAGCGCTGAGCTTCGTCCCAAGTTTTAGGCTCTTTAATAAAATAGTATTTATAGCCTTGGCATAAAATCAAGGAACACTGACCTAAAAACAACAACAACAAGTTATTCAGAAATCTACTGATGGCAAAAATGTTGTTAACAAAATTATATCCGGAGGGCAGAGGTCCCATAGAGACTGCTCACACATGGTTGTTGACAGAAATTGTGTTTTGGATGTTGTTATCTGACAGGTTTTGTAAGCAGTTCACAGAAACCTTCATTAATCTCAAGTGATGCAGTAAATCTGTGGTTTTTAATGCTAAATTGATCGACTTACCGATCAGGATGAGCAGAAAAAGCCTCCCGTGCATATTTCCTCTGTTTGATGAAACTAAGATTTTAATTGTGTCGATTTTGAGTTAATATAGTTAGATGTTTGAGTTAGATGAGTTCTAAGGAAGACCAGTGAAAGATGGATGAAAAAATCAAGCTGTAAACAGGAACCACAACAAGCAGGACAATTTCAAATAATATGAATAAGAAATTAAAGGTTGGATCCAGTTTCTTTTACATAAAAAAGATTATTATTACAAACCAAGAGAATTCCTACTTTAAAAATTCTTAAAATGTTCATTCTAAAACTAAAAATGCTTTTCATTTTAAAAGTGCAAATCATTTTAATATTAAGCAGAAAATGAGGAAGAAATAAATATTGTAGGTAAAAATGTTAATTTCAACTACAAAGTTTTAACTTACATCTGGTTATTCTTCTGTGCTTCGCTCCGATGCGTCTGCGTGTTGCTGTAAAGAAGACTGCACTTAATAAAATATTCCACTCTGCTTCAACAAAGAGAATTCTGTGGTGCGCATTTAAATATTCCTACTTTTGGTTTAACAGTGGGACTTTGTGTTTACTGGAAGCATATCCGGTTTGTTCTTTTTAAACTTGTTTTTTGTTGCTGTCTCTTCCTCCTGCGTGTGCAGTCCTCCCCATTGACAGTGAACTGTGACAGCTCGCGTCACGTCTTAAGAAACTAAATGATAGAAAAGAGGAAGAAGTGAAATATGCACTGTTGGCTGTCCAGCAAATAAATACAGAAAGTGTCACTTCACAGAAAGACACTTCTGTGGGAGATAAACTAAAATAGTTGTTCATACCGAATTTTTATATTTAAAAATCAGACTTAGGGAAAAACAAAATGTTCTGTGTCATGAAACTTGCTCTTATTACCTGGTTAAATCACCATGGCAACTTATGGTGAACACACAACCTGGTTGAGAGCAGGTTGTAAAATTACAACAGTCTTGCATTTTACTATTTTATATTTCATGTTCTTAGATTTTTATCACAAATTTAACCACCATCAACATTGAAAAGAAAGAAAAAGACCTTCTAGTGTTTAACATGGACATTAATTGAAAATAACTAAAAGGAAACAATAAGATGGGAGCTCAGTCACAAAGCCCTCCTGGTGTTTTACTATATGATTGTAAATATTGGTCTATTTCTTTCTGAAAAGCATAAAAATGAAGTTTAAACTGTCTAAGAATACAAAACTTTATGAGAAATATATTTATTAGTTTTTCATATTCTTTTACTTTGTTAAAACAAAAGCATAGTCCAACATAATTTCAGAGCTACTGTTTAATGTTGATTTACACAAAAAGACCAAACTGGGTAACATGAATCATTTAAAGTACAAGCACACGACTTTTCAGACATTTTTCAGTGGCTTGGCTGACTCGAATGCACCATCTAGTGTTCAAGAAAAAAATTGAAAAAAGAGAAATAAAAGTAGACGGAAACAGAATAATAAACATTTTATGTTAGACACCAAACTAATAATTACATATATGTGGTTTTGAGACACATTAGCTATTATAAGCATATAAATGCTGTGGTGTACTTTGCTGTAAACACCCAGAAAGCTGTAACCTGACCGTTTTTCAACAAATAAAACATTTTTAAGTTTGAAATAACAAAACAAAAAAGGGATTCTTATTCTGTAGTAGGTAGTAGTAAACAATATGCAAAAAACAAAACAAAAAAACAAAAAACCCTTAAGAATAAACACAAAGAGAAATTATCACTGTTAGATGTCATCTGCTTCTAGTTTTGATTTTGATTTTTTGACTTCATAATTACGAGAAATATCAACTCTATAAGCAGTCATTTAGACTGGTTTAAAAGCCTATCGCAGCGAACAGATGAAGTTAAACATCTCTGAATCATTTTTCTTGAACCATTTATGCTCTCCTCCTGTCTCCATGGCTACAGACATGCCACACCGTCCAGCGTGATCCTCATTGGCCCAGTTCTCATAACAGACAACCCGGTCACTGACCCACAGCCACAGTTGAAAAACACAGCTGAAGCGCAGTCCCAGCCACACATACGGTGTGGTGGCGTTCTTCACTTTCTCCTTCACTAATTCTTCCTCTTTGGGATTTGTGATAGAGACCAGATCATGATGGTGCCGCTGGCAGTAAGTTAAGGCCTCATCCCATTTTTTGTTTTCTTTGATCAGAATGAAGTTTTCTGGCATGAACAAACACAGGATGGTCGGTTAAAAGGAAACAAATCAGGACAAAAACAAAAGAAAAAGAATTTAAGCATTTTCTGTTTCAAATCTTTACTCCTCTTGATTTACCCGTGGTAAAATCATTAATGTCATATGACTTGTTACCCAGAGTATACCTCGACCACCCCAAGTTATCGAGAAGATTTCTTTCTTTCTTAAGAATTATTTACATGTAAGTTGCATTACAGGCCCTCACTGACAGAAACTAATGTGACTAATGTGTCTTAAGTTCCTTACAAA
>NC_141360.1:1257500-1312500 GCF_057382095.1 Aulonocara sp. 'chitande type north' Nkhata Bay | reverse complement strand
ATGTTGTTTAATTACCGTATTTTCACGACCATAAGGGCACTGTGCTAAAAGGCGCAGTCTCAGTTATGTGTGCCATTACTGTATTTAACACACACATAAGGCGCACTGGATCATAGGGCGCATACAAGTACCGTATGCGTATTTAAAAATAAAGCGGGAGCAAACCTGAGTTCGGTACCTTACTCACATTTTTATTACACTCACACACACATACACACAGCTCGGCCATTCTTCGTCAGCCACCCCTGACCATTTTGGCCTTCCTCACCTCGCTGGTCAATCAGGTCTTGACGTCCTGCATGTTTATCCAGCAGCACTCAGTCCTGGTTAGTGGAGCACAGTAACAGAGCCCCAGGCTTCCTCAGACTGCAGTTCCTCTGTGAGGCTTTTACAACCCTCAGCCTCAACAGGCCAGGCTACTGTTCTAAGGGCCCCTTATACCTGCCGATGGGCGCCATGCACCGTGTGACAAAGTCTGTGCATTTTTCCCGATTGTACTCCCCTGATGATGCCAGGTTGATGTTATATGTTCATGTCAGGTTTTAACATGATTATGGTAACAGCACAGCATCTCAGAGATTCACAGGGAGATGCTGCAGTAGTTTGAAGGTGAGACTTTCTGGAGAAACCTTTTGACTTCGCCTCCTGTACGAGGTAGAGTTGGTTGTGGCTGTGTGATCAAGGCAGCAGCAGTGTGTGTAGCAACAAAAATGGCAGGTATAATGAGGCCCTAACAGCCCACATGCAGGTGTTAAAGCTGTGTATTTAACCCGCTCCTGCTCCCAGTGTCCCTGCAGCAGGGTCTATTGTAGCTTCAATAGAGCTACAGGGGCAGAGTGCATACGTGATCAGCTGTTTTAGACTGCTGTGAATCATTGTAGAGCCTATGATGTAAGCTACATAACTGGGCGACATTGTTGTTTTTGCTTATGTGTTCATTACCTTGTGGCGAAGATGGAAACAAATAAAACACTGAGACTTTTTCCCACTCAGGCGGGACCCACGCTTTTATGGTGACCCGAGCAGCCACATCTGTCCCTCAAGTTTGTCCACGTCTTTGTACTTTCTCTCATTCAAATAGTTTCAGCAATCTCCCCCCAGAGAGCTGATGATGAGGCCTAATATTGTGATTATGGCATCCAAACAAGGATGTGTGTTTCACCGCTAGGCAAAGAAAATGTAACCTGCATGTTGAGAAGTTTTTGATAATTGTGCTCAGACAGTTTAAATTCTGCTGTAGACTTCAGCGAGGGCGGGGACCCAGCTGTAGGCTCAAACAGGGGGAGATGCTCTCTACGTATACATTGTGCCTTGGGTACAAGTGTTCATTGGAAACATGGTTCTTCACACTGTGAACAATACGCTCGATGACACAGTGACATGCTGAACCTTCCTGTTCACATCCCACATGTTTATGTGTGCACACACAGGGAGAAAGATGGCAGCGATGCAGTCAGCCTCTGCAGCTTCGACTTGAAGGTATAAACACATCATCAGGCAGCAAGCTGTGCACCACGCTGACCTTGGGACCCTGGTTTCGTAGGAATCACCTAAATCACTTGAACTTTGAGAATCAGTAAAATGCCACAGAAATTAGAGCTGCTTTGATAACAAGAAAACCGAAATCAAAGCTGGTGTCCAGGCGTGCTGCCTCCCTCTGTGGCAGAGAGCCACTTGTTCTCTGAAAACATCCAAATAAATGAAAACGAGGTCTCCACGATTCATTATATTGTGCTTTAGATACACATATAAGAAAAGACCTTAGTGCTGCTATTTACACCAGCAGGCTGTTGACAAACGAAAACAAACCAAATCACTGTGTCTGTGAAGGTTCTCAGTCATCCAGGTCATGAACTCACCCGAAACTCTGGCTGATTGGGACCCACACCCAGTTTCACACCTTGGCTCAGGCGATTAGAGGATCATCAGGGGGTCCTTTTGTCCCTCTGTGGGGGGAAACTCCCACTAGGTTTATATCTGGGACTCTCCACCATTTGACCTTAGAACTGAAGAAGCTTCTCGGATGAAGGTGAAACGTCTTCAAGCAACTTAAAGAAGTCCAGACGCTTTTCTTTGCAAGCTCCTTTGAAACCAAATCACTGTTAGCCTTGTAAAAGTAGATAAAGTAACTAAACACCAACAATACTTTCATTTCATCATTTTAAACTGACTTGAGTGTATTTCACTTCAGATTTTTACTTTTGATTTATCTGCACATCACAAGTTTGCTCTTCAGTTTCATTTCACAGTCTGCGCCTCTTTGCACCTGTAGATGTTGGGCCGTTATTGTTGCTTTGAATCACACTTAGCCAAGATTTATCTGCATAGCTGAAGTTAAACAGAGCTACTGCTAGGTTTACATGGCCCTGTCATTAAAGCAGAATCAAACAATATTCAAACGAATTTACAGACAAATAGTTTTCATTCATCGGTGATACGTGTCAATCCAGGCCGAACCCAGAGCAGAGTTCAGTTTCCAGGACTCGGCCACACTCGGAGCAAACAGGGTTTAGCATCATTTGTACTGTAAGGAAAAATAACATGAACGTGTCGAACCAGTTTGAAACGTTAAACTCCAGTCACGAAGAAAAACTGAAATTTTCACCTTGGGGTGATTGGACTTTTAGGGGATTTTTTGCATGGTGTGTCATCGTGTTATTCGTTAACCTTCTCTACATGAAAAAGTGCACCTGCAATAAAAGAACCAATGAGAAGCTGGTGATTCCACACGTTTCTAAACTCTGGACATAACCTGCTCTGTTCAGTGTACGTTACCCTGGTGACTTAGCCAGGTAAACAGAGAGCCACTTTCGTGACACAGAGCGCTGACGGCTCGCTAGTCCATTAATCTCGCAGTACATCCCTGTCCTCGCTGGCAGGTTTTCCTCAACACACTTTCCTTCCGACTCCTCACCTGCTGGTGACCTTCGTGACACAAAGCACAGAGTGCAGCAAATTCATCTGCAGTTTATGTTTTGTGCAAAAATTGAAATACCAGTTTTTCATTTGTATGCCTAACATGAGCATGGAGGAGGAAGATGATGATTACATCTCACATTTATTATTATTTCACAGTAATTTCCTTTTGCTCCTCGTTAGCTTGGAGCGCTTAGCTTCAGTTTGGTGAACCTGCTTTCTGAACACAGTCCTGGTCTCTTGCATTGTCTTAATAACTGTGCTGGTTGTATTTCTACATGTCATTAAAATGACTGAGCTTATCTTTAGCAGACATCTACAGGCTTGTTTGCTTGGTGAAGTCAACTGTTACGCCAAAGCAGGTTTCACGATGCTGAGATCTGACAGGCCGGACAGGCTCGGTCGGAAAATACACCTCAGTGGGTGTGTGGGTGTTAAATGAGCGCTCCTACTCATGTGCACACAAAGATCTGTCAGTGCTGTTTGCATGTGGGATCATTGTGTAATAACTTTAGCTTCAGGGGTATTTTCCTTCATGTCTCTTGGTTTTAAAAGCCTGTGTTTGACGAGGAGGGTGGCACTGATTGATGAAACGGCTTATTTACATCTTCTCTGTGGCCCTCCAGGTCGCTCTAGTCCTGCGCCCACGTGAGAGGGACAAGTAGAGACGTACAGCCTGGACTTCAGTGGCTCTGATTTGGCTAAACAAAGCTGATAGTGTTGCTGAGAGTCCCCAGGGCCACTCCTTGATACAAGTCAGAGGAAGGCACTCTTTATTGTGCTCTGCCTTTCTTTTCTAACTGAGCCAGTTTCCAGTGCAGCCTAATCCGAGCACCGTCTGCTCCATATACAGGGGCAGTTGTTGGAACCAACCATGTGGCTGCTGACACGAGGCTGCCCTTTGGCTCTGTCTGGAGAAACAAGTGTGCAAGTGTTAAACTCTGTTGGTGGAAGAGCTTTGCCTGAGTGTCTTGTTTTTGCAGGTTTCAGCTGTTTCTCAGGTGTGTCTCTGGCTTAACTCAACAGTAAACACTTGGCTCACAGGGCACACCAAACTGAAAAATATGGTAACAACAACAGCCACACGTAGGCGTAGGTTAGGCTGCTAGTCATCATGGACCGAGTAGCTCGAGCAGATGGGACACTTTCCTTTGAAACTGTCAGTGCATGTTTGCTTGTTTTCAGACACGCTTCATCAGCGGCTGCCTCTCTTTAACATGTTATAAAACTTCACAGAGTAATGATAAACTCATGCTGGATCCACCAAGTCACCAGCAAACTGTTTAGTTTAAGGTTAGAGATACAGTTTGGTTACAGTTCAAGGTTCAAGAGTTTCATGGTAAATCAATTAGTTCTTATGTAGCGCACTCAAATATATGACATGCCTCACAAGCATTTGTTTTACTGCAGTGCTTTTTATTAAACACACAGTCACATACGTGCATACTGTGATGAACATGTCGGGGTTCAGGGATCAACCTGGCAGCTGACCTGCTCTGCCTCTCCAGCTAAAGCGGCCCTCTAGTTTCAACACCATGAGAGTCCTTTTCAAAGTCATGGATTCTCCTCTGTTTAAAAGGTGAAGTTACGGCTTTTCCTCTGTTCACGTCACCTGGCACATTGACCTTGTTGCAGTTTGTATGCAATAAAGACTTTCGGCAAAACTTTCAGAGTTTGGGCCTGATGCCAGTGTAATCCCCAAAAAGTGCTCGTATTTGTGGACAGTCTCACAGGTGATTTACAAAAGTTGCCTTGTTTTCTAAACACAGGTGCAGTCAGTTTGCCACCACATTACAGTTTTTTACAGACGCTAGGACACATGTCTCAATACTTAGGTCACTTTTGCAAAACTCTTCACACAATCCTCCTAACTGACCGTCAGCTTGGCAAAGCAGTTCATTTCACATTCAAAATGCACTACAACTACCAAAACACTTCATTCAGGTCTCAAATAAACTCATTCTTCCAGAACACTAGCAAAGGTTGACAGCCGACAAACACACTTTGTCACCCACAAAACAATGACCTAAAAACACTAACAACATGTAGCATTACAGTGTTTTCTTGTGTAAAACAAGGACACATCTCTGTTTATAATTTCAATATATGTTACTGGAATGAATCAGACATCATGCAGAATTCGTTAATATTTGTTTATGTATTTTTATTTTTTTGCACTAAGTAATCCCAAAATACAAGAATTTGTATACACACCATCCACTGATTCACATACAATAGTAATGCTAATCTACTCGGTCTCCTCCATTTGGCCACAGGTTCTCATCCACATCACATCTTATGTCATCTAGGGCAACACACCTAGGAAAGAATCTTCTGGCTGCCAGAATTGAAGGAGTTGAAAAATTGAAGGAGTAACACCTGTGCAGATGTTCATCTACAATGAGAATCAGCTGTGGCTGGTTAAACTGCATTTTTAGATTTAAAATATGTTTCAATAAAATATTGCTGTTGGATTTTGCTCTTTTCAAGTTTTGCATTGTGTTATTGTTTTGGCCATAAGTTTAACAGTTTTGAAAACAGTATGTAAGCTCATGCAAAATGTCCTGTACGTACAAAGATTTTTGGCAGTTGTTGTGTCTGAGTGAGAAGATAATTCATGAAATTTGAGAGATGTAGTCATTGAATGCATTTTGTGCCAAAACAATGATAACTGGTCCTCAGTTTAGCCCACATAGACTTCTGTTGTGCTCACTGTGTGAGGACTTTTGCCAACGTGACCTAAGTATTGAGAAATGTGTCCTAGCGTCTGTAAAAAACTGTAATAAATCTTGCCATCAGATCACTGCAAATCAGTCTAAATTTGTGACAGAGCATGCAGAAACCAAGATAGGTGGGAAACTAGGAGCAGCACGGAGGTTAGCACTGTTGCCTCACAGTGAGAAGGTCCTGAGTTCATTTCCACCATTGCATGTTCTCTCCATGTTTGCGTGGGATCTCCCTGGGTCCTCCGGCTTCCTCCCACAGTCCATAGTTAGTGGGGTTAGGTTAATGGGTAACTCTATAGGCACAAGTGGTTGTGTGTGTTAGCCCTGCGACAGACTGGTGCCCTGTCCAGGGTGTACCCCCACAAGGATAAGCAGAAGAGAAGAGATGGATTGAATAAGCAGATTTAATTTGTGTGAGTTTCTAACTTGAAGACAGCAAACTGTCTGTCCTCTGAGTCACTGGGGTTTCAAATAGTTTAAATGATGAAACTAATGGTAAAAAGCTTTGTTAGACCGTCACATGTTTCCTTGGCTGACTGGCCAGGTCGTGCCCTATAGGCTGTTCATGTTCACCACTTAAAAACCTGAATCGATAAATTTTCAGTGCTGCTAAGGACCAGATTGTTCTTATCATGTCCTGATAACAAATGCTGGAAAGTTGATTGTGTTATTGCTTGGCTATTCTCAGTGTGCACCAGCTTTTTGCACACTGCATCACATCTGTTGGTCTCTTATAGGATGATAACGCCTCTATTAATTGTCTTTAGTTTAGTAATATTTCATCTAATCCAAAGTTTCCATTCTCTTTAATATTCTCCACTTACGGATATCAGTATAAGTAATCTTGTGGAAGAATGTGGCTGCAGAGGTATTAATGGTGTATATCATACCAGCCATCTCTTCTCCAGAATGTTAACACCTTCACATTTCCTGTCAAGCTCTCCCCTGAGTCTGAATAAGCCACTTAGGTGGAAGGCTTCACCCTACACAAGCCCAGTCCTGCCTCTTCACTTTGCATGAGTTGCTTTCATTCTAACAAGAAAGTCGTCACAATAAATGTTTTCCTTTCACTTCTGCTCGTTTTGATTTCCTGAGAATAAGAAAGTGCAGCGTTTGACACTTTGAGGTCAGAGGAAGCACTTCAGGGGCTACGAATCATGTGTTTCCTTAAAATGTCTGTTTGTCCTCACGTGAAAAATGTTTCTGTGACAGACGTCTCGATATGAACTTGACATGTTTTTCTCCATTAGTTTGTTCTGTCAGTGTCTCAGTTTGTTCTATTGACAAAGCGTTGGAGGTTTCACTCAGTCTTAGTCATGTTACTGTGTTTGGTAGCAACCCGGTGTGCTTTGGGTGTGAACAGTGTCAAAACAAACCTTTAAGAAAGTAACCTGAGGATGCCAGTCTGGTTTGGGAACTGTGCTTTTCATTGTTCCTACACCCTGTTGTGTAATTATATCACTGTTTGCTTCTTTTCAATCTCTGTACCTTCAAAAGAGTGAAGGGAATTAGACTTTCTGTCCGCAGAGCTGACACGTCTAAGATAAATAGTATTCAAGGGGTATGTTTACAACAGACGCAGTTGTCACTATTATAGATCAATTTTAATTCAAATTGTCTCAATGTCAGTCGCCTCAAAGTGCTTTACACTGTAAGGTAAAGACCTACAATAATACCGAGAAAACCCCAACAATCAGTTGACCCCCTATGAGTTGGCGACAGTGGGGAGGAAGAACACCTTTGTCACAGAAATGGAAGAAGTTCATTTCAGTGAATACTTCCATGGCATGTTTTTGATATCAGGCTATTAAATGAAGCCATGTGGGTCTGGATCTGGATGCCTGGCTAAGTTTACGGCGTTTCTTCGTCTCACTCCAAACGCTCTGACAGCAACAGGTGCTGGCTTTTCACCGTCTACAGCTTTTCTCTGATCAAAGCTGATGTGCCCACTGTGACGTCCTGTGTTGGTTTTGAATTCTGTGTTTGAAAACCTTTAACTGTAGCCTGTGACCTACCTATGTACAAACGACAGTGTGGCCAGTCATTAGCTAAAGCTAGCAAGACTGTATAGGTGCAATGAACAAGACAGGATTAGGATTAGACTAACAAAATACTGAGTTTAATTTGACCAGAACTGAAAGGCAAACCTCTTGGATGGTCTGAACCATGCAGAAGGTCAAGTTATTGACTTTTAAAAAATGCTCCAGAGGTCTAGTCAACGAATCCAATTAGTGGAGGCGAGGATTAGAGGACAGAGAGCTGCCACTCTCGGCTGCAAGTTGCAGCACCAGTAACCTTTACTTTGAGAAGCATCCAGTTATAATGACAAAGGAAACGTCTCTTTATAATGTTTGACATGGGATTATATTGGCTTGCAGAATTGCATGGGGACAATTGCACGTACCACATCTCATCATTTCTGCTTGGAGTCCACCTCGAGGACATGATTGGATAGTTACATCCAATATGTATCTATATGTATGTATATATATATATATATATATATGTACAATATTGGCACAGTTATCCGCATTCACCCTCTAAGGATGGACTACTTTAGCCTGAGTGGTCCCATGGAGACACGAAATCTCTAAAAGATGAGCAACAACACATCGCTTTCAACATCAATCAAAACATGTTTCAAGTAGTTTGAGCTATCGGGGTTTAAAATAGAGTCCCAGCATTTTTGTGGCATCATTGAAAACAGGCAGCAGAATCGTGTGATGACTTTACATAATTAATGTGTTGACTGTGTTAAAGGACTGGACAAAACGTCCTCTGTGTTTAACTAAAGCTTCAGCTGAAAAATAGGTCTGCACTGGAACTGTAAACACTCTTTCTTCAGTGAGTTATCTGCAGGTTTCTAAAACTATAAGGATACTTTACATAAAAACCCCCAAAAACTGTAGTTTAGTCAAGTCAAGTGGCTTTATTGTCATTCCAACCACGTGCAGTGGTACAGTGCACAGTGGAAGGAGACAGACCCTGGTGCTACATGTGACAGACAGTCTACACAGGACTGCATAAAGTGTGCAAAAACTGCAAAAAACAAAAACAAAGACAGCGCAACAGAAAAGCACTGAGCACTGGAATGGACAGAAGCATGTACGGTCATTTTCCATGTAGGGAATACATTTTAGGGGGATGTGTTCATGCCTCCAGTTTGCCACAGAATCAGAAACACTCGCTTTCTATTCCATCAGCAGAGGGCAGCAGCACCTTCCCCCTGTTCTCTTCTTACTTTGAATCACTCAGCAGTATTTCTGTGCCTGGAGCTTCCTGCTTTATGCCTTTCTGCAAGCTGTAATTAGGCTCTATGTGCTCTGCACTCACAGCTGCTGATGTGAAGTACAGGTTGAGCTCAGCCTCTTGAGGCCTCGGGGTTGTCTGTCCCTGGCACGACATAGGTTAGACAAAGGTGAAAGTGTGCAGAGCGGTGCATTACACACGCTACTGCACAACTCGGCGGGCTGCGCTCAGACAGGTTTTGGGAGTCACCACTGTACTCCAGCTGCAGCTCAGTCTGGTGTTGTTTTTACGGGGTCTGGACCAGACGTTCAGCTGATTCAGCCGAGGTCTCCCCATAAGAGTGAGTAACAGCAGGACTGCACAGTGTCTACCACAGGCACACAGACTACACACAGACAGGTTTTATTAGAGCCTGCATGACTCTTCTGTCTGCATAGTTTTCTCTGTGCTTTGCCATATAAACTATATGTGACAGTATAAACTCTCATTTTTAGCCTGAGACTGAAGTTACTCGGTACATGCTCATACTCCTCTTTGGTTGGAGGATCATCAGACTTCTGACTGCTGCGTCAACAAACCCAAAGACCAAGTGTTAACATCTCGACACCCCCATCAGGAGCATGCATGAAGCTTGTGGCTGGTTTCACACCTCTGTGTTGACCCAGGCAGATGAACAGAGTCCATTTGGGCAGGAAAACACAGGCTTCACAAGGTTGTCCTTCAGCCGTGTTCGCCTGTCGGATAAAATGTCCGTTTTCGATGTGCACATATGCATGAAAAGAGCCACGTGTTTGGCTTCTGCTTAGTTCTTTTGTCCTTACTGAAACTGGCAGCATGTTGCCACCCCCTCCCTTAATTAGAGCAATCAACATATGAGCTGCAGCGGTCCCCTGCCCCCACCCCCACCCCAGTGCTGCTCAATATCCCGGTTTCAGTTCAAACATCTGGCTGAGTGTGTCACAATGCTCCCTGCTGTTGATATGCAAATTGACCATCTCCTCAGTCCCAGTTCAGCTGATGAGACTGATAGGAAGACTTTCAAGCCAGAAGCAGAAACCACTGCCCCCATAATAGTTTGTTGATTGAAATCCATTAATCAAACCAAATCAATTAGTTTCAGCTTTTGTGGCACTTGATGGAAAGCTGAGTACGACCAAGCGTACGACCTTTTAATGTTTTTAATGACTTGATTAAGACTTTAATTAAAACATTCCTGTGACATTGAAACTGTAACTAAAACAGTGTTTATACTCTTTGATTTAGTGACGCAAACTAGCTACATGTGACACTTCTGAAAGCTAAATTTGATTCTTTTTAGGTTTTAATGTTTCCATTTATAATAATTAGCACTGAGAACTGTGATTGTCATGGTTTCTGTCAGTTAGGAGCAATGGTTGATATTTAAAATAACACGGATTCCAATGTTTTATCTTTTTACTGTCATTCTCTCTCTGTGCAGTGAAATCATGTCTTTATCATAGTAAGTTACTGTTTTAGTCTTTCAGCCCTTCATCAAACTGTCTTCACATGATAAGAGCCTCTGTCCTGTAGATGACTGAAGGTAAGGAGCTCAAGACTGATGGGATAACATGAAAAAATCAGCCTGTTTCCTGCCTCTGGCCCTTATCTTGATGAATTTGGTAAAAAGAAACAATGCCTCAGAGTATCCATCAGTTATTCAGCTAATGTATGTGCAGAACAGTGTAATTAATGAGCCCTGCTGCACAGATCGTGTCTCTCTTGGACATATTTTCTACTATTCGGTTAACTTTGGATTTAAAAGTAAAATCAGAAATCTGAACTAAATGTAGAAGAATGTAACAAATGGTTTGTCACTAGGTACCTTTATGATTAAGTAATGCTATTATGGGATCTACAGATGTAGCAAATCGTGGATCGGTAAACATATTGATAAACTATACAGCTGTAAATACTTTCCAGAAATGTGTCTTTAATTCAATGAATTCAGGCTCCATTGACTGAATTACAGAAACTAGCCCGTAGTATGGACCTGCTGTGTGTCCACCACACTTAGCAGTAACGTTTGCCCATCATTTTTACATTTCATAGTAATATTTGGACTCGATAGAGCAGCAAAGCATGCGGGCAGCTATTTGTCTGCACTGAGTAGGAGCTGTTCAAAGGCATTCTGTTTCCTCAGGTAGACCCGTCCCTCTGTCCCTCCTCGGGACTCCTCCCCTGCATATATAGTCCTCCCCTCCTGCTCTGCCTCAGACCAAAGTTTAGAGCTGAGTGCGAGGCAGAGTGAGGAGGGAGCCCCATGCCAGAAAAAGCCAAACAGGGGGAAGGTGTATCTGTTCCGTCTTTTTACGTGCTTATAACTCTTGATTTTCTGCCACCTTTTTTCTCTCTGGTGTGGATTACTTGAAGCCAACTCGTGAGGATTAAAAGGATACTGTGTTTCTACTGAAAGATATGGTGGCTTACGATGAAGTGGGTAGCTTGGTGCCTATCAAACGGACTCTGCAAGTGACAGACTGCCAGAACCAGGCCAACAAGGAGTTAGAGGTGAGATGGCTGAAACTTTACTCTGTAAATGTTTGACCAGAGCTGCTGGAAATGAAGTCATAGTGTGGTGTTAGGTATCACACTGTGAGTCAATCAGCACCTAACCCTGGTTTTTATCTCACGTATGTACACAGTGTGTGTGTGTGTGTGTGTGTGTGTGTGTGTGTGTGTGCGCGCGTGCACAGAGACTTTGACCTTTGTTCCAGGGCACTTGGGACAATGCTTAAGATACTGTCAAACCCTGAAAAGTTAATCATTGGACTACACTGCACCTTTTTAGTTGTGAACAGTAACGACCTCCCCCACGCACGGCTGTGTATTCCCCCTGCTCTCGTACGCACCCCAGCAGACACCTCAGTCTCAGTGGGAAATGGGGAGATCAGGTCCATAGTGAGCACACAGAAGAGTACAGGAACAGTGAGACAGCAGGGGGTAGGGTCTCAGTAAACAACCAAGCATTCAAAGGGTAATGCGTTTTACAATGAAAGCAGCAGATATCGTAGGAAACCCAGGTGCTGTCTGTGTATTTCCCTGTGGCTGTGTGGCTTCACTGACAGTAAATCTCTGCAAAAGACAAGTCTGGAAACACTTCACGAATTGAGTCCTTTCTTTCAGTAGAACCCTGTATTTTCACTCTGTGCTGACTTTCTAAGTACCTCCGTCCTTTGATTTGTGCCTGTTCTTTTTTCCATCATTTTCTAAGCTGTAATCACAGGGACACATCTGGCACATGTGAGGTTACATCAAAGAGGAAGCACAGGGAGGGAGCTGAGAAAAGTTTGAGGTTGAAAGTTGAAGGAGGCTACATGTATATTATGTCTGGAGGGTTCGACTGACTGAGCCCAGATCTGAATGGTTTCCAGCCTGACTCGCTCTAATGCCACAGGACTGCCAGGAATAGCAGCATTCCCTGTTTAACTACTGATATACAAAGAGCAGGACGAGTGGCCTCTCATTATCCGCGTCCACAGCGCTTCATGGCCACTACGCTTTTCCACTATTTTCCCTCTGCCCCCCAAAAACACACCAAAAACTACTTGTTACCACTTATTTGTCCACAGATATGAACTGGTGATCACTTAGAGGGAGCCAAGTCTGGTAGCCACAGATAAGTTACAAAAAGAGGAAAGCAGTTGACATGTGGCCCCCGCCACTCGAGGGCTTGCTAAGTTCTCCGTGGAGAGTCTGACCGCAGCCACAGCAGACTGAGCTGTTCCACAGCTGCGTCCACAGAGACCGGAGCCTCAGTGGCTGTACTGTTTCCCACATTTGCTGAGCTGGGACAAAATCTCATTTGGTGTGCGTCAGGGAAACACAAGCGATGTGTTTTATCTTCAGAGGGCAAAACTGCATTACTGTCATGTTAAGATGTTACACTGCAGAAGAAAATGCAAATCATGTGGAATTATAATCATTACCCTGCTGCTCTTTGATTCCTGTTTCTCCCAGCCTCGGGGCGGGTGAGGAGTTGTGTGTGTTTGGGGGGGTCACCTGCCCCAGGTGCAGTACTCTCTCACGCAAGGCTTGTTGAAGAGCGTGTTTCAACTCGCAGCCATAAATTGTGTGGTGTGCCCCATGCAGCGCTGCACTGCGTAAACACTTTGCTGTATTCCTGACTGCTGCTCCTTTTTCTTGCTCGTAGCAGCAGCACGCTGCCACGCAGCTCCATCCGTAAATCAGGAATCATTTATCCCAGTTTGAGCGATGCAGCAGATCCACTCTGTACTTGAGTTTTCGCTCTTGTCAGAGCAGATAGCAGCAGATTAGAGACACTGAACAGCTGAGAAGCACGGTCTCGTGCATTCCTGGCATTCCTCCAGACCCCCTTCCCCTCCAGATCAGCAGTGAGAGAGGGTCTTTGTGCTCAGTGGGCTGGCCTGGCTCAGGACTCTTCATATGATGGAGCCAACAGCTGCTGGAAGTGCTTCCTCCTCCTTAGTATCTCTGTCTGCCGCTCCGCCAGGCTGTCTGCCTGCGGCTTGACCTCGGCTCCAGCTGCTCGTCTTAAAGGAGGGACTAGAGTTCATAACCAGGATTTATGACGTGACTTGACGTGTTTTGTCACAAGGAAGTCTTTGCTGAGGTGTCACAGTTACTGATCGATTTGTTTTGATCTGCCTCTCTCGCACTTCAGACGTTCAGGGTTTTCAGACACGAGTTATGATAGAATAACTGCACGACTAACCTCCCCTTCTGTTTTTGCCTCCTTCTGCAGGAACCCAGCAACAAGCGCGTCCGTTCTCTCGGCAGGGTGACGTCGCTAGCCAACCTCATTTCTCCGGTAAAGAATGGGGCCGTCCGGCGCTTCGGCCAAACCATCCAGGTAAGCGCTCACGGCATCCAATGGAAACACAGCGCATTGGGGGGACAGGGACATCCCTTTCAACATGTCTAACATGTGGTGTTCTTTCTTTCTGAAGGCCTCTTTCCGGGGCGATGGCAAGTTGCCGGGCGTGCCCCAGAAGCCTTGCAGCAAGGCAGCGGCCCCCACACCACCTAAAAGGAGGAACAGCACCTTATGGTCCGAGACATTAGACATCCACCAGAAAGGAACTTTCTCCACCAAAGAGATCAAGCGGCAAGAGGTGAGTCCAGGAGTCCAGACAGGGATGAATTCTACATGCTTGCTAGACTAGTTCACATGTCTTTGTGTCAAATGGTTTAAATTGGACTAGAAGCCATTCAGCCATCTTGGCTAAGCTCACTATGGTTTAGGCTACGATGTAATGACAACCTGATTTACATGTTTACTAAAAAAACATCTGTCTGTGCCTTCTCCCATTCCTCAGGCCATATTTGAGCTGTTTCGTGGAGAACAGGATCTGATTGAGGACCTGCAGCTTGCACGCAAGGTTTGTCATTTTAAAAGCTCTGAGGCAGCGGGAGTACATATAAAGCAAACAGATTAAATCAGTCTGGCAGGCTTTGAATGCAGCGCAGCCAGGAGCTATAAAAAGACAGGGATTGTTCCTCTGTCTTTTTTTTTTGTACCCCTAAAACTGTTGACCAAGATATTTTTAGTAGCCGCTCCCAAAGCTCTGCCCAGATATTACTGATCACTTTGCTCCATCCACAGGCGTACCACGACCCGATGCTGAAGCTGTCCATCATGTCGGAGGAGGAGCTTACTCACATTTTCGGCAACTTGGATGCCTACATCCCACTGCACGAGGACCTTCTGGCGCAGCTCTCCAAAGCCACGGGGCCAGACGGGACCGTGGGCCAGATTGGGCAAATTGTTATTAGCTGGGTAAGTGTCTTTGACTTTTTGAGCCATCAAAAGCTTTTACGCTAGTAAAACCGTATTTTGAATTAGCAGTTAGATAAAGAGTCCCTCCTTCCTTTGCAGCTGCCCAGGCTCAATGCCTACAAAGACTACTGCAGTAACCAGCTGGCAGCCAAGGCGCTGCTGGACCAGAAGAAGCAAGACCCACGTGTGCAGGACTTCCTGCAGCGGTGCCTCGAGTCACCTTTTAGTCGGAAACTGGACCTGTGGAGCTTCCTGGACATTCCCAGATCCCGCCTGGTCAAGTACCCCCTACTGCTCAAGGAAATCCTGAGACACACTCCAGCAGAACACCCCGATGCTGCCAGCCTGCAGGAAGCTGTAAGTCCAGGAGACAAACTGGTTCAACACACTGATCCATCATAGTGCCTCTCCCATGTAATAATTAGGCTGCTTGTGTGTTCAGATCACTGTCATCCAGGGAGTTTTGTCTGACATCAACAAGAAGAAAGGGGAGTCCGAGTGCCAGTACTACATCGACAAGCTGGAGTATCTGGACGACAGGCAGAGGGACGCTCGCATCGAACGGTGCAAGAGTCTTCTGTGTCACGGGGAGCTGCGCAACAAGAGCGGCACGGTGAGCACAGCGCACACTTCCAAGTCGTCCTTCGGTGCTTCTCTTTGCATGTTAACACGAGGCTGCCGTCCCACATGAGGCGGGCTATGTGCTCAGATGATGCTCTGGTTTGAAAGTTTCTGTTTTTCCTGGAAATTCTTTCAGAAGCTGCACGTGTTCCTGTTCACCGACCTGCTGATCCTGACCCGCCCCGTCACCAGGAACGAGCGCCAGTGCTTCCAGGTGTACCGGCAGCCAATCGCAGTGCAGGATCTGGTGCTGGAGGACCTGCAAGATGGCGATGTCAGAATGGGCGGCTCTTTCAGAGGAGCCTTCAGCAATGCAGACAAAGGTAAGGCTCGTCCCAGAAAGTGTCCGCTAGTAGCCTGAGCAGCACTTTGCCCCCGTTCCTAATGACGCTCTCTGCTTTCTCTGCAGCCAAGAACATTTTCCGGGTACGTTCCCAAGACCCGAGCCAGGCACAGTCACACACTCTGCAGGTCAACGACGTCTTCCACAAGCAGCAGTGGCTCAACTGCCTCCGTAGTGCCATTGCCGTCCACCGGCCTCTGAGCGAGCCCTCCAGCCCCAGCCCGCCTACAGGCAGCGTCCATTCCAAGCGCCGCCCTTCCTCCGTTTCTGCCATCATCCACATGGAGGAAGCAGACGAGAACTACCCGCAGCCAGGCTCTCAGTCGGCCCCCGCCTCACTGTGCAACAGCCCCACCACGGCGTCCCCTTCGCCTCGCTCCCCGTCGTCGTCCACGACGTCCGTGTCATCGACGTCATCCTCACCCACGACACATAAAACCAAAAAGGACAAGAAGGCTCTGTGTTCTTTAGGGAAGAGAAAAGAGACGATGGTGTGAGGTGGAGCGTTGGTAGAGAACGTGAATGGACCTCTTTGTTTTTCCTGTACATAAAACCGCACAGCACATTTATGAGTGTCTGCGTGTTATTACAGCAGTGTTCTGTTACTGTCCTCCTTGGCAGCTATTTACCTTACTCCTCCATCCAAGTGCATCCCATAGAGACACAGTATTCTGGAGGGGGGTGCACGTGGTTCAGCTCTAAAAGGGAAGCATGACAAGAAGTAAACCCACGGTTCACACTCGGTGTGGCCAGTTTGCTGAGTTCTTGAAGAAAGAGTTGGTGCATCAGATCCTGTTTACTATAAAGTTCATATTTAAACATTCTTTTAGACCTTTCTTTGGGGGATAATACACTTTATATTTTCAGATCTATCCTAGTATTGTTTTAGGTATTGTAAAGCAGCAGAGTTTTAGCTGTTAGGGCAGGTTTTTGAACATTTGCCGATGTCAAGGTGAAAGACAAAAAGCCAAACCCCAAAAAGGTGAGGTGTACCACACAAACAGATTTCTGTCATAGTTGGGTTTTTAGACTGAGCAGAAGATGTCTTATTTTTATACATTCCTTAAATAACAGATGCTAGAAGCCAGACATTATTTTATTTTATTTACTACAGAGGCATTAATTTAATTCCAGAACAGATGATATGTCAGCAAAAAACCGTGATGAAATCATATCGCAGACGAGATGATGAGTTTTGTTTAAGACAAAATTTTGAACTGAGCCACGTTGGTTTCTTAAAAAGCTGATGCCTGAGAATGAGGCGGATCACTTTTCAGTGTAGGATCTTGCATGGAGCTTTAGTTGTGGACGCCGCTTGCACCTGAAGAGGCGGCATGATGTATGCAACTGTCCCGAGGGACGGGACTAAGCGACGATGAAAGTTGTTGAAGGCAGAAGAGAACGAAGACGAGAACGTTTAGGAAGTGAAACGCTCAGTGTGACATGTGTAACTCCCGTCATCTGCTCAGGTGGATGGGGAATGTTGCTCATGGATGGAAAGAAATGAAAGGAAACTGTACGTAGGGGAAGGCAGATGAGGAAGGATTGGGAAAGTGACTACAGGATTTGGCTGGTTGTTGAGATGAAAACGAGTGAAACGGCAATTTGATGTAATTAAAAGAACAATAAAGATCTGTGTAAGATTTGCAACTGAACCTTTGACTCCATGTCTTTATTATTCACTTTGTTTCAAACATGAACTCGTAGCTGGAGCTTTTAGGAAAAGCACTTATTCGCTTTCCTGCCAAGCTAGACAAGACGATAGAGCGCTTGGATCTGCTGCTAAATATAAAGCTATCCGATTGTTAAGTGATGACGTGACGAATCCTACTTCCGGGTCTAAAGTAGTCTGTGTTTAATATGGCTTTTGTGTTGTTAACATGTTTAATGTTATGTATTTTCTTCTATTTAATCTCAAAAAGCTCCTAAAACAGTCAGTGATCGCTGTTGACCTCCCTCGGCTTTTATTACCGCTAATCATTTATTTAAGCTCAGTTTTTAAAACCTTAGGATGTAACTACAGCCCAGCCCATGCAGCAGTATATGAATGACTAACCTCGTATTGTGGATGGATTATCTCAGTTGTTCTCCTGGCTGAAGTTTGGTCCTTTTACAGCATCCTGCCATGCGATTACATTTGTTCCTGACCACCGAGAACACTCACGTTAACTTTTATCGAGTGGAAAAAAAGTTAGCTTGTTTATATTATGCTAACATAGCTGTGTCGCTAGCGGTCACGTAGCACATCATTATATACCAGCTAGCCAAACTTCAGTAACCCTACAAACGTCACTGCTGTTTAGTTTTCTGTCTTCATTTATGTTGGAAGTGATAACAGAGCTGTACGTTTTAATTTGTTTCCAAAACCCCGCAGTCAGGACATGCTATATTGTATTTAGATAGAAGCTAGCGAGCTAACTCCCTGCTAACTTCTAACTCCGTTAAATGTCATAAATTCCGTTTTCATGGATGCCTGGATGTTAAACTCAGTTGTTACACCTGGTAGAGCAGAACGCTGATCATTTTATTAAAGATGAAAGACTTTAGACAGTTTTTCAACTCTCAGTAATGCCACAGTGATCGTTTGATATATGGACCTGCAGCGGAGTTTAGACCCAGACACGGCTAGTGACGTCAGACTGAACAACCGGATTGGCTGCAGCTCATTAGCTTCAGTTGCCAAAAATGGGAAAGGGTAACTGTCCAAGTCTCAAGCACCAAACACACAGACTGCTGAAGACACTGGGCTTTAAAAGCTAAAGCACAACTGTCAAAACTCTGGACCGGTTTCAAAATAAAATAACTTCCTGTTTAGCAAAACTGACTGGAGGCTAGTTTTAAACTAAGCTTTCAAAATAAACAGGTACAAGTGGCTGCTAGTTTTCAAATTGAGCAAAGACAACAAGCAGCTGGATTTCATACTAAACTAACTACATGTCTTTGAATCAGGCAAAGCTAAACTGCGTTCTAGTTTTCAGAATAAGCCAACACGCCGCTACATTTCCACACTAAAATAAATAAAAACGGTAAATGGCCTGTATTTATATAGCACTTTACTAGTCCCTAAGGACCCCAAAGCGCTTTACATATCCAGTCATTCACACACACATCCACACACTGGTGATGGCAGCTACATTGCAGCCACAGCCACCCTGGGGCGCACTGACAGAGGCGAGGCTGCCAGACACTGGCGCCACCGGGCCCTCTGACCACCACCAGTAGGCAACGGGTGAAGTGTCTTGCCCAAGGACACAACGACCGAGACTGTCCAAGCCGGGGCTCGAACCGGCAACCTTCTGATTACAAGGCGAACTCCCAACTCTTGAGCCACAATCGCCCCAATGCATTGGCTCTGCTGTAGTGTCTGCTAGTTTTAATACCGAGCCAACCAGCTATGGTTTGAAGTTAATTTCTAATGGTCAGGATACGTGTGTAGACCAGGGGTTGTAACCTACAACATGAAAAGAGCCAGTTTAGCCCCACCCCCACACACAGGTGACAGGTGAGACAGATGACCATCTCATCAGGACAGGATGAATTAATACATATAGTAAAGTACATTTTGCATATATATACTTATTATATATAGTATCTGTACTAAGAGGGTTAGGGTTAACTTGTGATCCACGTGCAGCAGCGCCCATGAGGCTCACAAACCTAAATGCATGTAGGCTGCAAGTATGCAATGCATACTTTATTAACCCCCACAGGGAAATTAGCCCTCTGCATTTAACCCATTCACTCAGTGAAGCAGTGGGCAGCCACCTATCCGTGGAGCAGTGTGTAGGGACGGTACCTTGCTCAGGGGTATCTCAGGGTAACCATTTAGTGGATTCTAACCTCCGACCTTCCGATCATGTGGGGATCACTCTACCTACTGAGCTATCCCTGCCCCACACAGGCACACAGTTGTATTGCATTTCTATTATATTTTATTCATTTGCATTTTTTATTTTTTATCATAATTAAAGATAGCATGCATGTCATCAGTGGAATGGGCGTTATGACTCAAGATTCTGAATCCAGGTTTGCCAAAAGGACACGAAGGAGATTTTATGACCATGTTTAGCTCTCGACTGTTTGTTCCATGCAGGTGCCAGGACAAACATCTCCAGTCAAGACATTTGTCAGCCTGCTTCCCAAACTGCAGCGTGCTAGCTTATCCTAGCTGGTGATTTGTTGAGTCTTTATCAGGAAAAGCACTTGTCTTTTTCAGGTCTCTTATTCTTATTTGGAAAGCATAACAAAAGGTCCCCAACGGCCTTTTTAAGAAAATGATTTCAATATTCAAGACTTGCTTCATTTGTGATAATAAACAATGGTTATATTGATAACTACAGAGAAAATGAAAAGAGATGTCTTCATTTTAGACATCACCGTGAACTGTTTAACTCTGAGATGAGAGTTTTTTCTTCCTTTAATTTGTCCACTTGGCAGACGACGGTGCTTGCAATTTTATTGAGTAATGGTCTTACATCTGCTCCTCAGAGCATTCTCCAAACATTTGCTCATGCTCTCCACAGTCATTTTAATAGAATAACAGTTGATCAGCATTATAGCAAGCGTCTCAGATGCTGTTAGGCTGAAAAGGGTGGCTGGAGCTCAGGAGGTAGAGCAGGGCATCTGCTGATCGGAAGGTTGGTGGTTCAATCCCTGGCTGCCTCTAGTCTGCAGGCCAAATATCCTAGGGCAAGGTATTAACCCAAAGCTGCTTCTATCAGAATGTGAATGGTAGTTAGCAGGCACTCAACAGAAGACAGTGAAAGTGTTATGTTGCTTTTAACTTTTTCTCACCTGTTCCTTATAGACGTCTCCATGATCTGCATCCATCTGATCCTATCATCCATGAACTTCCTCTCGAGTCCTCCTGTCCTTTCCCCCCTGCCTCGCAGCTCTCACCCAGAGCTCGTCGCAGCAGGCAGCTGCAGAACGTTTGTTCCTGTTAAAAGGAGTTTTTCTTTCCCACTGTTACCAAGAGTATTATACATACATTACAGTATTATACATACTGCCTATGGTAAGTATGTATAATATAAATGGATTTGGTCCTAGCACAGAACCCTGTGGAACTCCATCATCAGTGTGCTGTAAAGAAGACCCACTGTACATGTCCAAACCCTCTGTAACAGCACCCAACCTCAGCTGCCCCTCACACAGACTAGACTCTCCAACTCTCCACCTTCAGCTCAGCTTACTTCCACACAGGGCCACAGAAGATTAGATATTCAAAGTAAATATTGAAATTTTTTTTATGATTTCAATCATTAACGTGAGACAAATATTCAAAAAACAAATAAATCAGGAAGGCAGTGAACACTTTTTCATGGCACCTCAGTTGGTTTTAAATATCACGTTTGTTCTGGTAACCAAGTCGTAAAATGATGTCTCCTCTATTCATAAACCTGGTCAGCAGATATAAGAAACGCCTCTCCTCAGTGTTTTTGTTTAATCGTCGTTGTGTATTGTCAGTAAAGGTTGAAAAGGCAAACACAACAATCAACAAAATAATATCTGTGCTGCTATGATTGTACTGTAAAGTCCAGCCCACCGGCCAGGCCGGGCACCAGGATGAAATGACTCAGGTACAGGTACAATGCAGAGGAGGGTTACGGCAAACACTTCCTTGTGGTCTTTCATGTGTTCACGTGTCAGGCCATGACCATTGGCAAAGCCTTCTCTTGTCCCCTCCACCATGTAAGTCACTGGGAGCAAAGCTAACGAGAGGGAAAATAAAACTGGTCTGCCTGGAGTGATGTGACACCTGGACGGGTTTTCATTAGCAACGAACATGATTGGAAACGCAGACAGGAAGACGGAAAACTGGACCTGAATGATGAGAAAAACTCCAGTAGATGTCTAGAACAGACATGTTAATGACAATTATTATGTTAAACCTCGTCTTTGGCTCCACAACCCATCTTTACCATACTGAGCAGTGGCTGTATTGTTGCACGTTAGACCACCACGTCTGCAGTTTAATTTATAGACCTACTGAAATAGATTCAACCTCACTGTAAAAACCAATCTACCCACAGGTCCAGGAGTTGAATGAGCCCATAACCACCCCTGCCTAATATACGGTTAGATCTTCACATGCTACAAAAACATGTCCAACCTACCGATGCATGGTCTGTAGGGGACATCTGAGGCTAGTGTGCAGTATCTGGCACACAATGGCAGCAGATCCGTTGCTCCTATAAGTTGGAGCCACTGTGAATCAGGCTGTCCTCCAGCATCCTGTTAGCAGTTTATGGTTTGTCCCTCCACAGACTGCTGCTGGTCACAGCTCTCTATAACCTCGCTCCTTTGGAGACACGCCCAGCGCTCATCAGAGTTACTAAGTCTTTATTCCATTCAATTCAAAACTTTATTGTCCCACAAGGAGAAGTTAGTTTAGCAGCGAGGGAAACAAGGAGATGGGCTGCAGTAGGGATAAAAGGAGAAACCCGGAGTCTTTTGGTCCTCACAGGTAAAACGATGGCCACAGGGCAACAAGTCAGACTCACTGTGAAGTTGATGGTTGAAACAATTAACATAGAGGAGCCTTCCTCAGCACATGCTTGATGGCCAAAAGCCCGTCTTGCCAACACCCTGAGAGTTTGCTGAGTCGTGTTCCCAAACCTGCAGATAACAGATTCAATAAAATGTCTGTAACATTTCAGAGACACTAACAGATCCCATTCTCCTTAACAAGAACAGTCTTTGCTGATCGTTTTGGTAGTTTCATCAAGAACAGCCCCCGTACCCGTAACTGTCCACCTGATAGCAGGCGATGAGCTGTAAGACTTCCTGAAATCAATGATCATGTCTTTTGTTTTTGACTCATTAAGTTTCCAAGCATCCAACAACATGCAAACTACAAGAACTGACTGCTGACTGCATGTGTGTCCAGAGTTACACACACTGACTTTGCCTTTATGACTTAATACACCACACACTTACTGCTATAAGGTGACTGCTGTTGGTTCCACCTTGACAGGTGGAGCCTGAGCGTCAGACCAATGCACACTGGCTGCTATGAGCCTGTGTTTCAGCACATACAATCACAGTGCTGTGTCTGCTGTTTATTCATGGTGGTTAACAAACATCACATGAACTATCTGCCTGTAACTCTAAGAGTAGAACAACAACAACACTCAGAGTTTGTTCTTTGACTGTGGTTCAAAGTCCATAAACAAAGATTATATATGAGACCACTTGAAAACTCACCAAACAGTTGACTGAACACGGACTGCTTTGTTCACCCCTATTAAATCAACCCTGGTGTGATTAAGGCAACTTTCCATCCAAATAAATGCAAACCGTGGTTGTTAACTGATGTTTGGAGGCGTCTGCTTAACCACAGTGTTGATTACGTAGCTGACGTTGACTTTAAAATGTAACACTTTATTAATTCAGCTGCTACTGTTGTGCAGCAGCGCTCGTTATCCAGTAGCAAAATAAGAGAGCCAGGCACGAGCTCGTCAGGTTCCTCTCTGTACTACACCACAAGTGTCTCTCTCACCACTTCATCTGTGCTGTAGAAAGACCTTTGGGCTGATTATTGATGGATGCAGACAGCTGAACCTCCTGTCAGTGAGTCGTCAGCACTCATCTCCTTCCTCCAAACACTCCCCAAACACACCCTGAAAGTCTGCACTGCATGCGGCTTCATAATTAGAGCTGCCCCGTGGCCTTAGCCAGGCAAAGAGGTTTAGATAAACTGGAAGGAAGGAGGAACTTCCCTTTATTGGTCTAATTCAAACACAAGCAACAGATGTGACAATGAGCTGGAATGACAAACATTTGTGTGGCGCCGGGTGAGACAATAACAGTAAATTAGTGGATTTAATTAATCTTGTATCCTAGGCAAACACAGTGCACGCTCTTATATAGGAAATGTTCTTATCTAATGCAATCACAGCATGTTTAAATGTTGGAGGTCTGAGTTATTATAGGTGGTAACCCTAACTCTATGTTTTAGGAGAGGTGGGGGAAGTGTTTGATATTTCTCAGAGTAATTGTTTCTGTGTTCTTTGCTCTTTCGTGGCGCCCACGTCTTTGATAACCATGATGTAAAATTCCATACTCCAAGTCCTCCACAGCGTAAATAGATGTGGCTTTCTGTCTTGTCAGTCATACCAGCTTCAATAAGGTGAAAGGTCAAGCTTGTTTTGCAGGCCTCAGGTGACCTGCAGAACAGTTGTTGCAACTTTAAGGTGGACCTGTTCTGGTCATTTCAGCTGTTTAATGTTTGGCTATTTTGTTTCCTTTCCCTTTAGGTCAACTTTCTTCTAACCAGAAGGTTTGGCATCCTTCCAGTGTATTTGTCTCCTGTGGATACAGAATTAAAACAAACATTGTGACACAATAAATGTAGGCAGTATAAAGTTTTATGTGTCTTTACTTGTTTTCCTTTAGCAGCAAACTGCAGATAAGGACAAAATAACTATTTATACCACCAAGACATGAGACGGGTATATAAAAGTTATCACAGCAAAAACAGAAACCGACTGTGATGTTGCAGAACAAGAAAAATCATTATGTTCTGAATCATTTTGACCCATTTTTGTGAATTCATTTAGTTTCTGTGTTTAAATTTCACAGCACAGCTTACTTTTGAAAAACTACATTTCCATGGGGGCCAATAATTCCATTCTCATCTGTGCAGCTTCACCCTCACAGCATGTCTTCATCCTGTCTTCCTTCTCTCACCCCAACCAATCACAGCAGATGGCCCCGCCCCTCCCTGAGCCTGGTTCTGCCGGAGGTTTCTTCCTGTTAAAAGGGAGTTTTTCCTTCCCACTGTCGCCAAAGTGCTTGTTCATAGGGGGTCATATGAATTATACATACTCTGCATGTATTATTGTAGGGTCTACCTTACAATATAAAGCTCCTTGAGGTGACTGTTGTTGTGATTTGGTGCCATATAAATAAAATTGAATTGAAATGCATCTGTAGCTGTTATGCTAATTCTGGCACATTTATATTTATTCAACACCTGAGCAAAAACACCAAGTTGTGTTGTTGCTAAACATTATGAAAATTAGAGGTTATTTATAAAAATAGTTATAATCATACAGTGTGATGCCTCAATCAGCCAGAACACAATAGAAAAGTTCCTGGTTTGGTCAAGTACTGAGGATAAGGCAGAAACATGAGTGTTGCCATCTTGTTGTGGAACAGCATGGAAAGGTTATTTAGGGAATAACAGCTGGGATGAAGGCCAGTGTAAACTTCCATAAAACTGCTGGTGCTGCCATTGGAGGAAATTGTTGACAAACATGCAACAACTGCTTTGAAAAAACACATCCAGTAAAAACAAAGGAGAGCGATGTGAGAAAGATTTAAGGCCAACAAGCTGCAGCAAGCTTCATAGGGCACCAAAGGGCACTGCAGCTTGTTTGAGGGCCTCAGTGAGTGCTGGTGGACCATGTGGGCGATGAATTCATTTACTCATGCATGGTAAAAAGGCCACGCAAAAAGATCATATAACAGAGAGACTCTCTGTGGGATTAACATCCAGATATGCGATGGCTTACTAGCTCCTCTGTGTGTAACTCTAATCGCTTTTATTACTTCTGGTTTAGATGTTAAAAGCAGTGGAAATTCCTTGGATATGAGACCTTCAGATCAGTTTAACAAAATCCTCACCCAATAACACAACAAGCTCCAGGCACAATCTGACCAGCAAAGGACATCTGGATGAAGTCTGTTTACAGCGCCTCTCCATCAAACCTGTGTTTATGTCAAAATACTTTGTGTTCTGCTCGTTCAGGCAGACCAGGCACTCATTCAACCATCAGTCACACATTGCTAAAGGGTCAACCTGTCAGCGCAGTGTATCTTCCTTCAGTCAAACACCACCTTGACTCACAGATTTCATTTTGACTCCTTTTGATGGCTGCTAAGAAAACATCCTTTAATGGCTCCCTGGAACTTCCAGTTTGTTTTTCCATAGGGTGATGGAAGTGTTATTGTCCGGGTAGGTTATTATAAAATAAAAGCAGTTGTCAGTGGGACACGAGAGAAGCCTGTGTTAGACATCAACCCGTGTGTGTCTTAGCATAAATGGTGAAAATGTAGCTAAAGGTAGCTAAAAGAAACCATACCTTTGCTCCATTGCTCAGGCTCCACGTCTATACATGTTTCCACTGTTCTCTTTGTTTTTATCACTTTTCAAGATAATTCATGCATGACCTTTAAAACTAAAAAGAATTGTAGGAGAAGCTATATGCTACCTATGTAACTGAGGCCGAGCTGTGTTGGACCCAGGGACAGTTTTGTACGTTGTATTTTGCACACACTTCCTCTATGAACTATGCAAACAGTGCAGAGCAGCTTGGTTCCTCGTGGAAGAAACCATTTTAAGGGTCTGCCACAAACACGAGGCATCATTTTGTAATAATTTTTCCATTTCTTCTGAATCCATCCATGTTAGATACACAGTGTCAGTTTCTGTTTCCTTATTTTTCTGGTACGTCTGAATTAAATAGTAAGAAACTGTGACAAAAATGTCATCCAGGCCTGAATGTCCTCGCAGCTTTAGTCACTTCACTTTTAGCTAAAATTAGTTTCAGTGTACCCGACAAACCAAAAGACTGAAAAGCAAAGCAGGACCAGACCAAATAAAGTTGTATACAAACCTAAGCTAACAGGCTAAAGGCTTCAAGCTAACAAGCTAGCTTCTGTGCACAGCAGAGTGAGCGACTGTTCCTGAAAATGCAGAACATATGTTTACAAGTGAAATGGTATTTCTCCACTGCACACAGTGTCAGGAGGAGATTGAAGCTTTCTTTCATTTGCTCTTGAAGAGGTCCAGCGTTTTGGAGACGTGAGTAACTGGACTTCTGCTTGGATAACGTGGTGAGGCCAAACTTCCTGAGGTTTTCATTTGTGAGCGAGTAATCTCTCTTTATACCTCAAACGTTGACGTAAAGTGCAGTAGACGGCAGAAATGCTTTGAAGGTACGTGGCCTGCCAAGAGCGGTACACTAACTTGCAAACGAGATGGTTATCAAACACATTTCCCATATTACTGTGAGAGTAGGTTATATTGGGAAGACTGCCTCAGCTTTGAGTTAACTTTTCCTCTGTCTGTCAGAGCCAACGTTGAAATGAGCATCTTGCAACCTTGTTGCTTGCCTTACAGGATTGGCTCTCACTCCGTCAGAGTATGATGTCCTTTGAGCGAGTGTTTTGTTTGGAACCTGTCATCAGATTGTTTACTGTTCTCGCCTCCGGTTCAAAAATTCAAATAGAGATTAACGGAAAGCAAAACTCGAGAATCTCAGATTTTATTCAGGGCTTGTTACTATGCACCCGGTTTCTCACTGCACAACAATCCTTAAATGGGCCTGTAATTTCTGTGTGCATCAAGAGTTCATTTTCCATGTTCCTGGCACAGAACCTGGTACAGTATGAGTTCCCTAAATATACTTTCATGGGTCTTGTGGGAAACAAAGCAGCAACATTCCCAGGTAATGGCTGTACTTACGACACTTGTGTATAACAGCGTAACACAAATGAGCCAAAGACTCACAAAGTCCATTAACAGCTTTGCTGTGGTCGAGGACTCTTATTCTGTTGGGAATGTTTTTATGAGAGGAAAATATTTTGCACATTATAGAACAAAACATCACTGGCAAATAACCCTAATTCACAACCTTTTGCCTAGCTGCTGCTAATACATAATAATATATATATGTGTTTATTTTAACAAGCCTTGGCCAACAGTACCATCTGTAAAGCAGACATTCAATTAATAAGCAGCACTTAAAAAAAGTAGAAAGAAACAGAAGCAGTCGGGTTAAAAACAGAACCTGTGGTTTCAGTCACAAGTGTGATAGAAGCTGCTGTACTCACACTGTACGTTCTACTAAATCTGATCTGTGATTTATAGCAAGAATGTAGCAGAAACAAAATACTGTTACTAATTACTTACCAAAGAACATTTGTATCATTTTTATTAAAATTAAGCTATAAAACCAGAAATGTTTATTTGTGTCTCCCATGTGCAAATCTATGTTTGCATCCAGGGTTGGACAGTCAGACAACTCTGACAGAGGGACAGTAGGCTGTATTTTTATGTTAGTCGAACCTCGGATACAAGAGAAAGCGTTCGACCATGTCCCAGGAAATTATGTGAAATTGTGGGAGGTGCTTGGGGAGTATGAGGTGTCCAGCACTTTGCTATGAGCAGCTCAGTCCTCATACAACCATTGCAAGAGCTTGGTCTGCATTCCTGGAGGGTTAGTGGGAGTTGGACAGAATTTGTAGGCGTAGCCAAGTGGCGGAAGCTTCCACTCGGGTGGTCTAATCAGTATCTGCTTTTATCGTGGCGTCTCGTTGATAGGTGAGGTGAGAGGCAAGCGAGAGAGTGACAGAGGGATTGGTGCTGCGAAGGTCGGTGGTTCGATCCTTGGCTTCCAGTCTGCATGCCAAATATCCTTGGGCAAGATACTAACCCCAAGTTGCCCTCCGATGCGTTCATCGGAGCATGAATGTAGTTTAGTTTGCAATTGTGTTTAGAAGTGCTTGTATGAGTGGGTGTGAATGGGTGAATGAGGCATGTTGTATACAGTGCTTTGAGTACTCTGGGAGACTAGAAAAGCGCTGTATAAGAATCAGTGCATTTACCATGAAGCTCTTGATTTACCTGTCGATCTTCGTCTCTGCTCGCCTCGTTAGGTGAGCTTTCTGTAAAGGGTGGCAGGCAAACAGACAGGAGGTGCACTTCCTGTCTGGCCCAGTCACTCCTCAGGTGTCCATCTCCATTAGTCACGTGACCTGAATGGCATCAGTAGTTGTAGCTATGTCTGTCGCTGCAGATGCCGCAGGTTGCTGTTAGCCAAACCATTTGCCTAAGCTTAGTTGCAGTGACGCGTTGGTGATGTGGATGTTTAACTCTTTAACTTACTAAACAGTGTGGTTACATTTTGACATCTTGACATGTATTTTGGCAGTAAAAGTTACCATATTTGGGCTTGAGGGCGGAGTGTTATCAACTAACACTAGTTAGCAAGCTGCATTCATATACATGTGCTGATTAGTGCTAAATAACAGAATATTAAAACACCATCATTTCAGTCACACAAAACTGTCCTGGATGGTCTGTTTCACACAGTAAGCCTTATTGTTTGTCAGATTATTCTATTATAGCACAAACATGTCCAACAGGTCCAGTTCACTCTGTTACATTAGCAGTGGTGAGACATCCTCTGGCTCCCAGTGTCAAGCATCCAAACCCCTGAATGTGTTTGTACCAGTCAGCAAACATGCTTTTAATGCTGTTTGAAAACACGTGCGTGTGCAGGAACTGGCTTACTTTATTCAGCCTTAAGTGGCCATTCCAGGCATTGCACCACCTCTCATTTGGTGAGTTTTCATATCCACGAGTAGCTCCAAACACAAAACTATGCCTCTACGCTACAACTAAGGGTATGGGTACACTCTCACAATCCTGTCAACCTGAGCAGGTGCTTTGTTCACTGTTTCCGAGAGAACATGAAACATGTTAAGCTCTTAATATCACAGGGACAATGATATTCCTTTGCAAGCGGGAAAACATGTTTTGCGAGATTCAGGCCAGTCCTGGTGCTGGAACCTCCAGGGTTTATAAGCTGGTCAAACTAATTACAGGTTGCTGATGATTCTCAACACACGTTTGACCACAACATGATATTTGAAGAAGGAAATGAGGACATGGACTCACAAAAGAAGGATTTGGAAAGTGATTTATGTGTGTTTGGAGTGACACTTGTGTCTGTGTACACACTATCAGAACAAAAACACTGTTTTTCCCAGAAGGACTGTCTGATAAAACTGTCATTGAAGCTGACAGTGCTCTGTGCCTGGGAGAAACTGTCATATAGCACCATGTCATATATTGTGATTACATTTGTCTTCATGGTGCCAGCGTAGCACATATTTAAAACTGACATTTAGATTTTAGGACCTCGGATCAAGCCAGAAGGTAAGAAAGTCTCATTTAAAATCCTTCTTTCACATTTTACTGTTATGTAAGTTATCTTCAAATAAAGGCCTGATCAAAAGTTTAAAACCATGTGAAAAATGGCATAAAATCATATTTTGCATGGTTGGAGCTTAACAAGGTTCCAAGTAGAGCTTCAACGTGCAACAAGAAGAAATGGCAGTGAAACAAAACAGTTTATTGATCATGCAATTTATTGAAAACAACACTTAAACTGACACTGGCTGTTTTACAGCTGATCAAACCCCCCAAAACAGAAATCTAAGTTCCAAACATGAACTCATGAACTTCAAAAAACGCATTGCAGCGTGCTTGATGCCAGCGTTTCTATGAGGTGTGCGGAGATGTTGTCCATTTCTGTAACCTTCCCTTGCCATCCATCCCCAAAGGTTCTCAGCTGGATTTAGATCAGGGGAACACGCAGTATGGTCCAGAAGAGTGATGTTATTGTCCTGAAAGAAGTCCCTTGTCCTGCAGCATTGTGTACTGTAGCGTTGTCCTGCTGATGAACCCAGTGGTTACCACACAGACGAGGGCCCTCAGTCATGAGGGATGCTCTCTGCAACATCTGGACTCAGCCAGCAGCCAGTTTGATGCCCCTGCACCTCCTGAAGCTCCGTTGTTCCACTGAAGGAGAAAGCATCCCAGACCATTATGGCGCCCCCTCCACTGTGGGGCGTAGAAAACATCACAGGTGGGATCTGCTTGTCATGCCAGTAACCTTGGAAACCATCAGGACCATCAAGGTTACATTTGTTCTCATCAGAGAATAAAACTTTCTTCCATCTTTCAATGTCCCATGTTTGGTCCAAACGGTCAGTTCTGTGGCGTTCGAGGCCTTTGAAGACGTTTTTGGTTTTTTAAACCTCAGATGCTGTCTCATGGTTATGGGGCTGCAGTCAGCACCAGTAACGGCCTTAATTTGGGTGAGGATCGTCCAGTGTCTTGACGGACTGCCGACTGGATCCTCGGGCTCAGTGCAGGTGACATTTGTTTGGGTCTCCCACTTCACTGTTTTGTTCCCCCACAACGTTGTTTTCAATAAATTGCATGATCAAAATTTTTTTAACTTGGAACGTTGTTAAGATCCAACCATGCAAAATAGGATTTTTTTTGCCATTTTTCAAGAGGTCTCAAACTTTTGATCGGGGCTGTATATATTTCCACACATTAAATAAGAGAACAATATTGGGAAGGACGGTGCTTAAGTTAAAATGTGTAAGAGATGTGATGACTTTCTTAAGACATGAAAAGACAAGAGAGATTCTTCCTCCAAGCTTCCAATAATCCAGGTGCTGATTATTGTATCGAGTTCAGCACTGATCCCGGCCCTGGCTTTGCCTGGACGGACACTGATTTGAACCAGAAGAGATCAGCTTCAGCTGCAATCCTGCCCTGGAGGTTTTATGTTTTTCTTGTTACGCTGATACCTCAAGTTTCTCATCCTCTGCTTCCTCAACACAGAGATGCTGTTGCTGTAGCTCTGATTGCAGAAAATGAGTTTAATCATTTCCTGGTATTTAAACACGTTTAAATAAAGGTAAGATTTGAATTTTCTCACTGTTTGTGAGAAAAACTAAATCTCATTTTAGAAACAATGAAAGCAACTTCAAGTTTTAATCAGGTGGTGCACATTTGAAAACTAGTTGTTATTTCATTTTACTGCTCTGATGTATGATTTGTATTTCCTCAACAAATGAAGTAAAATATTTTTGAAGAATTGACTTCCCATTGATTAGTCTTAGCTCATTGTGCACACAACCCTTGAACTTTGGTCAGCCATGACAATCTTGACTGTTTTTTTAGATAAAAGTAATTAGTTTATTTCATTTCAACTGTACTCAGTTTTCTTTATATTGTGCCAAATCACAGCCACAGTTCCCCCCAGGTACTTTCTAGTGTAAGCTAACAATGAGATGGCCTTACATGAGCAACAACCTGAAGACACTGAGAAGGAAAAGTCCCTTTGAACAGGACGTCAGGTAGAACCATACTGAGTGCGGGGCAGCCGTCTATCACCACTGGATGGGGGTGAGGGAGGGAGACAGGACAAAAGACACAGTGTGGAAGCAACTGCTAACTGGCATAGGTTTGTTGTTCTTCTAACCGTATGCAAAGACGGGACGTAGGCAAATACCTGCTCTTAGGCTGTGCACTAATCCTTAACTTTGGCTTTTTTAGTTTCTTGGAGCCAAAAGGGACCATATTTGGACAAAATGCTGCTAAACTGCCAGCTAACCCTTGGTTGGTTGGCAAGCTACATCCATAAACTGTACAGGGCTAACATCCAGACACAGATACATGCTAACTCAGGCCAAGCAGCAGCTAACAAATGGTAAAGTTTGTAATTTAAATCTATTAACACTCTTCAAAATCCATCACCAGCCTAAATATAGGCAGGCCCAGGACTTCACTAGAGGTTATAAACGTGGTTTTTAATGTTGTTCAGTTTGGCGTGTTAACAGGGGATTGAGTTGCTTTTGGAGTGATTAGAGGAACTGGATTTTCTGGCGCTTCCATGTTGGATTTATTCTTCATCCCTCCATGTTACTTTCTGGTTGTGCTATTAGCCACGTTACTGTAACAGTAGCAACTAACTAACTATTTAAAGGCTTTGATTACTGGTAGTTTGCATGAACAGCACTGACTTGCACTGACGAACTAACAACTGAAAGATAGTGAAATTGGACAACGTGTGGTGCAAACTGGGAGAATAGTTGCATTCAAAGTAAAAAACTGAGCCCATCCTGGTATAACTCCAACCTGGTCACTAAAAAAGCTTTTTGGTCCCACGCACTGAATTTACAGTAAAACCTTGTAAATGATGATGTCACTGCAGTCATCAGTTTGTAAATCCACAGAGTGAGGTCATGTTTCTGCCACAGTGCTGTGGATTAGCAGCTCCTTTAGCTTGTGTGGCTATTGGAATGTATTTGTTATGAAAAACATGTCATACAGTGCTTATTGACATAGTGGCTCTTTATTATGCAAAGAGATTATTGACTGTGAGAAAACAAAACGTGGCAGCTGTGCTGGTAGTCCGTCTTCCCGCCTCTCTGTCCTCCCACTGCTCAGCTGTACAACAGAGGTCTTGTTAGCCTAAACACTGATGCAGTAGCACTGAACAGACCGACGTGGGTCTGCTTCCCACCCACAGTTTGCCTTCTTACACTGACCTTCCCTCTGTGTGCAAAGATTACTAAGACCATACTGATATAATAATGATGTTTACTTGTAAAGTACTGTGTGTCACATCAGCATTATTCCCTTTGTTTCTGTTGTTGGTCATGATGCTACACTCACTCAGGGCAAAACAGTGGTTGAAGTTATTGCAGCTGTGTACATTAGACTTCCAGTTTTGTTTCCTTTAACATGGGTGATTCAAAGAATGACACCAGCTCTACGACTGCTGGCATAATAAGATGGTAATAATACAGCAATAATATGAAATCATAGGATCAAGTTGCATCTGTTGTCATTTGCATACATACAAATTGACATTAAACACAAATTGATATTAACTGGTTATACTACTTTGTAGATTTTTTAAAGCAGAAATTCAGAAATTCAACCACAAATAGCGACATAGTTGCTGCAGGACAGCGATTTAATTTGTAAATAACATCTCTCAGCAAACTTGCTACAAATGTAAACTTAAACCCTCCAGCTGGTAACCAGCTGAGTCCAGTCTCCTACTGCGAAGAAACACTTCACAGACGGGTTCAATTCAATTTTATTTATACAGCACAAAATCACAACAACAGTCGCCTCAATGCGCTTTATATTGTACAGTAGACCCTACAATAATACATGCAGAGAAAAACCCAACAATCATATGACCCCCCTATGAGCAAGCACTTTGGCGACAGTGGGAAGGAAAAACTCCCTTTTAACAGGAAGAAACCTCCAGCAGAACCAGGCTCAGGGAGGGGCGGGGCCATCTGCTGTGATTGGTTGGGGTGAGAGAAGGAAGACAGGATAAAGACATGCTGTGGAAGAGAGACAGAGGTTAATAACAGATATGATTCAATGCAGAGAGGTCTGTGAACACATAGTGAGTGAGAAAGGTGACTGGAAAGGAAAAACGCAATGCATCATGGGAATCCCCGGCAGCCTACGTCTATTGCAGCATAACTAAGGGAGGATTCAGGGTCACCTGGTCCAGCCCTAACTATATGCTATAGCAAAAAGGAAAGTTTGAAGCCTGATCTTGAAAGTAGAGATAGTGTCTGTCTCCTGAATCCAAACTGGAAGCTGGTTCCACAGAAGAGGGGCCTGAAAACTGAAGGCTCTGCCTCCCATTCTACTTTTAAATACTCTAGGAACAACAAGTAGGCCTGCAGAGCGAGAGCGAAGTGCTCTAATAGGGTGATATGGTACTACAAGGTCATTAAGATAAGATGGGGCCTGATTATTTAAGACCTTGTATGTGAGGAGCAGGATTTTGAATTCAATTCTGGATTTAACAGGAAGCCAAAACAGGAGAAATCTGCTCTCTCTTTCTAGTCCCTGTCAGGACTCTTGCTGCAGCATTTTGGATCAGCTGAAGGCTTTTCAGCGAGTTTTTAGGACTTCCTGATAATAATGAATTACAGTCGTCCAGCCTGGAAGTAATAAATGCATGAACTAGTTTTTCAGCGTCACTCTGAGACAGGATATTTCTAACTTTAGAGATGTTGCACAAATGGAAGAAAGCAGTCTTACATATTTGTTTAATATGTGCATTGAAGGACATGTCCTGGTCAAAAATGAATCCAAGGTTCCTCACAGTGTTACTGGAGGCCAAGGTAATGCCATCCAGAGTAAGAATCTGGTTAGATACCATATTTCTAAGATTTTCAGGGCCGAGTACAATAACCTCAGTTTTATCTGAATTAAGAAGCAGAAAGTTAGCGGCCATCCAGGTCTTTATGTCTTTAAGACATTCCTGCAGTTTAACTCATTGGTGTGTGTTATCTGGCTTCATGGACAGATAGAGCTGGGTGTCATCTGCATAGCAGTGTAAATGTATGCTATGTCTTCTAATGATGCTGCCTAAGGGAAGCATGTATAATGTAAACAGAATTGGTCCTAGCACTGAACCCTGTGGAACTCCATAATTAACCTCAGTGTGTGAAGAAGACTGAAGGTTGCGCTCACTGGTACAGACTGACCTCAGGCTGATTGTAAAATGTTGGTGTGGCGAGAATAAGGCACGGAGTATCATTCAGAGCCATCTTTATTTACATCTCACCACAACAATCCCCAAACCCCTGAGTCCCCGTGTTTTTAACTAGGCGGGCATGATTAAGGATGCCGTGCAGGTGCGTCCGCCCTCCCTGCACGGCACCGCAGACCACGCCCCCCCACATACCCCCATCGCCCGATTGAGACCGGGGAACCATCCGGCCGAACCTACTCCCCCACCGCCAGTGGGAGAGGGAATGAGCCCGGACAGCTGGCGCCCCCAGGCCCCGGCCAAGCGACGGGGAGGTGCGAGTTCAGGTGGCCGCCCGCGAATCCAGCGGCGCAGGCCTAGCTGGTTCCGAAGTCGGCCGCGTGGCAGGTGCACGCGGCGCGGCCAATGCACGCGGCGCGGCCAATGCACGCGGCGCGGCCGGTGCACCCGGCTCCTCGGGCGCCGCCTCCGCTGCTGTCTCTCCCGGCTGGAGCGGCGGCGGCGCGGCCGGTGCACCCGGCTCCTCGGGCGCCGCCTCTGCTGCTGTCTCTCCCGGCTGGAGCGGCTCCTCGGGTGCCGCCTCCACCGCTGCCGGCTCCGCCGCCTTCTTCCGGGGCGCAGGAAGGGGCACCGGGCCCTGCAGAGCCCCAGCGGCCCCCGCGAGGTGTGGGGACAGGCGCTGCATGCTAGCTGGTTGCAACCTGGGGGCCGGCACAGGCGCCTGCACGGACTGGATCTCCTCCACTCCAGCGCAATTGGGGAGCACCGGTGGGGGTGGCGGTGGTGTCGGGCAGGACCGGAACAGCGCCGCCAGATTCTCCATCCTCTGCAGGTGGCGTTCAGTCTGGTCCTGCAGCTCTTCCCGCCTGCGGCGCCACACCGCCGCCTGCTCCTGCTGCGTGGCCGCCAGCTCGGCCACCATTCTCGCCAGCTCCTCCCTCTGCTGGCCCACTCCTGGATCTGCCGTGCCTCCCATCCTGGGTTTCGACAGCACTGTAAACATACACGGCAGACCCAGTGGCATTTTGATGCTTTTATTAATCCTTACACGGTTGCTGTACATTTGCACTCAGAGCTGCAGCTCTCCCGCTTCCAGCTCAACATAACACCAACAACCCAACCACAGGACCCAGTACAATATTTAATTCAGCGGGGCGTGATTGCGGATGCCGTGCAGGTGCGTCCGCCTTCTCTGCACGGCACCGCAGGCCACGCCCCGCCACAGTTGGTGTCTGTAGCTAAAATTGAATGTGATTATTTACAAACCTGTCTGAGAGTGACTGCAGCCAGTCTGGATCAGACTGCAACCGTTTGGAGACAGGACAGGTTGTCTCCCACAGGTGACCTGTGCCCTGCGACTTTGCCCAGAGGTTGAGGGCGTCACATGCTCAGCCTGCAGCCAACCAGCTGATTACCACAACTGGCTGCAATGACTGTGAAATAAATGGTGCAATCACCAGGCAAAGGCCAGCTGATTTTTTGTCTTGTCTTATTACATACATATTAATCATACACGCAGTTGTGTAGTTATTATAAAATTAGGACTGATGCTTATAATTTTTTATTTATTTGTAAGTTTTCACAGCTGTTGTTTCCCACATGAGCTTTAAAGTCTCCCAGTAGGACGACAGACAGCTTCTCACCCAGGTACTCTGAAATGCTGATCAGCATATAAGCGCAGACAGCAGTCAGGAACAAACCTCGTCGTTCACCGAGAAAAACTCCACCATGCAGGCATCAAGCCGAGGGGAGACCAAGACACACACCTACAGGAGGACCTACGGGAGGATGGGTCCATGTCCCTTCCTCGAGCTGCACCCTGCCAGGCCCCATAGGCTGAGGCCCAGCTACCACTCTGTAACTCTGTCCCAGGTAGGCTCAACTGTTACTTTGATCTTGCACTTCTGAATCGCTCCTTGTCTGGTACCTCCCACAGGACCGAGATAACATCAGGGACACAAGCCCCCCAACAGCAAACCCACCTGGGACACACACACACCTCCACCACAGTAAGGTAGTGATTCACTGAGCTTCTGTTGGCTTCATCAGGTGGTGGCCTCCAGCTTGTACTGGCGTGGTTCGCAGCCAAGAGTGAAGCGGAGGTGAATGACAATCAGCACCTCTGTAGGACTTTAAGTATTTAGGGGCCCGTTCACGAGGAGAGAAGGGAGCGGGAGATCGACAGATTGGTGCTGTACGATCCACTGTGGTGAAAAGAGAGCTGAACGTTAAAGTGAAGCACTCGATTTATGGGTGAATCTGCGCCCCTACCCTGCTCTATGGTCTCGAGCTCTGGGTGGTGACTGAAAGAACGAGATCGCTGATAAACATGAGCTCTCACTGTTTTCAGCAGCGTGGGAATCCTGCTACGACAAACTCTTCCAAATGCCAACAACAGGAGCTTTAAATACCACCTGTCAGTCAGCAGCTTGTGAAAGCACCGATCGATATGCGAGGCTTGCCACTGTGCTTCACAAAGCTGTCACCCATGTCAGAAATCAGCTCCACCTGGAGAATTACTGTAAATCTACTGGAATGGAATGAGGGTGTGTACCAAAGAAGGGTAAACGCTGGCAGTAATCATGTTTCATAACGACGAAACACACGATTTGCAGCAGGAGTTTCAATCTGTCCTCATGTTACCCCTGACCTGACACTGTAAAATCTGACTTTAACAGCTTGGCTCCATAACATACACAAAGGTTCATGCTCGCCATGCTGCAAAGGTCACAGGGTCAAGAGGTGCAGCATGGCGAGCATGTCACCGGCTTTTCCAGAACTTTTACCTGCACATGCATTTATCCTCAGGCCTGTTTTTACAGTTTGATCTGTTGCACCACAGCACAGAGATGTTTGTGAAAATTTAGACAGACGGTGACTCGCTGCTTTCTCTGCTGTCGTCACAGGTTTGTGTGATTGAATGTATGCACGTGTGTGACTGTGGGCGCATGGAAGAGGAAACAGAGAGCACTGGACATGATGGTGGCTGTGTGTCTGTGCACTCTGCATCAGTTAGAGTGTTTATAGCCTGTTTGAGGAAAGACTCCTACTTTTGGTCAAACATCAGACTGCAGACAGTAACAGAGCAATGTGGAGATTTTTTGTGTGTATTTCACACTTTTCAGGCTGTGAACACATTATTACAGCACAAAGAGCCGAGCGGTTTGTTGGCCTTTGCTGAGACACTTTCTCTCTGACCTTCTGGGTCCAGCTTTGTGTTTTGAATCTCTCTCGTTTAGTGTTTTGTCTTTGGCTTCTCTCAGGCTCATTTACAGACTGACGCGTGGGTGTTTAGACTCTAACATGTCCCACATCAGGAGCGTTTTAACTGGGACTCTGTGTTTGAATGTGTGAGAATATGGACTTGAGCCTCTGCCTCTCCCTGCCTACAGTCTTTTGCTACATTCGTGTGCAGTCTAATGTATCTTACATTTCTAAAAGATTAGCTTTGAATTACTTCTAATCACAGCCGAATGCAATGATGTAGCTCAACAATTTCCCTTTTCTTAGCTCCACAGTGTCTAGTTGAGTGTTCAGACACGAGCACTGTGGTCTGTTCAGTCTTGACTTAAACTGATCTGAGCTGTTCGATGCATCTTTGCATTAAAACGTTCGTCTTTGTCTACGCTTGTTTTCAGGGCTGGATCAGTGACCCTGAACCCTCAGCTATGGTGCAAAAGGTCTCATCTGTTTATGCACCGCTCTGTATTTAGTTATGAGTTATTATTAACACGTGTGATGGCCGCTTCTCAGTGAAGCTTTCATAATTTCATCGTGTTTTGTTTGTTCTGACATGAAAGACTTGAGTGTTTTTGACTTTAAGGCCGTTTGCTGTAAGGTCACCACTTAAACAGAGTCCAATCTTCAGCTTGAAAGAGGAAGTGCAGCCATTTTTCTGTCACAGGAGCTTTGAATGACTTTACCGGCTCTAATGAACCAAACTGAAGCTAAACTGAGTGTAAATAATGTGCCTGATAAGTTCTTGGCATCAACACATCCTGACTCATCAGTGTCGTGTTGTATCTAAGCGAGAGTGCAGATGAACAACAGTCTGAGTAAAGCGCTCTGCTCCAGTGTGCTGGGTGTAAGCCTCCTGCAAACCACCTGGACTTCCTTCGCTGCTTCAGGGCAAACACTGTGTTAGTTATTACTCACACCTTTATTTAAAGCATATCTTTCTGTGAGATCGGCCCACCGCCTTCTCCACCTTCAGCTGAAAAACACACCTCTCGCCTGGGGTGACGAGCAGAAACAAAGCTGGACGCTCTCATCTCGCCGGTGACAGAGACGCGTCTGGATAAAGAACACTGACAATAATTCCCCAACCAAAAAATTATGTAACCTCAAAACAATAAGCAATGCACAGAATAAAGGTACAGCCACATCAAAGCGTGGCCTCGAGCAACAATATCAGATACCTGAGAGGCTTTCAGAGACTCTGCTGCTGTTGGTGTAGATGATGAAAACAAGCGCGTGTGTGTGCGTTTCACCCACATTACACAACCTGGAAGGTTGTTTAATGTGCGTTTCACCCACATTACACAACCTGGAAGGTTGTTTTCCATCTAGACTGATGCTTTATTCCGAGCTGCTGCTGAAAGGCTTTTTGTCATTTGACCAAAAAGAACAAGTTATTATCTTTGTCATATAAGCGCTGCAACCAGATACGACATGTTGGAATTTTCCTCACTGTGGCTCCACTCAGACACTCAGACGCACTGAGGCGTTACCACGGTCAAACCCACTCAGCTGTCTGTGCGCAGACGACAGTGGGTTACATTTGATCGGTTAATGTAGACCTCGTGTTCTGATTAATCAGCAGCGAGTCATCTGCACAGAAAGACAAGCTTTTACTGACAGGCATGGACCAGGCTGGACCTGCATCCTGTTCAAGTGTTGGTGCTTTTGTCTTACACAACCTTACTCAGGTGTTTTATAACACGATGTGTTTTCATGTAAAACAGTCAGCTGAAACCACTGACGGGTGAAATGAGGACTGATCTTCTTCTCACTGGGGTAATGGCATTCTTGTGGTTGGTACATGTCCCACCCATGTTTGGTCACAGACCAAACACAGCGTGGTTCCCTCACAACAGCCCAGCTCAGAAACTGGTCCAACAAACTGCCACAGCCCACAGAAAAGCCAGCGTGTCCCCGGCTGTGTTCACAGCTGCAGGGAGCTTAAGTCCAAAGGTGTTTGCACTTTTCTACAACTTTGCACACTGTTGGAAAAAATGGGAAACAGCACTTTGAGGGGATGTCACCTGGAAAGGTTTCTAGTCAAACTGATTACATTTGTTGCTTTATTTATTATTTTTGTGTCAAAGCTTTGAAAAAAATATCAATTTAGGGAAGTAGTATGTAAATGACAGCCACAAAGAAAAAATGCAGTGTTTATACCATAATTTAGTTTTTTGGTATGTTGTGAGTTCATGTTGTCGCTTCATGTGCTGGTTTGTATTTTTAACCTCTACTGAGATAACTGTACAGTAGTCTTTGTGAAATATAAGTGAAGTATGAGGGTGTCTATGGGGGTCACTTTGAGTCAAACAGTTGCTTTCAGCCCCTGGAATAATCCACATGGCACAAACCAGTCAGCTGATCACAGGCAAAAACACAAACTTTACTTTGAGTCAAAGAAGTTCAGTCAGTGCAGGAAAATGTAGGAACTGTTTCAGTGGAGTCGTAGAAGGCGCTTGTTTTTAAAACACACCTTGCCTTATCGTTTTCATTAGCCGTGTAATATACCCACAGACTGTTTGTATTTCACATTAAGAGACTGTAAGTTTCTTCACTTCAGCCAGTGAAATGATTTATGGTCATAGAAGCAGGGTGGCTGTAGCTCAGAAGCTAGCACAGGTCATTTGTTTATCAGAGGGTCGGTGGTTCGATCCCTGGGTCGCCCATCTGCAGCTAATATCCTTGACAGATGTTAACCCTGAGTTTGTCTCTGATGCTTCCCTCAGAGTGTGAATGATGTTAGAAAGCACTTAAAAGCATCGAAACAGTGAATGTGGCGTGTTGAGTCCTTCTATATAACACACATTAGTTGGTGCTCATCCAGCTCTAACCTGATTGGTCAGGTTAATCATGTGTGGGGTTACTCTGACTCTGCATTCACACCTGGCTCATGTCTTAGATCTGATGCTCTCTGGATATCAGGAAGTCCTTTTTCTGCGTCACTGAGTGTTTCTGGGACAGGTTTGAACAAGCCCTGCTTTGTGTCCCAGCAGGTCTACCCAGTCTGCTGTCTCTGTGAAGTGATGGGACGTGATGAGGTAAGTACTGGGAGACATGACAAGCCTGAGAGATTTGCTTGAAAGGAAGTGAAGCCGTCACATTAAAATGTGAGACAGAAAGAAGGCAGATTAATAAAATGAATGAATTCCATTTCCCAGTCATTAGCTTATTAATATGCACTGCACCGAACGAGCTTATGGTCCAAGACGACACAACAGTCGTTCCTTTTAGAAGCTCCTCGCTCTAATAAGTGAGGTTGACAGTCCTGTGTGTACGATGATATGTCAGCTGTTTCCCACACGTTTAAATCGTTCACCTGAATCTATTTAAGCACCTCGCTGCCTCTCCTGGGTCACGCTGTCCCTCTTAGGCCTGTTCCTGCTTTTAGAAACAGCAGTAAACGGAGACGTTACCTCACCTGCGACGCTCTGCTAGGCCTTTAGTACAGTCCGTACTGTGTGTGCGCGTCTAACTGAAGACCTCGCTGTGTTTGCTGGAGATCAAGTGACTGACTTGGCTATTGAAGAATATCTCATTTCTTTGCCTTGAGAAACTCTTGGGTTGTTATTGCGGCAGGCTTTGTGTCACGATCCATTTGCAGTGTGAAGCGCTGTTGCATCACTTTTGTACTGCTGTGAGCAGAGAGCGTAGTCCTGCACTCAGTTCATCCTGGTACTTCTGTCACCTGTCGCAGCTTCAATAAACAGCAGAGATCATAGAAGCTGCACATGCTCATGGTGTAACACGCAGCGTGCATCGGATCAGCAGCTGTTTGTTTCCTACAAAATGTTCTTTTCCCAGCATTAAGCTGCTTTAAGTTCATCTTCAGTTTATTCAGACAAACACTACTTACCTGTTTTCTGGTAAGATACGTTATATATTATTTATTGTAATATATGTTTGTTTGTCAGAGAATAATGAGCGAAAAGCCCTCAGCTCATCGTGGAAGTGCTTCTCATCCAATTACTTTTAAGCCTCTGAAAATGTGGCACCGTTCATAGAAAAGAAAAGCTGACAGTCTACACCTGAAACACATCTTGACTGTCTGATATAAAATTACTGCTGTACCAGTATACCTGTGCTACAAGTATACAAGGAGGGGAAACTATGTTAGCCAGCAGTTTAGTTGATGCCAAAGTATAAACAGTAATCTGTCGAGGCGCCTTTGTTTTATACCAGAAGCACCTCAGTTGTGTTTACAAGGCATAAATGCACAAATATGCAGGTAGCTTTCACAGCTACCCCCATGGTGTCACACTGTCAGTAGCAATTACCCTGATAACATAATGCAGGTATTTATATAAATGAGCTAAGTTGGCAGAAAACGAGCGGAAACATTTACGAAAAATGAGCAAAATGCAAGTTCCTCATCGGTTCAACGACTCTGACCTCTGGTCCATGCAAAACAACCTCGTGCCATCATTAATAAAGCGTCCGATGGAGGTGAACTGTTTTTATACGAGCCTAGAGAACGATCATAAAGCGTGGAAGGAGAGTGAGAGGCTGAGATCTTCATTTCTCTGACGATTGCTCGGATACTCGCTGAGTTGTTTTTCATTAAATGGTAATTAGATGAAGTCATGGCTTATGGGGGTTATTTTCTTTAATTATTAAAAGGTAGTCATTGTTCATTTCCTCTTAGATTGAAGGAGTATGGGAGGAAAACTGGCAGTCTCGATTTCGAGAACTCTGTGGAAAAATGGACAAAGTCAGCCTGGAGACTCGTAGATCTGACATCATGGGAGTGCGGGTTAGTCAGCAGCTCTGCAGTTTCAGTTTACTGGAGGGTGCTGAAAAGTGTGCCTGTGTGATTGGACTGTGATAGCGGCTGCTCGGTAGCCCTCGTGAATGGCTGCATGTTACTCGTAGGCCAATGAATGGAGCTGATGCAAACATGGTCGCTTTGATCACCAAAAACAACCATGTGCTTCCTCAATGGCTGATTTATTAGCAGCGTTCATGTGTGTTTTTCTTGAAACATTAGTCACAAGTGCTGCATTTAGGGTCAGATTGTTGTATTTCCCTCCAGGCTGTAGCCTTTGTTCATTCATGTGCTCTCTCTGCTCTCAATGAACGAAGGCCAGCAATCGTGCAGTGACTGACTGGTGCAGCTGATCTGTAGGATGTTTAGAGGCAGGTCTTTGTAAGCTAATCTCTCAGTGCTGCACATATGACCACCGTGAGAAAAGCAATGGGAAAACTCCCTTTGCAATGAGAGCTGCAGTGAGAACGAGCTGGTTCAGCCTGCAGCAGCAGCAGACGTACCGGTCAGAAAAGGAGGAATAATCTGGCTCTTTTGTTGCACTGATAAGGACTGAGTGATGACAGGGTGTTGCTAAGGCTGGGTCGGATACTGTGTCAGTCCTTCACGAGCTGTTTGACTTAGTTACGGCACAACTTCAGCGGTTCAGCAGAGACGTGATGTCTTACCACCTGTGAGTGCCTGTTTTACACGGGATGGCCACAGTTTTTCTGGGTCACATGACATCAGTAATTACTGCTGTTTCAACATTGTTCTGTCATAAAATAGAAGCTTATTGATTTAAAAGATGGATAGATGGTGAAGTAATCCATTACTGCTTAGTTGCCTAAATGATTGAGCAGATTTACAGCTTTTGATGTGACAATGGAGGCTCATTTGGAATAGACTGGGATTCATATAGTGCTGCACACTTTACACCAGGGGTCTCAAACTTGCGGCCCGGGGGCCACTTGCGGCCCGCGTCACCCCTTCTTGCAGCCCATATATTGATTGATGTGCAGACGTATAATGTAGTTTGGCCCTTAAAGTGACTTTTTTTGTTTGTAGTTGAGTGCAAAGTTCAAATAAGTTCTTTAAAAAGCCAAAAATGATTTAATATGAAGGCGATTTGAGCAGAGAGTGCAGACATGCTGAGGGACATGCTGTGTCTGCTCTTTCATTTAGTTACATACGAGCACACTGTGTCCGGGCACAAAGAGAGGACCGGTGTGTTAAAATGTGTGTTCACGTTTGCAGTTTTGTCTTGTTATACAATATTTGAAATAAAAAACAAACAAACATTTTTGTGGGAGTTTTCTCGTGTTCTTGTTTGTTTGTGGCCCTCCAATGAGACGACAGTGCCAGCAGGGGCCCACAGCTCATTTCATTTTGAGACCCCTCCTTTCTACACATGTTGCTGGAGCACCTGCACAGACGTGTTCACAGCCAACCAAAATCCTTTTTGCTGTAAAGCGACTGTTGCATCACCAGGTGACCCTAAAATTGCAGCTACACATTCAACAACACAGGATGTTAGCCAAGCTGTCTTACCAGCTGCTACCTTAAACAAGTTTATGGTTTCTTGGATGGATTTCTTCCACATATGCCTGCTTTGGGGTTATTATCTGTGTCCTCACATCACCCAGTACTCACCTTGTGCCAGATGGGGTTAAACTGAGCTGTACTGACAGATGATAGAAAGCTTAACGCTGATTCTTGCTGCTGGCTTTGCCAAGAGATCTGGTCAGTTGTTGCACTCCTAAACAGAAGCAGAACAAACGTAGCAGCTACAGCGTTTGAGTAGCACCAGTCACTCTCTGAACTCAGGTGTCTCCAGGTTGCATGACATTTGTGGGGAGGTGAGAAATGCAGGTCAACAAAAGGACATCGAAGTCATATATCTGTTGTGCAACCACAGATAATCACTGATATGAAGGCAAGCCAGCTGACTGCAGGACTGCAGCAGTAGACTTATGCACATATGATTTTATTTTACTTTATTTGTTTTAGCAGCAGCTGTTTTTATATTTAATAATAATAATAAATGTGTTTGTGTGAATGCAGTTTCACACGACACGTACACGATGCTGTCAGTGATGTGTCAACAAAGTGATGGCGCTCTGATATTTTTACTCTGTGAATTTCTGGAAATGCTGAAGCTTCATGATGTTTTTTCGATGAGCTTTTCAAAGAAAACAGAAGTTCATCAGCTGCTTTGATACAAACATTACAGTGACACCGTTTAACCATAAACTGTCAAGCTAATGTAAACAAACGACAGCTGACAGGAACGGTCAACCGTCACTGTAAAGGAATGAAACCGCCCTCCTGTCACACCCATAGGTTAGATTTATATACGAGACAGGAGCGTGCGTAGAGACAACAGCCAGGGAGTTCAGCAGTGGAGAGGCAGCAGTGCTAACCACTGCACCACTGTGCTGCAAAGTAAGAATTATGAAATGCAGCAGTTTTTAAAACTGCTTCAGATCCAAGTAAACGTCTTTTTAATTATTGTGTCACTTCTGTCATGTAAAGGTGCAAAAGCTGCAGCAGGAGCTGAGGCTTAACCCACAGTAATCTGAGTAAAAGGTGTAAAGAAATAGCATGACACAGAGCCAGGACTTCCATATCAGCAGATAAGATAAACAGTCAGTATATTTTGTTATGTTTGCACAAAGAGAGCAGAACAGCTGTAGGCCTGCCAGTCCTCTACGCTGCAGACATGCAGGGTTTCACTAATATGACTGAATCACAAGATGCAAGATGTTCGTGCCCTGGATGTTTGCTGTGCCGCTTAAAAAGTATTTATAACTTATCCTCTGGTTGGCTCAAATACATTTGTACCAAAATTAAAGTCAGTTATTTATATGGCTCCAAATCACAATAGTAGTCGGATCGAGGTGCTTTCTATTCTAAGGTAAAGAGGGTACATCATTGAATAAAACCAAGGTAAGTAGGACTTATCCTCTCTGTGCCAACAATATCAGAACAAACGTTTATGGCAGGCTATCAGAAATGAAATATGAAGACGTTTCACTGCTGCCAAAATGATCAACTTGGAAAAAGGTAAGTGGATCATCAGTTATGAGGATGTATGAGAACCAGTAAGAGTTGTTCACGTCTTGATTCTTTTATTGGATACTGGAAGCAAAACAGAGAAAAATAGCAGAGGGTGAAATATTAATAGGGATTAGCTGAAACCATCCTCTGGACACCTCAATGCATTTGTCCAACATTCAACACTTATTTATCTGAAACACAAAAATGTCACCGCCTCATATCTGCAAGAGGGAACATGCTGAGCAAGGTTCCACACTGGCAGCAATCATGATACGCAGCAACCTGGAGACCAAATACAGCCAGTGACATTCCAAGATTAACTTTCAAAATGCATCTCTCAGGTCCTGTATCAAGCTTTTGCTGGATTGAATTCCTGTTCCTAAAAACATGACTTTCAGATGCTGCTCATCTATAAAAGCCCTGGCTTTGTGTTATCTTTGCCATTTTTCATGGGTTCAGCTAGAGACACAATACTGGGTGATCCTTGTGTTACCAAAAGCATCATTGCTGCAGCATACATGCATGGCGTGGTGAAAGTCACCTGGGGGAGCACTGACCATCTCTACAAGGTAGCTGGGTGGCAAAAAGATCACCGGGATCTTTGGGAAAGTCCTTGTTTGAAATCTTGGAATGAATATTGATCCTCTGTCCTTAAATCCAGTCAGCCAGGGAACCGAGCATCCCCGTTCATAAAAGCTGGCTGCTGCTCCACTTTCAGGCCCCCAGCAGACCAACAATGGGGGTGCGTTCATCAAACGAAGTGAGATGTGAGGCGCTTGGATTAGTCCTTTACTCCGACAAACACGGCTGGACCAGTGAGTGTGGCGGTGTTTTCAGAGAAATATTACAGCTGTCACAAACACTACTGTGAAGCCTCACTACAGTGCCTGCTGTGGTAGTGTGTACGAGTGTGCTGGGAGTCATGTGATTGTTGGGTTTTGTAGGGTCTACCTTACCTACCTTAAAGCGCCTGGAGGTGAGTGTGGTTGTTGTTTGCAGTGTATAAATAACACTGAATTGAATTGTGTTAGGTGCTTTTTTTGTCCAAAAACCTTCAGAAAGCCCAGAGAACCGCTGCTTGTGACCACTTTACAAATTCAAAGAGCGTCTGGCTTCCTATTTTGGAAGCAAAATATAAAAGATTGAGTGTTAGACAGCACTAAACAGTATCTCACTCTTACATATTAATGTCTGTGGGGTGGAGCCTGGGTGGCTCTGATGGGTCAACAACCACCACACGTGTGTGTCGTAGCTTGGATTGTCAGTCAGCTACACCCCCACTCATCATTATGGCTCCTGAGTTTGAGGATGCATCGACACCCAGATTCAGCACTTACAGCACTTTTCACTGACCTTGCTATAAACCACAGCACCGAAGCTTATATGGACGAGGCTGTCACAGATTATGACTGTAGTATTTATCAAAAGTTATAGGTTCTAACTGCGTGCGTCACATTCGCGACCCTGAACCCACACTGCAACCACAGCTGTCTGGCTGCTGCAGAAGATGCGGATTATCCAACATCAGAAACTGCTCTTTAAATGCTTTTATGTTGATCAGATATCCAATGGCTGCAGATGTCTATGCTTTAGGCTAAAATTATGATGCTTTGGGTTTAAACATAGAGAAAAGCTGAGTCGACATCTACTAGCTTATAGCGAGCATAAACATCACCTACAGCTCCACTGTATGGGTTACAGAGTTTAACTGGTCATAACGCTCCAAAGGGCTATTTGGACTGCTGCAGAGGAAAAGTGTGTATTTCCATTACTCAGTCCATACTGTCGTCTATCAAGCTACCTTTTTCTTTTTTCTTTCCTTTCTTTCTTTCTTTTTTTTAACAGCTGAAAGCTATTAAAGCTGTCATTCTCCGCATACTTTAACTGTTCCTGTAACGTTATGAGGGTGTCATGTGTCAGAAAACTGGTTCTTGGAGATAAATGTGTGGTGAGTTCATGTCTCGCTTAACAGTGTGTCCATTGTTAGGTTTGTCTTGCCACATAAGTTGATATTTATTACTGATAATGTGCTTGGTGACGTGTTAAAGTCAGAAATTCACACACAAATGTTATAAAACAGCAGTTAAAATGATCCTACTCACTGGGGAATTGAATTTAATGGGTTTTCTTCTCTGAGAAATAAGTCTTCTTCAAACTTTGTGGCCTCTTAATTGTCAAACAGAGAAATCTCCCCAAGTGGGATCATTATGGAGAGCTCAGTCAGTTCATTTGTTTGCAGCAGCCTAGTAAATCCAATCAGACGATCCCTTATCAGCAGGCTCAGGGAGGAGCAGCCATCTGCCACGACCGGTTTGAAGTGTGGGCACAGAGAAGACAGAACAGCATTCACAAAACCTGGAAGCAAAACAAGATGGGCATTAATTCAGCAGATCTGTCCATCCGTCCATCTGTCCATACATCTGTCCATCCGTCCATCGATCCATCAATCCATCAATCCGTCCGTCCATCAATCCATCCATCCATCCATCCATCCATCCAAATGTCCATCAATCCATCTGTCCGTCCGTCCATCCATCCAGCTGTCCAGCTGTCCATCCATCCATCCATCCATCCGTCCATCCATCCATCCAGCTGTCCATTCATCCATCCATCCGTCCATCCATCCAGCTGTCCGTTCATCCTTCCATCCGTCCATCCATCCATCCATCCATCCATCCATCCATCCATCCCTCCATCCATCTATCCATCCATCCGTCCATCCATCCAGCTGTCCATCCATCCATCCGTCCGTCCATCCATCCATCCATCCATCCATCCATCCATCCATCCATCCATCCATCCATCCATCTGTCCATCCGTCCGTCCATCCATCCAGCTGTCCGTCCATCCATCCGTCCATCCATCCATCCATCCATCCATCCATCCATCTATCCGTCCATCCATCCATCCGTCCGTCCATCCATCCATCCATCCATCCATCCATCCCTCCATCCATCTATCCATCCATCCATCCGTCCGTCCATCCATCCGTCCGTCCGTCCATCCATCCATCCGTCCATCCATCCATCCATCCATCCATCCATCCCTCCATCCATCCATCCATCTATCCATCCATCCATCCCTCCATCCATCTATCCATCCATCCATCCATCCATCCATCTATCCATCCATCTGTCCATCCGTCCGTCTGTCTGTCCGTCCGTCCATCCATCCGTCTATCCCTCCATCCATCCAGACCAAAGTGGTGTAGAAGGAGGTTTTAGACAACAAGCTTGCTGTGAAGCCTGTTCTGTGGTTTCAGTGTTATTTAGATTCTAGCTGCACAAAAACCTGAATGGTGCTGAGTTTAATCTGTCAGTCTGGTGGTTAAAACAAAGAAATCTGGTTATTTACTCTGGTTAAAGCTGCAGTTTCTGACAGAAGGGAGATTTTTTTTTTTTTTTTAAAGCATCACTGTAGAAACATTTTCTGCATTTTGGACAAAATCTGACTGGAACCAAATAAACAAAGAATCAAGGAAAAAAAAGAAAAAAAAATAACTGAGACGTCTCTGAGCCTGCTGCAGCAGCTGCTGGATGAATTACTCTCTACTTTTCTTCTCCACTCCTCAGACAAAACAAGGCAGTCCAGGAAGCCTTGATTAAAGCACTTCCTGTATGACTGGACTGAAAGGAGCAAGAAGTTTGGAGGTGGCTCGGGTAATATTTCACCCATGCTGTTCTGATTTGAGGTTGCCTCACTGTGAGGTTCCCAGCTGAAATCGCCTGCCTGCTCTGTTAATACAGGGACATGTATGGTTGTGTCAGGCATTGGAAGAAGGCGTGTCATTGTTTAAAAATCTGGATGCTAAGCTGTAAGACTTTTTTAGAATGAAGGGAATAATTAAGGATTTTATTTACTTTATGGAATATTCAACACTGATACAGCAAAGAGTCCTGAAAAGCAGCCCTGTGCACTATTACAGACATGCAGTGTAGAATGCTGCAACAGTGTAACTCAGACGTGCTTTTGACTGTCCCCACGAGAGCTGTGTTTAAATCTGAACCTGTGTCTTCCATGCAGCCCCTTGTTGCCCGTAAACTCCACCTTATGTAAGAGTTGTGTAACAGCAGAGTTTTATCTCCTCTGGCTGATTTAATTAAAGTTTGTGGAGCAGTGTGGAAGGTGGGAACGTCGCACGTCTGGCTTCATTTTCCCTTTCTTGAGTCAGCAGACGCTACTCCCTTGACAGTCTGCTTCAGCAGGAAGTTTCATCTGTCCCGCCTCACTCCAGTCCTGCCAGTGTGAGCGCTGCCCCTGTCTGGTTGTCTGTTAGTTGCATGAGTCCACGAAGAGGTGGAGTCATTAGAAATCTCCTCCGTTTTACTTACCAAGTTTACATAGCATCAAATCTGAAAGTCACCTCAAGATGCTTTAAGATGTAACATAAAGAACTTAAATTAATAGATGTAAAACCTCAATAATCAGACGACCCCTATGGGCAAGCACTTGGCAACAGTGGGAAGGAAAAACTGTCTTTTGACAGGACATTTTGGTAGTGATAATAAAGAGCACAGTGTATTTACACATGGAGCGCTCTGGAAAATATTTTCCAGTGTCAGAAAGCCTTGAGAGGAAAGAGCGTGAGTCTTTATAAACTGTCGTATCAATTCTGTTTGTGTAGAAAACTGCAGCTATAATTGATGTAATGTTACATTACATAATGTAAAGACATCTGCAGCCATCCTCAGGTTTTATAGCACTTTACATGTTTCCTTGTGTAACCTGCTCACAGCCCAGGTGAAAGTGACAAAGGCATATTTCTGCACATCATCAGTCAGAGGGTGATCCCGGAGCTCTCCTGCAGCAGTGCTTATCCTCCCTCGCTTCCACTCGGGGCCTTTAGGAAAACCAGAGACGCCTGCCTGTGGTAAGAGAGCCAAAAACACAGCCAAGTCAAACATAGGCTTTTATTTGAGGCTGAGACCAACACTCACTGGGAGTACCAAGACCCCGTGCCTTCCATATCGTCATACTGGTATTATTTACTGGTTTTGCTGCTGGAGTGGTGGCTGTGGTTTGGCAATTAGCTTTGGTAGAGCGCATGCCGTTCTCTGCCCACGCTGACTTCATGACACAGGGTTGCCAGGTAGAGACATTATTCTGCTTCTTTTTCACTTTGAAATGAAGGCTGGAAACACGTCCTCACCAACTCTCAGTGACACTCTTCCTTTTTGCTTTCCCTGTCCTTCACATGGAGCGTTCCTTAGCTACGCCTCGTCATCATTCGTCCCAATATTTATATTTTCCTTTGTGTCTGAAAGAAAACCTAACAATTCCTCCCAGATGTGTGATTCCTGTAGAATGTAAAGGACAGAAACAGAAACAAATCCTTCTTGTTTCTTTAAACATATTCTAAAGCGGCCTTTAGCCCACGCCGGGTCACCAGGGCTCATGTGAAATCCAGACTGATGAAACTGCTTCAGGCTTCACCTCTTATTACAGCGCAGGGACTCGCTGTAGTTTGTAAAACAGAACAAATTGTCAGAGAAAATGAAATTTCATTACTGGGCTCAGAGCCTCCTTTGGTTCCTTTGGTCTCTGTGACATCTGAAGCAGATTATCCAACATCCAATATGAGCTCTGAAGCCTACCTGAGAACCAATATTGTGCTCTAACCCTGTCACATTATCAGATGTCTCATCAAAGCAGGAGTAAAGCATGAAGGCTCTGCTGTGTACTGGACAGGTTAATATTCTTATCTCTACACTCAACATTCAAACTGCCCAGTGGCCTCTTATCATGTCCTTTCTTTGCATTCCTTCACTATCTAAGCTGCAATCATCAAATGTTTGTTTTACCAAGGGTCAAGTGATCGTGTGCAGTGTGAACGAAGAATAAGGAAAGGACTCATTTTCTAATTCTCTCTTGCACTGAAGAGTCTTCCAGCTGATTATGTGAGTTTCTCTGCTCCCAGCAATGTCATGTTTACCAGCAGCGGCAGACGCATGGAAGTCTGCCCAGTACAAACTTATCAGTACAAATGCATTAAAAAAGTAGAAAATGTGACAAACATTATACTGACGTACAATAATGTGTGTAAACTTTGACAGTTTGTCATTATAATGCTATTACAAATAAAAGTATATCGACTTTTATCACCAAATCTCAGGCACGGTGTCACCATGGCTCCAACCAGTTCAGCACTATCAAAGCAAAGCAGATAGCAGGTTTTTATCCTTAACTCGGTTCCCCGTGTTGTAGTTGTGCGTCTTATTTTGTATTTGAAATGTTTACATGTTACCACAGTGACCAGAGGGCATTAAGAAGCAGAGAGGAGGATGTTACTCTCAATGTTGTTGGAGCATTTCAGCAGGACGCTGCTCATAAAGTTACACAATTACACAGTGAATTCATGTTAATTATTAGATTTACAAAACACCACCGTTTTTGTCTCGGTCGTTTTATTTTGTTGCACCTTAAAGGCCGCAGCGTGAACATATTGTCTGGCATTAAACCGTCTGTGGCACGAAGGTTAGAGGCCGCTGCATTAACACATAGTGAAAGGCCTGGAAATAGCACGACAGAGGCGACACTCACGACACCCACTAAATGAGCTATTGTTATTGACTGAATGCTCTGTGTTACAGATTTGTGGACAGCAAACTGGCTCCAGTGTGAAGGAGCAGCAGCACTCCTCTTAGAGGACAGAGATTCACACAGCACCGGGACGGGGAGCCAAAAACAGCTTCCAACCCGGTGAAGAACTATTTGACCGCAGAGCAGTCGCACATCGTTCCTACGCAGTCACCTGACCTTAACCCCGCTGGGTATTTGTGGGGACAGTCGAAGATGGAGACACCTCTGGAACATTGTCAGATAATGCAGGGTAACATGGCTTACATACAAACACTGAGATCTTGTTCAGATCAATTAAACCTTTCAGCGGTGCAGAAATGATCAAACTAGCAAATATGGAAAACAAATGCAAATTTCAGGTACAATCAGCACTCTGTCTTTTTTGCGTGTTTGCCACGTGCCTTCCTCCTCACCATGCTGCACGTGTGTTTTATTCTGGAGTCATTGTCTCATCACAGCGTGACACGGGCAGAAATAAACCCCGCACGCCTGACGTCACCACCACAGAGGGCAGCGCTTTATTTAAAAAGCAGATCACATCACTCTCAATAGACCTGCCTGCTTTAAGCTGCTGCTTGTGAACACACGCTCACACGAGTATAATCTTCATGTTTGAAGAGGTGCCCCTTGTCGCGCTCCTGTTGCCAGGCAGGATGTCCCAGATTCCTGCCCCTCCAACCGTTCCGCTGTCTGCCACTTTACAGTCGACCCGCTGCTGCTTTTGTCCCCTACAAACATCTTTAGCGCCGCCGTCTGCAGGCAGGTATCGGCTCCTGTAACCTCCGGCTGTAGACACAGCACAAAAGGTGCAGTCTGTGAGGGTGACACACAGACACCCCGTCTGTCATCTGTGATCGTCTGTTGAGATGAAAACAGGCTGAGCTGCTGTGACGAGGTGCTTACAGTATGTGATTTGGCTCCTTGTTGTCCGTCCACATGATAAACTACTGAACGTTCTGAGTGAAACTGAGATAGCGTCGCACTGATAACAGGCAGAGGAAGATGATAATGACACATAAAGTTATTGTCGATTGTTTTCATGTAAACAGGAAGGGCCACCTTCACAGATTACACACATTCAGTTTGCTTATCACAGAGAGAAGTACACAACTGATACAGATGATGTCTGCTGTGGTTATGCGGGCTGCAGGCTGCATGAGTGTGAGCTGAAGCCCCGCCCCCGCTGCCAGTACTGCACCAAACTACAAGGAAATAATGGGAATAATAATTTATCATTCAACTATCTGAGCAATGAACTACAAGTCCCACGTCGCACTGACTCACAATGCACTTTCACCTCGCTGGTCTACTCGGTTGATGCAGATATCCTTAAAAGGCCTGTTATTCACTCGGCCTGCAGTATGTCGCCGCGCCGCAGGTCACCAGCATCAATGTGCTGTAGATATGAAACCAAGCAAAACCAGTGAGAATGTATAGAAACTGGTTTTCTACATTTAAAATGCAAACCAGCTCAATTTTAAACAATGCATGTGTTTGTTAGCATACATGAACTACATGTTGTGCGCTGAGAAGGAAAGTGGGCCTGAACGTGTCTGCATCACGTCCAGACGCTGTAAGTTCAGTGAAGCGTTCCTTTCATCGGCACTTTTTGACTCTCTAACCTTTAATTATGGTCGACTCTTTGTGCCAGGAGGCTCCGATCCTCTTCAGCTGTTCTCTTTTGCCTTCAGTACTTTTCTGCTTGGAGTCCTTTGTGTTGAGACACGTTGGTGTGTACTTTGTGCAGAGCTGACTAAACGTTTTAGGCTTCTAATGCATGTTTGCTCCTGAAAATGGAAGACATGGGCATCCAGGAGCATTTAGAGCTTATAAAATTATAATAAATGTTGCGTCGGGTTTGGAGGATCGACTGGAGCCGTTACAGCGTCTAAAAAGGTTTAATGTATGCAGCAGACTTTAAAGGCGGCCTGGGCAGAGGTCAGGCTGAACAGTCCTGTACTGCAGATTAAAGAGTGAGGGCGGGCTTTGATGTGGGAACAATGCGACTCCTGCTGTTGTTAAAGCCACAGGGAGCAGCTGCTGCTGTCATCAGGTGCCTCGACCACATCGCTGCTGCACAGACCCACAGTGTCCAGCGTTGTGCTCGGCACATCAACACGCACACTAATGTTTTCACTGTAACCCGATTACGGCAGCATTGCAGTCTCTGGGCTGGCAGGTAAACACCGTCACCATCTCATCTCCAGCAAAGTAAACAGAGCCAGGTTACCACGACAACAAAGGAATACTCATTAGTTTTCTTGTGCTGTACAAATTCCAAGGACACCGCAGATCAACATCCCTTAAATACTCTAAATGCTCTGGTGAGCCCTCCAAATGTTTCGTCTGGATGTTTTCAGGATGCTGTGCTTTAAGCAGGATTCTGCGTTTCCTACCCAGCGTTTCTCCAGGGTTTGCTCTAAAGCTCGCACTGTTTTGGTGCAGCAAAGCAGCTCTTTAAAATACATATATTCATTTCCTTTATATGTTTATAATGCTGTGAGTGATTCAGCGTCTTACAGAAGTAAGAAGCACTGACTTTGTGCCACATTAGTCACGGGCATTCTTACGGTGGCGCCTCACCCATTTGGTCCGCGTGTTTTTATATGCAGTGGA
>NC_141360.1:1232500-1252500 GCF_057382095.1 Aulonocara sp. 'chitande type north' Nkhata Bay | reverse complement strand
CTGCTGAGTAAATGACTTGACATGGTTGTTGGTGTCAGACAGAAACTGGTGATCTGTTGTAGCACGTAACCATCTGTGGGGTTTACGAGGAATGATCTAAAAAAGGAGGAGATATCCCGTGAGCCGCAGAGAAAATTCCTTGTTGATGCCAGAGGTCAGAGATGAATCACCAGACTGCTGTGAGCTGACAGGAAGGCAACACAAATCCAAATAACCACATGTTACGACCCAGGCGTGCAGGAGAGTGTTGTTGCAGCAGAACATCATTCTGACGGTGAGGTCAGACTTTGATGTAAACACCATGAAAGTGTGGATCCATCCTGCTTCTTGTCAGTGGTGCCGGGTGGAGGTGGAGGTGGAGTAACGTGGGATGTTTTCTCGGCACACTTTGGATGAATTAGTACAAACAGAGCATTGTTTAAATGCTGACCACGTCCATCCTTCTGTGCCACAGTGTGACCACCGACGGCTGCTCCTGAGCACCTTAAAATGTCACAGCATTCAAATAATCTCGTCTCCTGCTGCAGTGATGTGCTCCTAATTAGGTCAGCATATTCACATCCTGCATTATTACAGCACACCAGTCGGTGCCGATAATTCAGGGTTCAATGTGTCGACAAAGGCTGCTTTAGCAAGCTGGATTGAGGAGCCAGGGACCAAACCAGCACCTTTCTGATGAAAGAACGATCCTCTCTTCTTTTTGGGCTGTGCTGGCCTGTTAGCATTATGCTGACACAACACATGTGTGTGTCACGTAACTGTTGATTCACTCACACATACTGTACTCACATGCATGTCGGGCAAACTGCAGTTTATTTGAGATAAAATGGATACTGGTGATGTCTTCATGCAGGTGTTTGTGACTCCTGTGCTGCCCTCTGCGTCCTCCCCACATGTGAGCGAGCTAACTGAGGTTTAGATCATCTGAGAGGTATGAGCTCATGTAAACTGCACCTCCATCACACACGGTGTATTATTATGCTGCTGCAGAGTAATGAGGGGCTGATGGGAAAGGACCACCTCCCATGTGAGGATGTGTGTATGCATACTGAGGCCGTGTCCATGTTTGGACCGTAGCGAGCCCGCCCCTCCCCCTGTGTAACACCTGGCCTGTTGTCCTGCCAAATAAACTTATGCCCACTTGTAAAAAGCTGCAAACACAAAAAATGAGAATTAAGTGTGTTTCCATCAGTGTGGTTGGATCAAAACAACGACTGTGAAACTTTCCTGAAGCTCACAGCTCCCAGGAAAGTTTGTAGTAATGGATTCCTGAGTAGACGAGTGACTGTTAGAGCGCTTTAGTGTGGGCAGCCTCGGCCAAGGCAGGAAAAAAGAACTGTGCTACAAAATGAGAAACAACTCCACAATTTATATTTCAAGCATCTAAAACAATCCTTAGACGAAGAAATAGGACACGACTGTGTATAAATAACTTTTTATTGCATTGTCAGCTCCACACCAACCACATACTGGATCATGTCATGTGCAGTATAAAGAGAAGAACACTTCTCATGGCCCAGGCATTTATTGTTTTTGCCTTGTGAGGGAGCTGTGACTGACCTGTGTGCTCTTGTCATCGTATATCAGTTGGTCAAAGGTTAACAGCTTTCACAGAAGCAGAGCCAGCACAGAGCTGAGTCGAGCTTCCCTGAAGGACACCAAATACAGTCTGAAAGGCATCTAAACATCGTCGTTGCTCTATATCCTGTAGTCCTGCGGTCTTGGGGCACGTGCAGCAGTCAAAAGCACCTGATTCATTTAGACCAGGGGTGTCTAACTCCAGGCCTCGAGGGCCGCTGTCCTGCAGGTCTTAGATGTGTCCTTGATCCAGCACAGCTGATTCAAACGGCTCAATGACCTCCTCAACATGTCTTGAGGTTCTCCAGAGGCCTGGAGCTGCCCACCCCTGATTTAGACTGACAGTGACATGAAATGAATATGAGGTCAGAGCAATGTGGCTGAACTCAACTGGTTTCATTCGCACTGTTAGCAAACACACCCCCCACCTCCACAATCAGAGCCACGGTCAGAGTCACCTCCATCACCGAGGCTGTTTGTTCTTTATTCTGCACAGTTGGTGTGGAGCACCTGGAATTCTGTTCTACATGCACAATGGCAACAAAGGGCCATTCTTCGCTAGGTGTGCACGTGCATGGATGTGTGCATGTCGGCAGTGTGCAGCAACAAGGCACAAGACCAGTGCATGATAACACAACCTGTGTGTAAATCACGTTACACTAAAACTAACCTTTGCTAAAATGACAGATGCAGCTTAACCAGCCTGCTGGGTTTAGATTTGGTTTTAGCATCGTTAGCATGTGCATGCATGTAACTGTTACTGCAGGACGTCGAGCAGGTCACAAGAATGTAAAGTGTGACTGTAAAGGAAAAAGGAGATATTCAGTTTACTTCATCAGTTCATTAAACCTGTTGGGGATTATTTATGACATAAGCTGGTTAGGCAGCGTTTCTTTCGTTTGATTCACCGATGCTTGCTTTGCGATTGTTTGCATATGGATTCTCAGCCCACACAGCCTAAGCAACCTGCTATCACTACCACAAACCCACCAGCACATAGCTCACCAATCAGCATGAAAAGTAACGGTGACAGTGGACGCTCTCTGTTGTTCTTCCCTGCAGACCAAGAACAGCACACAGGCTGGTTATACCACATGCTTAGGAGCCTCTATAGACGTTGTCTGCAGGTAGCTGAGGTGTCCACGTTCAGCCCATAATAATGCTGAGACATAGGTGTGGACTCTGATTTACATATTCATGTCATCATGATGCAGGATGATATCAGCAAAACTATTTAATCAGCAAATATCTTGTATGACTTCATGTTTAGCCCAGTGTTTCTAAATCAATGTGCAAAGAAAACAGAGCTGCAGGACGCACACATCAATTTGTGTGCTTGTTCCACAACAAGCTGCGTAGGCGCCGCCCTGAAAGTGCGTGTTTACGTTTTGAACTTTCAGGTTCAGGAGCAGTGACTCAGACACACAGGCCTTTGGTCACATCAGGTGTTGTGCATTTGACTAAAGGGGAACACCTGCAGTGATATCACTCACTGGGGGGCGTGGCCACAGAGAGGCCCATTACACAGATGGCAGCAGCACCTTGTGAGTCAGTGTTGAATTAAAGTTGTCAAATGTGATGTTGATGCATTGTTTACTGTTTTGGTGGCATGGCAATGGAGCGGTTCACCACATATGAATGCATTACAGTAAAAGCGATAAACCTGATGCTGTGGATGATAACAGCAGCACTGCCCGTAGCAGAGGCCACGCTGGGACCGCTCCAAGCTTCAGCTTCACAGCAGGCTGCTGCTGACAGAGGCCGACATCTTTGGAAATGAAAAGTGCTTTTATGGCTCCGCTTATGAAGCCACATTCTTGACTGATCCAGAGGATTTCTGTGTTGCTCTGAGTTCACTCGGCACAGCAGAAAACAAAGAGAAGGAGCGCCAGGGGCCTGAGAGTCGCTGTGTTAGAGCCTCGTGTTTACACTGAATACATGTAGATGGTGTGAGGTAAGAGCACAGTCCAGAACCTTCTGTCCAGCGGAGCCATGAGGCCTGCAGGACTCCGTTTTCTCACTTCGTAGAATTGTGATACTGTTGTGAGCACTTTATTTATATCACAATATCTTTTTTTCAGCCCCACAGTCACTAAAGTATAAAAACCTTAAAAACCTTCCCTCGTGTGACCAGCTTATGTTCACATGTTCAGCTGGAGCATCTGTTTTCACACTGACCTTTACAGACCTTCAGGAAAAAAGAAGAAATCAGCCCTAAACCTTTCAGATTGTGCCGCCCTCGACAACAAGACGTAATCCAGCATTTACAAAGCCGGCAGTGAGTGTTTCACGTCACTGTGGGGGAATGTTGGCCCACTCATCTTTGTTTTCTTGCAGAAACACTGGAAGGTTGGTGAGTATGAAAAGCTTTTTTTCCTTGTTTCCAGACTCTGCTTTTTGTTTCCATCTGACTTATTAACATTTTATATCTATCACCACTCAGGGGCTTTGATGGTGTATCGTCATGGAGATCTGTCATGTTCATTTCCTGCTCTCTGTTTTCATTTTCAGACTCCGCCTCAGTCACTTTGCATCACAGTTCAAAGACTCTCATGTGATGCTGGACTTTATAAAGTCATCCTCTGAAAGAGCTCGTGCCTCTTTTAGGTTTTATACTCAAACCTTTTGTCTTCCTGCTTGCTGAAGTACTAAAGTCATATTAACAAGTCAAAACATTTTGCCCAAAATTTGCCTTCAGTTAAGTGTGAGCAAAGAAACTGCATTAAGTTTGCACGTGTCAAACAATATAACCAGACATCTGTTTTGTGTTAAATGTAACTGAGCATCTTTCACATTTTCAGCTCAAACAAAAACAAAGAAAACTTCATGTGTCCCAGTGTGTACGTGTCACAGTGTAAGCTCAGAGCACAGAGAGAAGACACACATAAGTGTAAATAGAGAGAGTGGAAATTAGTCCACCCACAAAAGTGGTGAACGAACCCACTGACCTGATCAACACATGTCAACCTGCAGTGTAAAGGGGACAGGATGATAGCAGCAGCTCGGGTTGGTTTTTACACTTTTCCATTAGTTGACAGCAGCAGGGACATTTTTAGTTCCTGCTCGGTTCCAAGCAAACCGAGGCAATCTGAAAAAGTGTGGTCAACAGACTGCATGCCACCGATTGGCTGGTCAGTGGTGTCACCGTCATGAGGGCGTCTCCTTAATGAAAAGAGGATTTGTAATTTTCATTGGTACTCACCAGCTTCACTATCTTGGAGAGAGCACTGCTGCAAGAACATCATTCGACTCCTCAAACCCCTCATCGAACTAGATATAAAATGTGACAGCTGGAGACGATGTGGCGCATCATTACCATTTCTTTTGGGACTGCCCAAAATTGCTGGCTGGGAATTCATGAAACTCTGTGGGAGGTTTTTAAGATAACATTTGATATTCATTTTATAAATTTGTACTTGGGCCTGGTTGCTGGTTCGGTCCGGGGGGGCACACAAAACTCTTACAAGCGCTATTAGCGGCCAGCAAAAAATCAATAACCAGAAAGTGGCAAATCCAACTCCGCCAACACGTGAGGATTGGTGTAATGTGGTTTTTGAAATATTTAAAATGGAAAAAATGACATTTTCCTTAAGAAATTTGAAAAGACAAATTCTACAAAATATGGAGTAAATGGATTATGTTTGTGTCCCCCCTCCGCCCTGAAATTAGGTAACACCAGCCCTGAATTGGTGCATCTCACCTGTATGTAGGTCGACCCTCTACTTGAATGTACTTTATGTAAATAAGTTAAACATGCTGCATTATGTAAACACTGTCGAGCCACCGAGTTCACTTTTTGTTATCTGAATGTAAAACAAAAGGAGTAAGAAAAAGTTTTTTGACTAAATAATATCACTTCATTGTAACAAGTCCTTTATCAAAAAAAAAAAACCTGAGGGAAATGACATCACAAAAAAGTCTGACCAAAAGTCACACACCAAGACGCAGGCGCACCGTCGCCTCGACGGCCACCTGTCGCATACAAATGACATCACAGGATGTTCGGCCACACACACGAGGCGGTGCTCGACCGATCGAGCCAAGCAGAGAGGACCCTGTCTGCGCCGTGAAACAGAAGCAAAGCAGAGCCTGGGGATCTCACTACAAACTGCTCGTAGGTTTGGCTGTTTAAGGCCAAGAGTTCAGTGAACTGTGATTCAGTCTAATGGCTCTGACACAGGATCCATGCTTTTATCTGTTCAGCTCATTCTTTCCTCTCAGCCTAAGAGTGAGACTTTTGCTGCCTGTGATGGTGACGCAGCAGTGCCTGCCTTTGATTTTCTGTCAAAGTCAAAAGACGACACAAGAATGGAGGCCGATGAGGGAGGGCCGATGACAGCAGAGACAAGAAGAAGACAACGGAGCAGTAACTGAGATTTTACGGCTGAAATCTGATCTCCACAGCTCATCCCAGAGTGGGCCACAGGGGTACGAACAGCAACACGAGCTATGCAGTCAAAAACAAAGCCACCCAAGTAGCAGCGATGCCGCCTCTTAAAGCCGGGACTTTAGCTTTGGCCATCTGCAACCTCACAGCTCGGAGGATCCTCCACAGCTTTTTAAAGACCTCGTCTGTTAGGATAAATGTGGCTCCTGCAGGTGCTGTAGGGAAGGATAGTTAATGGGCAGTTACATCTGCTCAGCTCACACTCTTCACAGTTCTACTGGAATCCCAGTGCACACCAGTCAGTGAGTCGGGCAAAGTGAGAAATCCCAGTGTTCATCATCATTTCCAGAAAAGTGAGGATGAGATTCACATCTTTTTGGCAGCTAACCTCCAAGTGCAGAACAAACCCCAGGAAATAAGGAACGAGTGGATCAGTGCACTTTGAACCTGCAAGTCAACCCTGTACTTCAGAGACGTTTCCATTAAAGCTGATGTACAGGGTCCTAAAATACTACAAAGTCAACATGATTTCATCCTCATCAGAGCCACAGATATGATCACATCATAAATCTTTGTCTGCAGCGTCTGGTGCTGCTGAGCATAACGACACAAAGATCCAGCTTTAGTTCTGAGCAGAGCTTTGGGAAAAGCTAAGGTCTGTCAAAGCCTGACTGGCTGCTGGCTGCTGACTGCTGCGTTACACAGATGCTCTCTGACAGGGAAGTGTTGTGAACCAGGGAAAGTCGTCCACTACAGGACTCAGCACCGGAGCATGTTCCCGCCCCGTGCTTCCTGTGCACTGCGGCGGTCTGCGCCTTTCCCCACGAGCTGCTTCTGTGTAGCAGAGCTCAGAGCATGAATCTGACTTCTGCTGCTTTCTCTTCCTCTCCCACAGAGGCCCTCAGACAGTCGGTCCTCTCACTCGCGCTCTAATTTCCTTCACAGTGTCCTGAAAGTAGCCCACATTTGGCTGACTGACGTGCTGAGCAACGTCTCCTCTCACTGCCAAGAGCACCATATGTTTATGCTCCAGATGATGACTGTGCTGTCTGCAAGGCTGCCATCTTTAAACTATCAGTTGGAGAGAGACAGTGGGAGGGTGTGGTTGGAGGAATGAAGGTGGGGGCGGTTGGGGATGGTTTTTTGACATGTTGAGTGGCATTAAAGTGGTGAGCGGTGCCAGTGATGAGAACCTGCAGTAACTTTAATGTGATCTGTCGTTCCTGGCTTTGTTGAACTCTGAAGCGATGTTGCCTCTAATGTTTCACGTGTCTGAACACACCAACTCCCTGAGCGGACACTTGGACCACTGTGAGCAGCAGCAGACGTGTGCACTGTGGTCACGCCAGCATCCAAGTTACCTGTTTATTAAAATAATCAGATTACAGCATTTATGTTAGACTACTTTTAATTGACTGCTTTATCCCACTTACAATGAAAATTTTAAAAAATCTTGTTCATGACCTGTGCAGCATGTTAACACTGTTGGAAGGAAAAATAACCTGAACTCCAAGTTTGAAAACACAACTTTCTTTTTTTTGCTCTGACTGTATTATGAGTCTGTGGTCTGGGAGAGAGTCTGTAACTCTGTCTGCAAATACAGTAAATAATGACCAATGTTGGGCAATTAATTATATAGTTACTTCTTCAATAAAGTAACTGAGTTATGCAAACAAAGTTTTTTGCAGCTGTTTACCTAAAAATGCAGCCAAGGCGTTTTTAAACAAACATTTCAAACTATTTACAGAACAATCAGCTGTTCTGCATCTAATCTGATGCCACACAAATTATTTGTGTCACTCCAAAAAATAATTTCTGTCCACTATGAGATGAAGGAGAACAACAGCCTGATACCTGCAGGCCTGACAGCAGCAGATGTGTCACTGCTGTAACACCTGTAACACTCAGCAGGCGCCTCATTGTCCTGACACACAACACTACTGACTACACTACACACTAACTACACACTGACTACACACTAACTACACACTAACTACACACTGACTACACACTGACTACACACTAACTACACACTGACTACACACTGACTACACACTGACTACACACTAACTACACACTGACTACACACTGACTACACACTAACTACACACTGACTACACACTAACTACACACTAACTACACACTAACTACACACTGACTACACTACACACTAACTACACACTGACTACACTACACACTAACTACACACTGACTACACACTAACTACACACTAACTACACACTAACTACACACTAACTACACACTGACTACACACTGACTACACACTAACTACACACTGACTACACACTGACTACACACTAACTACACACTAACTACACACTGACTACACACTGACTACACACTGACTACACACTAACTACACACTAACTACACACTAACTACACACTGACTACACACTGACTACACACTAACTACACACTAACTACACACTAACTACACACTGACTACACACTGACTACACACTAACTACACACTAACTACACACTAACTACACACTAACTACACACTGACTACACACTAACTACACACTGACTACACACTGACTACACACTAACTACACACTGACTACACACTGACTACACACTAACTACACACTAACTACACACTGACTACACACTAACTACACACTAACTACACACTAACTACACACTGACTACACACTGACTACACACTAACTACACACTAACTACACACTGACTACACACTGACTACACACTGACTACACACTAACTACACACTAACTACACACTGACTACACACTGACTACACACTAACTACACACTAACTACACACTAACTACACACTGACTACACACTAACTACACACTAACTACACACTAACTACACACTGACTACACACTGACTACACACTGACTACACACTGACTACACACTGACTACACACTAACTACACACTGACTACACACTGACTACACACTGACTACACACTAACTACACACTAACTACACACTGACTACACACTAACTACACACTAACTACACACTAACTACACACTAACTACACACTGACTACACACTAACTACACACTAACTACACACTGACTACACACTAACTACACACTAACTACACACTAACTACACACTAACTACACACTGACTACACACTAACTACACACTAACTACACACTGACTACACACTAACTACACACTGACTACACACTGACTACACACTAACTACACACTAACTACACACTGACTACACACTGACTACACACTAACTACACACTAACTACACACTGACTACACACTGACTACACACTGACTACACACTAACTACACACTGACTACACACTGACTACACACTAACTACACACTGACTACACACTAACTACACACTAACTACACACTGACTACACACTGACTACACACTGACTACACACTGACTACACACTGACTACACACTGACTACACACTAACTACACACTAACTACACACTGACTACACACTAACTACACACTGACTACACACTAACTACACACTAACTACACACTGACTACACACTGACTACACACTAACTACACACTAACTACACACTGACTACACACTGACTACACACTAACTACACACTGACTACACACTGACTACACACTAACTACACACTCACTACACACTGACTACACACTAACTACACACTGACTACACACTAACTACACACTAACTACACACTGACTACACACTGACTACACACTAACTACAAACTAACTACACACTAACTACACACTAACTACACACTGACTACACACTGACTACACACTAACTACACACTAACTACACACTGACTACACACTAACTACACACTGACTACACACTGACTACACACTAACTACAAACTAACTACACACTAACTACACACTAACTACACACTGACTACACACTGACTACACACTAACTACACACTAACTACACACTGACTACACACTGACTACACACTAACTACACACTAACTACACACTGACTACACACTAACTACACACTGACTACACACTGACTACACACTAACTACACACTAACTACACACTGACTACACACTAACTACACACTAACTACACACTGACTACACACTCACTACACACTGACTACACACTAACTACACACTAACTACACACTAACTACACACTGACTACACACTAACTACACACTAACTACACACTGACTACACACTAACTACACACTGACTACACACTGACTACACACTAACTACACACTAACTACACACTGACTACACACTAACTACACACTGACTACACACTAACTACACACTAACTACACACTAACTACACACTGACTACACACTAACTACACACTAACTACACACTGACTACACACTGACTACACACTAACTACAAACTAACTACACACTAACTACACACTAACTACACACTGACTACACACTGACTACACACTAACTACACACTGACTACACACTGACTACACACTAACTACACACTGACTACACACTAACTACACACTGACTACACACTGACTACACACTGACTACACACTGACTACACACTAACTACACACTGACTACACACTAACTACACACTAACTACACACTGACTACACACTGACTACACACTAACTACACACTAACTACACACTGACTACACACTGACTACACACTAACTACACACTAACTACACACTGACTACACACTGACTACACACTAACTACACACTGACTACACACTAACTACACACTAACTACGCACTAACTACACACTGACTACACACTGACTACACACTAACTACACACTAACTACACACTGACTACACACTGACTACACACTAACTACACACTAACTACACACTAACTACACACTGACTACACACTAACTACACACTAACTACACACTGACTACACAAGATTTGTGCTAAACGTGGCAAAACACTCACATCTCAAACACGCCGTCCCTCCTAAAACTTCCCCCTCCCTAAACAACTAAATGCCATGTTGCCATATCGGTTTTTGATTGGTCCACATGGTACATTTTTCCACCAATAGGAAAGGCTGGGGGTGTTTTTGTTTTTGCTCGCAGGCTTTTGAGCGTTTTCCTTATAAAACGCAGTTTTTACCGTTTCTTCCTGTAGTAAATATAAACAACACGCTGTCATTAACGTGGCTTCACTCCACACCGCTGTGGGCACATAAGGACGCTGTCAGAGCCTGTCAACCACGTTGATTAGCTGCGTATATACGAATGTGAATCACATCATTGGCTGGACTGTGGGATAAGGCGGCATCGTTCCCATACGGGAGCAGCCAGTCACTGACTGACACTGCAGAACAGGATTGTTAAAGTTTTCATTTTAATTAGATTTTTTTGTGTGTGTGCAACGCAGATTTTCTGTGCGCAGAGACCGTGCGCAGTGCGCTGGTCTACGCCAGGTCCTCACAACTATGATTTACACTGTTTCACCTCACGTTCATCATTACAACAAAAAGTACCATTAAGATATTGTCATGCTATGCAGCATTTAAAAAGGAAAGATGGCAACTCGTTACAGAGCTTCCATCTGTAACTCCACACTTGCTACATTCAGAGGTTCCCATAGATGAATATTCACAGTCGTTTGTGTGGTTCTGCCGTTGTTGCAGTCTGAGTGGTTGTACGGTCTACAAGACAAACTGCTGTTTGAGTTTATCCACATGGAGAATAAAGCGTCGCTGCATGCCAGCTACAATAAAGAAGAAACTTATCAGTCTCCAAGCAGGACAGTGCATGTTAGAGCTCATTAAGCAGCATGAGTCTGTAACAGCTTCCTGATGGTGAACTTCTTTTCCTGAGGAAGAATATAGAAGAGCAGCTTTTCATTTCCAAGCTTTCCTTAGAAAGGCAGTAATCTCTGTTAGCTGATATTGATGGAGAGCATGCTGTGGCAGTGTTTGGCCCTGGGTGGGTACGTCTGCCCAGGAGCCCGTGACATGTTTATGCTCCGTAATCATTCTCCTTGCAGAGAGGCGTGTTGTTCTCCTGTCTGTGCCGAGCTCTTCCAGATCCTCGTACGCTGTGTTGTTTTCTTCTCCTCATCTTTCTCCTCTGTTGCAGCTTGGCATGCGTTTGACAACCCTAATCTGGCCGCGTTCAGGACTATAATATATGTTTTTAGGATCCCCCCCCCTTCTGTCTCATGTGTCCTCTTTGCAGGAAAAGTCTGTTTATTTCCGTCTTGCCTGTAGGAAGTGTGTGTCCTCCCTGCATGTGGATCAGCTTCACTGTGGGTGGAGGTGACTCGTGTTCTCTCTGCTGTGACAGGCAAGGGTGCACACACACACACACACACACACACACACACACACACACACACACACACACACACACACACACACACAGGATCATGACCTGGACAGTGTGGAGTATTCTAAGCTCTGCTGCTTCTATGCAGCCTTCGGGGGTCTATTACAGGTTGTCCCAAACTTAACCCTGTGCCTGCCAGCGTCAGCTCACTGTGGCTCACAGGGATATAATGCAGGGCAATTACCTCTGATTTAACCTTAACACGAAATAGTCATGCTTGCCAAACAAGGCCATGCAATAATAGTAGGTTACAGCAGAGGCAGGGCTCAGTGTGCTTTTATTGGTGCTCCAGTGAACAAACAGTGTAATTACCTGCCAGGATACTGTGTCAGCCTTAGTCAGGTTTACTGACTTCACTCATTTCTATTTTTTGACAACAAGACACACGTTTTGTTATCTTGGATTTTTTATTTTATTTTGATGCCTCACTCTGAAGATTTTATTAAACAGCTCTATTGCTGGGAGGATATTGACAACTGCTGTAGTTCCAGAGCATAATTTGAGTCACTAGCTTGTGTTCATAATGATAACACAGCTGTTGCTAAGCTTTGCTAATCTGGTGCACACAGCTAATGCTAGCCTTTGGCCCTCAATAACTCAAGAATGTGTTCAAGGCTGTATTACACATTTACACATACAGAGCTGATCCTAAGAGTGTCAGCTCTATCAGCTGCTTTATACAGACACAGTAAAAAATTCAGTTCCCCCCCAAAATCAGCTGATCTTACCAGGTTACCTAAATATAACCAGAGGTAAGCAACAGCAACAAATGTCAGTTATTATATTGACATTTTATTCAGTTTTATTTATACAGCACCAAATCACAACAACAGTTGAGACACTTTATATAGTAAGGTAATGACCGTACAATGATACACAGTCATGTGACCCCCTATGAGCAGCACTTTGGCGACAGTGGGAAGGAAAAACTCCCTTTTAACAGGAAGAAACCTCCAGCAGAACCAGGCTCAGGGAGGGGCGGGGCCATCTGCTGTGATTGGTTGGGGTGAGAGAACGTGGGAGGGTGTGGTTGGAGGAATAAAGACATGCTGTGGAAGAGAGACAGAGGTTAATAACAGATATGATTCAATGCAGAGAGGTCTGTTAACACATAGTGAGTGAGAAAGGAGACTGGAAAGGAAAAACTCAGTGCATCATGGGAATCCCCCGGCAGCCTACGTCTATTGCAGCATAACTAAGGGAGGATTCAGGGTCACCTGGTCCAGCCCTAACTATATGCTTTAGCAAAAAGGAAAGTTTTAAGCCTAATCTTAAAAGTAGAGATAGTGTCTGTCTCCTGAATCCAAACTGGAAGCTGGTTCCACAGAAGAGGGGCCTGAAAACTGAAGGCTCTGCCTCCCATTCTACTTTTAAATACTCTAGGAACAACAAGTAGGCCTGCAGAGCGAGAGCGAAGTGCTCTAATAGGGTGATATGGTACTACAAGGTCATTAAGATAAGATGGGGCCTGATTATTTAAGACCTTGTATGTGAGGAGCAGGATTTTGAATTCAATTCTGGATTTAACAGGAAGCCAAAACAGGAGAAATCTGCTCTCTCTTTCTAGTCCCTGTCAGGACTCTTGCTGCAGCATTTTGGATTAGTTGAAGGCTTTTCAGGGAGTTTTTAGGACTTCCTGATAATAATGAATTACAGTCGTCCAGCCTGGAAGTAATAAATGCATGAACTAGTTTTTCAGCGTCACTCTGAGACAGGATATTTCTAACTTTAGAGATGTTGCACAAATGGAAGAAAGCAGTCTTACATATTTGTTTAATATGTGCGTTGAAGGACATGTCCTGGTCAAAAATGACTCCAAGGTTCCTCACAGTGTTACTGGAGGCCGAGGTAATGCCAATATCCTAAATTCAGAGATGTGTAATTAAAAATGTTGTTTTCCGATGGTGGAAACACAGCAAAGTGCTGTTTCTCTCATGTTGTGTATCTGAGGTTATATTTCCCTATAGTGAAGATGTGTCGAGGACAAAGGACCAGATTTTTTTCTTATTATGTTACGAGATTAGAAAGAATGTGCACTTTGTTGTCTGTGTGAGACAGATTATGCAGCAGGACGATGATAGTTCATAAATGGCTTGTTTGTTGTTTTTCCTGCAAACTGTGGCACAACCAGTCATTAGGTCTACTTTTCACACAGGGTACGTTTGGATAGCGTTCCTCCTTAATAAAGGCCATCGTTATTTTAAACTTTAGAGATTGTGTCTATTTACTGATATTAATGTTTGATTAAGGATCTGAAACATGTAAATGGGACAAATACTCAATAATGAAATACATAATACAAACAGGAAGTGGACAAATCCTTTCAAAGTAGTGAAGCTGGACGTTTTATAGTCTTACTGGTTTAGTAATAGTCACAGGTGAGCTCATGTTTCCTGTCTTGCGTGTAAGAGTTGTTGTGCCAGAGGCAAATGTCCATCAGAGATAATAAAATGTACTGACTGAATGTGGCTTGTCTGGCATGTTTTTCTCAGCAAACTTGACTTCCTGCTTTCATTATATTTACGTTACATAGTGCAGTAATGCCGTGACATCATTATAGTTCCTCTCAAAGCAAAAAACTCAACAAGCTTGTCTTCAGTCACCTATTAAGCAGCATTAACTAGAAGTATCATGTTTGTGACTTAGTGCCAGGTGTGTAACGACCAGGCAGGAATAAAGTACAGCTTTATCTGATGAGCCACTCCATCTCCCTCTCTCGCTTGATCCTGAAGGAGGCTGTAAACCAAGCAGGGAGCTCAGCTCCTCATACAAAATCCTCCCTTTGTGAGCAGAAACAGGTGAGCAGAGGCATCGCTGCCTCCAAAATACCTGGGCAGCACTGGTCTCCTTCATGAAAGTCTGGAGAGGACTTGCAGCCACAGCAGGGAGGCGTGTTACAGCACATGGAGCTGATCTGTAGACACAGCTGTTATAAAGCAGCAGGAGCCCTGCTAAAGACCAACGCACAGGTTTATAAAATTACAGCTTTTCTGGGCTGTTTCTTGCATCTTGGCACACTTTTGTCTTTTCTGTGGTATGAACTGTTGCACCTGGTTCAACTAACATGCTGCACATCATCCAGGTGATTCAACAAAAACAGGCAGCCTGCTAACAATGCTAACAGTGTCAGTGCTCTCAAGCGTTTCACCTGCACAGGATCTGTATTTAAAGCCAATGATTGATTTGAAGTTAATGCTGAAAACGTGGGTTCTCTGCACCACAGAAACCCACGTGCGTTTGTCAACACAGTGCACGTTCATTAAGGGAGGATACTGCAACCAATGCCAATGAACACAAACTACTGTGGAGTTTAGGGAGCTTTCGAGTAAGCGACTTCTTTGAATGCAGTGTTTTAGGTCTGTAAGGACAATGCTTCCTGCTGTGAAAGCTGTTTGGATCCACAGTAAGGCCTCCTCGTATGCTTCAGCCTCAGCTGTGATCCAAACCATGTCTGTCTGTTGTTGTGCTCCACTGCTCATTGTACACACACGTGACTGCCGAGGGAATGTCTAGGAATCCTCCCAAACCCAAGTCACTTGGCTTTAGCGGCGGCTCCGAGTGCGTCCTCTCTCGTGAAGAATAAATGAACGCCCGTCTTGCCCTCGCTGCCGTCCTCCCTCAGCCCCTCGTGAGTGCGGCTTGGCCGTCTGACTGGTGCAGCTGAACAATGGCTGGCATCTGACACCGTTTGGCGGCGTGCTGCTGTAATCACAGGATGGAGCAGTTTCTTAGTTTTTATATACGAGCACATGTTCTACGATGTGTTTGGCTTCTCATGTGTGTTGCAGCCATTCTGGAGTTACTCGTCTGTATTAGTTACAATGTTGTTGTTCAGAGAAGTTACCAAGTGAAATTGTTACAGTGTTACAGAGGAAGTGGACTGTAACACACGTCGTGAGGAAGATGGAAATGAGGGCCAATCAGCTCTGGACTGACAACAAGCTTCAATCATCATGGTCTTCATGTTGTTTAACATTGCCAGTCATAGTGTTCTGGCATGGAAACACCATCACACCACATGTACCATAACCGCCTGCTGAGCCTGGTTCTGCCGGAGGTTTCTTCCTGTTAAAAGGGAGGTTTTCCTTCCCACTGTCTGATTTGGTGCTATCTAAACAAGAGGAGAGGGTTTCTGTGGGAGAAATGTGCCTTTGGTTACATTTAAACACAGGACACAGAGCCTCAAACTGGAAATACTTTATGGCCATCTAAGCATCAGTGTTGTCTCTCATTTCAAGAGATGGCTGTAACAATGGCTTTCCCATTTGTGCCTCATCTTACGGTCTTTTACTTTTTATGCCGCTGTGCCTCTGTGAGCGTCCAGTAATGCCTGTACGTACACATGAGTGTGTGTGAAACTGCCTCCGTGCTGCTGCTGATGTCTGCTCTTTTTCACACTCCTTTCTGTTTTTCTTCCTCCCAGCTCTCCTTGTATAAACACAATGTGCACTAATAACCCTGACACAGCCCACTTTGATTGGTCTTTCATTTCCTATGCAGGGAAACCACAGAGGCACACACGCACACACGGTCAGCACCGACTCGGGGCTTATTTATCCAGCCTCGTTCCTAATGTGTGCAGCAGACAGGTTTAAAAGCCCTGGCAGCTCCACACAGTCAAACGACTTAGAGCAGCCATGAAAAGATTGGGTTTCCTGCTCCTCTGAGGGCAACTAACAAGCCCACATATGTGCGTGTGCAGGCACACACACGCACACACGCGCAGGCCTTTCTTCATCTTGTAACACAGTTACATGCCGCACCATGACCATCGTTCAGAGCTTTCACCCACTTCTACCAACCAGGATTTTTCCAGCTCCAGCTTCCAGTTCGGTCTGGCGGCGCCCCACGCCCACGGCTTTGCACCACGTCCTACCCAGAATGCTCTTGTTAGCATGTTCCAACATCAGTTGGTGTCACGTGCCCAATGAAAGCCAGAGCCATAAAAGTCTTCATACTGTGATGGTGACTGCTAATAAACACAGTGTCAAACAGCAGTAATGCTGAGTGGATATTATGGATCTTATTTACGCTGCTGCAGACACACTGAGCACAATCAGATGAGGGATTGTACACAGAGAGAGTGGCACCGGTTTAGTTTTATGGTCTGTTAGTGTTAGCTCTGTGGATTAAAGCCTGCAGCAGGAACTAACGTGAGTTCACAAATATGAACAACACAGTGCTGCTTGGACGAAAGCCTTCCAACACATCACTGGACAAATGTGTATTTTTGATGTACATCCTCACTGTAAGCTGGAGCCACTGTGGCATCACCCACTCGTGCTAAACTCTTTTTGTGACACTGTGACGTTCGTGCTTTGGGAGCCAGCAGAGGTCATATTTGGATCACAGGGTAGAGCGGTCAGTGAGGTCAGTGAGGTCAGTGAGGACACATCAATGAAGCGTCGTCTGCAATGCCGAAACATCCCCCACCGATCAGCTGCTTCCACAAACTATCCACACAGGCCAAACGGACTGTTTGTAGCAGACGGTAAACACGCTTTCTAACTCTGTTTATTTGGACATTTTAACATGAGAGTCTGTGATCAGTGAAGGAGCTGCAGTTCTGCAAAGCAAGTGAAAACGAATACCTGACAGATGCCCAGGTAATGGAAATTTCACATTTGCTGGTATAGCAATCTAAACTGAAACCCTTTGTTTGGTTGTGTCTGAAAACCTCCCACAGTTTGATGTCATAAACATATTTATAAACCATAAACAAATAAAAAGATTCTCTTTGTGTTTTTACAGGTGACGAGCTCAGAGCAGAGCTGAGAAAAGAGCCAGGCGTCTGACTGGGAGGGCGCCTCCTAGAGTCGATGTTCTGGCCCAGTATGCTGACTGGTAACCTGTATATTGTTGTTCTACTCCCGGCCTCGAGGGCTGGTGTCCTGCAGGTTTTAGATCTCACCCTGGGTCAACACACCTGAATCACATGACTAGTTTATTAGCAGGTCTCTGGAGAACTTCAGGACATGTTGACATTGAGCCATTTGAATCAGCTGTGATGGATCAAGGACACACCTAAACCTGCAGGACACCGGCCCTCGAGGCCTGGAGTTGGACTCCCTGGAACAACCTCTAACTGAGCTCTCAAAGTACTTTACAATACCCAGTCCTTTTATTCTGTGCCTCAGCACCTGGTCTAACCCTCCCACACACACTCACAGTACCATGAATGCATCAGTGATAACTCAGGGCTCAGGATCTTGGCCAAAGCCTATGAGTTTGCTTCCATGAGTGCATGTCTAACTGGCTGGCTCTGTCTCTTCCCACAGAAAATTACATCGTAATTATATGATGAAAATATGCTTTTGTCAGCGCTGGAAACAGTCTTACAAAGCTTCACTAGTGTCCTGTCAACAGTTTTATGGATGTCTCTTAATTCATGATGGTTGGCTAAACTGGAGGCATTTCAGCAAGGCTGAGCCAGCTCAGCTCAGCTCAGCTCAAGATCATTACCTTCCAAAGTCACACTGTTCTTGTAAAACAGGCCTTTGGTTTAAAATATGCTGAACACAGCAACACAGAACACTGTGCTCCACAGCAGAGTGGGCTTTATCATCGCACTTTATCTGTAACACACCCCAATCACACAAAGCCTAAAAACAGAGGCTGTGATGTGCCCAAATATACCCAATCAATGTCTTGATGCATGCTCAGTCATCAGGTCAGTAATGCAACGGGACCTTTGGATCATGGCTGTGCAGACCACACGTTCTGCAGCTGTCAGTGCAGCGAGGTGTACCTGCTGAAGCTGTGAATGTAGATTTGTATTGGAAACAAAGCAGAGACTTGGAACTGAACACATTTCAGTCACAATGCCTTTGAGCTGGAATCCACTCCTGGAGGTAGATGATAACTCCTCACATCACAGGTTGTCATCATCTCCTCCACTTGTTTTATTTTGACTGGTTTCTTGGAAAGGATGCTGATGAAGCTCCCAGCATGGAGCCACATGTTGTGATCAGTGTCATACTGAAGAATCAATAATGAGATTATTACTGTATTTATTTGCTTTCTGTCCTTTCCTCTTTGTGTTAAATCTCCTGGTTAGCCTCCACCAACTCCAGCTGTTAGGTGCTCCCACCCATAAAAACAGCTGTTACCACTGAACCTGCATCATTAAACACTAAAATAAACACTGACATTCACCTCATATCCTAATTCTTTTTCTGTGTGAACATCCTGCACATCAGTGCTCCTGTGGCCGTGACGTTAAACTGCAGTCAGTCAGGTCTGAGGGTGAAAAGCCTCCTTTGTCTCGCAGCCTCAGACCTTGTCCAGCTTCTAATGGCTCCTACTGGAAGTCACAGCTAAATTGAACGTCTCGCCAAAGCAGATGTTGGATAGAGGCCGGTGTGTGTGTGTGTGTGTGTGTGTGTGTGTGTGTGTGTGTGTGTGTGTGTGTGTGTGTGTGTGTGTGTGTGTGTGTGTGTGTGAGAGAGAGAGAGAGAGAGGGAGAAGATGAAAAGATTAAACGGTGAAGGAGCAAAAATGAGGTGTTTGTGCATTTCAGCCTGCATCCACACAGCGATGCAGCTTCAGCACGATTTAGCAGCAGCTAAATGTTTGCAGATGTTTGCAGCTACAGCTTAGGTAGGTGTTCGATTTCACAGCGAGCCTCTGCAAATCTAAAAGTGTGCCTGGCCTGTGTGAATAGTCTGGATCCTGCCCGCATTAATCAGTACATTTCAT